>NW_023270807.1:35693626-36007755 GCF_011800145.1 Mirounga leonina
TTATTTATTTATTTATTTATTTATTTATTTATTTATTTATTTATTTAATTTGAGAGAGAGAGCATGCACTCACTTGCACGTACATGAGCAAGGGTGAGGGGTAGGGGCAGAGGGAGAGGGAGAAGCAAACTCCCTGCTGAGCAGGGAGCCTGACCTGGAGCACTATCCCAGACCCCCAAGATCATGACGTGAGCCAAGGCAGACACTTAACTGACTGAGTCACCCAGGCACCCCCTAACCATCTGTTTTAAAAAACGGGTTCATTTTACATTTGATTTTTTAAAGTTCTTTTTGGGGAATAATTTTTAAGTTTGTAGAGAAGTTTCAAAGATGTTATACAGAGTTTCTGTATACCATTTATGCATCTTTCCATAGTGTTGGCACCTTATATGTTCATAGTACGTTTGTCCAAAACTTGGAAATTAACATGAGTATAATACTGTTACCTAAACTACAGACTTTATTTGGATTTCCCTAGTTGTTTCACTGTCCTTTTTTTAATTCCAGGGTCCAGTCCAGGATACCACACTGCATTTGGTTGTACATCTCCTTAGTCTCCTCTGATGTGTACGGTTTCTTAATCTTTCTTTGTTTTTCATAACCTTGATGGTTTTAAAAGCATACTAGTCAGGTATTTCATAGACTGTCTTTCAGTTTGAGTTTATCTGATGTTTTCTCGTGATTAAGCTGGCATTATGAGTTTTTGGGAAGAAGACCACAGAGCTGAAGTGGCATTTTCATCACATCATATTAAACAGTATATCCTATGAATAAGACATCACTTCTGATGTTAACCTTAATCACGGCCGAGGGAGTGATTGTCACATTTTTCACTGTCAATTTACTTTTTTCCCCTTTCTGTAGTCAGTTCTTGGAAGTTACTAAGTCCAGTGTATACTAAAGGGAAGGGGAATTAAGTTTCACATTTTACGGGGAAGAGTTTGTGCATCTATCACTTGGAATTCTTTTTTAAGAAAGATAGGTCTCGGGGTACCTGGGTGGCTTAGTCGTTAAGTGTCTGCCTTTGGCTCAGGTCATGATCTCAGGGTCCTGGGATCAAGCCCCACATTGGGCTCCCTGCTTGGTGGGGAGTCTGCTCCTCTCTGCTGCTTGTTTTTTCTCTCCCTCTCTCTCTCAAATAAGTAAAATCTTAAAAAAAAAAAAAAAAAGGAAGATAGGTCTTTTCTCCCCATATATTTATTTATTCAGTCATTTATGTCAGTATGGATTTCTGAATATTTCTTTTATTTTGAGGGTTATAATCCAGTACTGTTGTTTATTTTTGCTAAAATTGTTTCACCTTTGTTCAACTATTGGGAGGTTCAATTTGGTTCCTGAAACCTTTTTGACATTACCCCATCTTTTAAAAAAATGGACCTTCTTATTTTCTGGCATACGAAATACTCTGGACTAATCTTGTATTTTCTCTGCCCCATCCCTACAGTTAGTTATTTCTTCTAGGAGCCCTGGCTCCTTTTATTAGAGAATGGTATTTAGAAATCAAGATCTGGTTGTGAGTGTGCTTGTTGCCATTGGAGTGTCACACTGTTTTCTAGATCCTCTCAGAGGACAAAGCCTTAGTTCTATATACTACTAACCCATGGTACAAGACATACCTGTAATATGTTCCTTTTATCTATCTGTATGTATATCAAAGAACTATGAGTTCATACTGATAACTCTTAATCTAGTACCAGTAGAATGAATAGAGTTCATTGTAGTTTTCTTCTGTTGCTTATTTGTAATCTCTTTCTCTGACAGGGAGAAACCTTGCTTCTATTATATACTATTTATTATTTGTCCCATCCCAGTATGCATGTAAAGAAGTTTCAGATTTGCTCATGGTGATTTGTTCCTTCCTATTTCATGATATTTATGTTTGTAAACTCATATTCTTTGAAACTTTCTGAGGCTTGTATTGAAATTTTATATTTTTTTAGAGAGGATTTATATTTGATTCTGTTAGTCATGGAGAGGCTTTTTTTTTTCCTTCAAAAATAGCTTTTTATTGTGACAAAATATACATAAAATTTTCAATTTTAACTATTTTTAAGTGTACAATTTTAATTGTCATTAAGTACTTCACTAATGTTGTAAACTATCACCACTACCCGTTTCCAGAACTTTTTCATCAACCCAAACAAAAACTGTGTACCAATTAAGAAATAACTTTCTTCTCTTTCTTTAGCCCATGTTAACTTCTGTCCTACTTTCTGCCTCTGAATTTGCCCATCCTAAATAACCTCATTTAAGTGGAGTCATATAGTATTTATTATGTCTAGTTTATTTAACTCATTGTAATGTTTTCAAGGTTCATCCTTGTAGCATGTATCAGAATTTCATTCCTTTATGGCTGAATAATATTCCTGTGTGTGTGTGTGTGTGTGTGTACATGTACATGCATACAGTACATTTTATTTATTAATGCGTCTTTTGATGGACATTTGGGTTGTTTTTACCTTTGGCTATTTTTAATGCTACTATGAGCGTTGGTGTACAAGTATCAGAGTCCATGCTCTCAGTTATTTGGGGTATATACCTAGAAATGGGACCTCTGGATCATAGGGTAAATTCTATGTTTAACTTTTTGAGAAACTGCCATACTTTCCATGTTAGCTGCACCATTTTACATTCCCACCAGCAATGCATAGAAGTTGTTTCTCCACATCCTTACCAATACTTATTATTTAATGTTTTAAAAAAATAATGGCCATTCTAATGGGTGGGAAGTAGAGTCTCATAATAGTTTTAATTTGCATTTCCCTAACGTTTAGTGATATTCAGCATCTTTTCTTGTGAGACTCTTTTAATTATAGGCTTTTCTGGGCCCAAACCTGAGTGATTATGAGCTTATGGTTAGGAATTCTTTAACCATGGGGTAAATATCAACCCCAAAATCCAGAACAAAGACAAGACATCATAATTATTTCTGCTGTTTTTCAGGGGCTTTTTTTCCCCCTTGTTCACCTAGTTGGAAGTTTGCCCTTCAGGTCTTCCGGTCTTCAGTCTGACCTCTCATCTTGCTGGTATCCCAAACTTGATTTTAAAGCCTCAGTTGTAGGACATCAAGTTTGTATCATATGACTCCAAGACAAATGCCAGCTTCAGAACTTCATTTATCTCTGAGTTCACACTTCCTAGTTGTTTATGGCTTCAGGGGGTTTCAGCCATGCACTTAAAATTTTTTTTAAACTTACTGTGAGAATGTTTGGTGTTCTGATCTAGAGAGTTTGCGGGGACATGAAGTTCACCATATTGTCAATGCCGAAAACCTAGTTTCTCTTCTCTTCAAAGGCAGAGATGATTGACTGAAGTAAAGAAAAGACTAGTGGTCTGGATATACTTCTCATAAATAGGGCAAGCTAACTAACACGTACTAATTTCTAGGATCAGTGATTAAATATGGAGATACTGGATTGATTTTTATATACTTCATACATAATCATATGCTTCACCCCATTTTTACTGTATCTTACTAGTTTGGGCTTCTTCTTGGTAACACATTCATGCATATGGACAACTGTAAATTAGTAAAAACATTTTAATGTGTTCTTTTTTATTTTAGGGGAAATAAGATATTTATAAGAAAGAGTCAAAAAGCAAGAAAATTAAGAAAATTTAGACTAACCAAAGAGCTTAGGAAATGCTTAATTTTATTTTATATTGAATAGCTCTATTGAATACTTATCTCAGTTTGTTTTTATTTCAGCTTTGGCTAGATCAGAATCTAAGAGAGATGGAGGTTTTAAAAATAATTGGAGCTTTGATGATCATGGAGACGAAAGTGAAGGAGATACAGATAAAGAGTAAGAACTTTTTCTTCCCCCTCAGATATTTTGTAAGAATGACATTTCATTAAAAAATGATTTATATACTATGGAAGTATTTTTAAGAATATGGTATTTTTTACTTAAAAAAAATTGTCTATTACAGTAGCATCAAGGGAAAAAATGCAGTTTTTCATTAAATAATTTTGCTGTTATGTTTCTCCATGTTTTGAAATGTGTAAATATGTGCATGTGATACATATAATCTTACAATTAAAAATTGACTTGATTTTCAATTAAAGAAATTGGGCTTTTTTTTTTTTTTTAATGACATTCTGTTCAGGCAGTGATTTGAAAAGCTACCATTTATCATGAGTAAGTGAACCCAGATTAAAGCTCCTGAGTTTTGTGTGAAAGTTTAAGTCCTATAGTATCTTTCTTCACAGTTGTCCCATCCATCTTAGATTACATTACCACCAGAGAGAGCAGAAACAATTTAAATGATAAACACAGATGTTGATCCAGACAGAAGTTAAACAAAGTATTCATTACACTTTGTTAGTGTACTTGAAATGTCTGCTTTGTAAAATTTAAATGATCGTTTTAATGGAACCTTTTGCATATCATGAAATTTGTATTGCAAATTCACCATTGCTATTAGGTGCCTTGATTTATTGATCTGGTTTTCCACTGGGTAACACTAATTCAGAGATACACAAATATATATGTATATATAATATGCACATTATATATAAATACATACAGTTCTACCAAAACTATAAGTATTTTTTAAAATTTTTTACACAAGAAGTCATTCAGAGTATATTGACTGAATATTGTGGGAACTTCACTTCTGTCTGGGGAACAGCTTCGTTCATCATTACCACTTTTATGTGCCTTCATCTATGAGATATTGAATTGAAGTGAACTTTTATTTGAAGGAGAGCTTTGAACTGGTAAGTTTCTCAGCTAAAATTGGTATTTTATGGTTGTCTTTCTCTTATTTCCTTTTTATTTCTATTTTTAAATTTAAAATAATTTTTTATTACAGGCAGTATTTATGTAGTTTGAAAAATTGGAATTAAATCTGAAATTGAGTAGAAGGCATGTCACCTTTTAAACATTTTTCTAAAATGTTTGGAAGGAGAGAATTTTTAGTATTAAAAAAGTTGGGATGTGTATAAACAATAATGGAACAAGCATTTTATATTTTTATTATAAATAGCTAGGATTTTACTAAAAATAGCTCTGCAGAGTTGTTTTTAGAAGAATGTATTTTGACTTTCTTTGTTAGATTTGTCATAATTATGTAAAAAAATCTGCATTTTAAAGTGTTACCTGTTCTGTGTATTTCATTTATGAATTACACTCTTTGGCTCATCAATATAAGAGGATCCTTAGGAGCTTCAGCTTTTTTAATATCTTGAGATTAACATAAACTATTAATAGATATATCAGTCTGATCTTTTAGAGTCTTAGGCCAATCATTCTAGTGTTGATATTTCTAAGAGTTGCAGAGGTATAACTATTTTACTGTGGTAACACTATTGGAATTACTTTTTTTTTTTTTACATCAGCTAAAGTATTCTTACCAGTTTTTTCTCTATTTTGTTTCTCTGTTCTTATCCCCTAATTTTAAATCTAAGACAGAAAGGAAAAATGAGTGACTATATATGAAATCTGCAGTTAAGGAAACAAAAATTATATGTTTGTTTATAGCAGGGGTCAACAAACAATAGGTCCATGGGCCCAATCTGGCCCACCATTGGATTTTGTTAATAGTTTTGTTGGAATACAGCCACACATACAATCCATGGCTGCTTTCATACTAAAATAGTAAAGTAGTTGGTATAGAGACTGTATAGCCTACAAAGCCTAATTTACCCTTTATAGAAAAAGTTTGCTGATCCCTGAATTGGGTAAGCAGAAAGAATAAAACTTCTGAATTTAATGTATGGGTTGTAATTGTCACTTAAGATTTTTTTCCCCTTTATTTTCTATGTAGTGAGGCAAATCTCCTCAGTGTAGATGAAGATGAGGATTCCGAGACCTCAAAAGGAAAAAAGGCAAGTGTTGCTTTTCTGACTTTTTTGGGTAAATTTTTTAGGTTATATACTAAAAACTAATACTTCAAGAGGATTTTTATATTTTTTAATTGAAATTCCCAACCACCCACTTCCACACCAGAGGCTAGTGGTGTTCCCAGTATCTTGTTTATTCCATCAGAGATTTTATGCATTACAAAGAAAGTATATATATTCTGCCCTACCCTCTTATATTAACACAATTAATAGCATACTGTACACGATTTTTAATCTTTTTAAAATTAATGTATCTTAGAGACCATCCATAAGAGTCCATGAAAAGCACCCTTATTCTTTTACCTTGTTCTCTTTCACTGCTAATAAACTACCTTTTTTTAAAAAATTACATGGTTTAGCCTTTCATTGTTCTTTTCTTTCATTTTTAATAGAATATACAACCCTTCTCAGAGAAATTATCCACACCGTTTGGTACCTTGATTGTTTTACTTAACAGTATGGTCTGTGGATCACTCCACTAGCAAAGTACTTAGAAATCTTTATTATCTCCTTTATTGTTACATAGTACTCCAGTGACTGGATGAACAGTAGATATTTAGTTGGTTCCCTAGTGATGAGCAGAGGTCTTTCCCAGTCTTTTGTTATTGTAAGCAGTGCTTTAATAAAGCCTTATGCTAAATAAATAAATAAAGCCTCATGCTTATGTTTTTTCATACCTTTACAGTATGTTTGTGGAATAGATTCCTAGAATTGCAGTTGCCGTTTCAGAGGGTAAATTTATGTGTAATTTTGCTAGTTATTGCTAAATGCCTCATTCATAGGAATTAGCATTTGCCAATAGTATATGAGAGTTCCTGTTTCTTTGTAATCTTGGGAAGTATGTGGTCAGACTTGAATTTTTCCTATCTGACATAGCACCCTCTTCACATATTTCCTATACTTACAGTTGAATAATACTTTAGGGTCTTCCAATTCCTCTCCCCCCCATCTTTGTGGAGGGGGGGTGTTTCTTCCACACATCTCTATTTTGTTGTAACTAAGGGAATTTGTAGAATTTGAAGTTTTTCTCTTAGTACTTTAAAGTTTTCATTTATAAAGTTACATTGAAAAACTATAAGGTTTTTCATATTGCAGTTTTCTTTAGCTTTTATTTTAACATCTTGATTGCTTAGAGTGCTGTTTAGGTGTTCTTCAAGCGGACAGAAATATAGTGTACTTTGCAGGGAAAAATAAAAGGCATTTTTATTTACTAACTTCTCTGACATTGGTTTTCAATTTGTGTTTTTTTTTCTTGAAGATGCCCTTAAATTAGAATAATATATATGCCTTATACATTTTTAAGGATGTAAGTGTTGATATTTTAAAATAAAACTTAAGGGGCGCCTGGGTGGCTCAGTCGTTAAGCGTCTGCCTTCGGCTCAGGTCATGATCACAGGGTCCTGGGATCGAGCCCCGCATCGGGTTCTCTGCTCTGCGGGAAGCCTGCTTCTCCCTCTTCCACTCCCCCTCCTTGTGTTCCCTCTCTCGCTGTGTCTCTCTCTGTCAAATAAATAAAATCTTTAAAAATAAAAAATAAAAAATAAAAAAATAAATAAAATAAAACTTAAATGATATTTATGTCTATCTAGTGATCTCTAAAGATAATTCGATTTGATACTCAGCATCATCTGTTTTAAAAATACATGTACCATCTCCTCTCTGACATTTGGAAATTTTATATTGTGCCTGTTTCTCCTTAAATTCATATTTCTGTTCAATTTTCCCATAGAATTTTAGTTTCATATATGTATTTTTTGTATATGTATTTTAACTTCATATGATGTCTTTTTATGCAATTGAAAGTCTTTTAATTACTCTGTCACACTAATAGATACACATTTATTGAAATTTAACATTAAATAACTGTCACTGCAGGGTTCTAAGTTTTTCTTTTACTGGATTGAGTTATTCTTATAATTAAACATTTAATCCAAAAATATGTTACAGCTATTTGTAGTTATTAAACTTATTATGTAAAATTATATTGGAAATGTATTTCTTAAAATGGGTGGTGCTGATGTTTTCCTTCTTAATTCATTTGGTTCACATATCCATGAACAAATATTATTTATTACTAGAATAAAACGTTCAGTAGCAATTTTTTTTTTAAGATTTATTTATTTTAGAGAGAGTGTGCATGTGCGAGCAAGCATGGGCGGCTGATCCCAGGACCAAGGGAGAGTCTTATGCAGACTCCTCGCAGAGCCCGGGGCTTGATCTCACAACCCTGAGATCATGACCTAAGCCAAAACCAAGAGTTGGACGCTTGACCAGCTGTACTACTCAGGCACCTGGCAGTTTTCTTTTTAAACTTTTTTTTATAAATGCTGAGAAATCTTGGTCATATAATAAATAGATAAGGATAGAGTTTTGCTATAGCATTATCCTTCAGTTCTTTCCTTTTTAATTAAATGTCAAAAATCACAGAGCAATACAATATTTAAAAGTTAAAAATTATTTGTGATCCAGTCATTAGAGTCATTGCCCTTCTGAATTGGGAGAAAGTATATTAAAAAGGCTTTATCAGACTTAATAATTATACTTGCTACTTTTAGATTCCTTTTTTTTAACTAGATACTCTGAGAAATAATTTAAAAAATTGAAATCTTGTTAACTGCAGGATGCCTTTAATAATACGATATTTTTTTGTGAAATATTTTATAGTTTTTGTTTTGTGTATTTTTTTTAAACGTTGGAACTGCATATTTTGTTCATTTGTTCTATGGGAGATATCTATATATAATTTATTTGACAAGGCCAGTCCATATAGTCCTGCCAGTCAATTAAATTAGAGATACTATTTATCTGTAAGTGTCTATTTTCATTTTTCACTTCAAGTAAACATGTGAATTTGTATCTTCATGACAACCATTTCATTTCACTTCAGAATTCTAAGGTAGAAAAAGACAGCCTTGGTTTTGACCTGAGTTTGTTACTTGGTTGTAATAAGGCATAGCAGATTTCAGTCTTGTTTTAAAAACTTAGGCTTTCTTTGAGTTCTTCTCACTTGATTTTCTCCTTGGGGCAGTGCTTTTCTTGATTATAATTGGAATAGAATATACAAAGGCAGTAAGTGCAAATTTTTATCACTTTTGCTTTCGACTTTGCAGTTAAATTAAGGAAATCTAATAACCTTGGTCTAGAATATCCAGTTTCTATCCCATAGTTAGAAATATGTATATTTTAACAGAAATATTTATAAAACAGGGAAAGATATGAAGACTACTACTATTTTTTGTGTTAGAAGAGATTCCAGTATTTCCAGTTGTTCCTTTTAGGCGGTTTTTAGATTCTAATGCAATAGGTGAGAATTATGTCTTTCTTTTGTAGAACAGATAAAGGTCTATTGGGAAAGGAGATAGTGTATGATGCCTTTTCTACAGATGGGTTTTAAAGTAAATGAATTTTAAGAAAGTGTAAAAATGGAGATTGAGGATTTAGGAATTGATTTGCTTAAAACTGTCCATGCCTAGGGTCGCCTGGGTGGCTCAGTTGGTTAAGCGACTGCCTTCGGCGCAGGGCATGATCCCAAGGTCCTAGGACCAAGCCCCGCATTGGGCTCCCTGCTCAGGGGGGAGACTGCTTCTCCCTCTCCCTCTGCCTGCCACTCTCCCTGCTTGTGCTCTCTCTCTCTCTCTCTCTCTGTTAAATAAATAAATAAAATCTTAAAAAAAAAAAACAAAACTGTTTGCTTCTGCATTTCATTGTGCCTCTTTAGGTAAAGGATACATCTTTCATTAGTTCTGGAAAAATTTTCATCATTTTATCTGTGGATATTACCTTTCCACATTATTCCTTCTGGAATTTTTATTAGAATTAATAATAATATCATCATTTTTTTCATGCCCTTTAACCTGTATTTTATATACAAAAGGAAAAAAAGGGGGGGGTGCCTAGGTGGCTCAGTTGTTGAGTGTTTGCCTTCAGTTCGGGTCGTGATCCCGGAGTCCCGGGATCAAGTCCCGCATCAGGCTCCCTGCTCAGTGGGGAGTCTGCTTCTCCCTCTGACCCTCACCCCACTTGTGCTCTCTCTCTCTTAAATAAATAAAAAATCTTAAAAAAAAAAAAAAAAAAGGATAAAGGGCAAAGAACAAAATCATCCCTATACCATATTCTAGGTAATTCCTCAGCTCTGTCTTCTAATTCACTAAGTTTTAACTTTATCTTTGTCTAATCTGCTATTTAATATTTCTGTGACCTTCATCTTTTTTTCTTTTTAAAAAAATTTTAATTAATTATTTTTTTAAATAGGCTCCACATCCAGCCTGGAGTCCAACATGGGGCTTAAACTCATGACTCTGAGATTAAGACCTGAGCGGAGATCAAGAGTCAGACACTTAACTGACTGAGCCACTCAGGTGCCCTTTTAAAAAAAAAAAAAAAGGCATTTATCATTTGTAGAACTTCTATGGGTTCTCTTTCGAACCTGGGACCCTGGGATCATGACCTGAGCTGAAGGCAGATGCTTAATGTACATGTCTAATTATTTAATAGATTCTTTTTTTAATAGATTCTTTTAGGTTATCTTATTATCTGAAGTTCTTAGGTACTAATTTCCTGAATACTTGTTCCTTAGTTAAATTGACTTACTTGATGTGTGATAAGTTTGGATGGATGATAACCACATATTGATAATTTTTACACATTTCACAGTCCCTGTGAAATATTTATTCATGTAGCAAATATGTATCGATCACAGTGTTCCACATGTTAGTGAGCAAAATAGACAAGTTTCTTTTTCCTTTGGAGCTAAAATTCTAGTAACTGACTATACTGTTACTTAATGAGTAATGTTATAATACAAAGTTGGCAAACTAAGGCTCATAGGCCAAATCTGGCCTACAACCTGTGGCCTAAGAACCATTTTTAAATGGTTTCCCCCAAAGTCAAAAGAATGCTATTTTATTACATGTGAATATTACATGAAATTCAAATTTATGTTCATAAATAAAATTTTATTGGAAAACAGCTGTGTTCATTTGTTCATGTATTGTCTATTACTGCTTTCATGCCACAACACAGATTTGAATTATTTGGACAGAGTTGAGTAGTTTCAATAGATTGTATGGCCCATAAAGTACTTGTTATGTGTCCCTTTATAAAAAAGTTTTGCTGATCCCTATCCTATTGTTTTTACCTTTATTACATAAAGGTATTCTATGTAGATTGATATCCAGTTAAGAGAAACAGCTTTTTTGGATGGGTGATATATTAGAGTAGTTAGAGAGTATCACGTTCTAGGCCTGCTAATGTCCACTTTATAGGATGGTTGTAAGAATTTTGAGACAGTGTAACTTATATAGTGCATGGCACTAGTAAATTTTCCATAAATAGCTAAGGCCTATGTTTATAGTTGGTTTTGTAATCCTGATTGTTTTATGCTAATCCATCTGTCCACAGTAGTTCTGATCTTATGCTTGCATTAGCTAGAGAACAGTCTTAGGATACTAAAGAGGGGAGCAAACAGAAAGGATAATTAAAGTTTTTCAGGAACCTCCAGACTGAATATATCATCTTAAACTTTAGTAGTAGTAGTAGTACTCTAATCTGTGAGATAGTCATCCATAAATGAATGGCTTGATTTTTTTTTAATTTATCTTATTTCCCCCAGTAATTTGATGTAGATTAGCAAGTTAAGAGCACAAATAAAATGAGAGAAAATAAAAATTATTAGGCAGAGAGAAGTAGATGTACTAGAGATTTAAAATAATTTATATGTTGTGTTTTAATTCAGCAGTTATTTTTAAGTTTTCTGGAAGGTAGAATTATGTCCTATAGGTTTAAGCTTGTATGAAGAGAATCTTTACAACTTTATATCCTATGAGTCTCCTGTGGAATAAATTCTTCCCTACCCCCACCCCCCGGAACTACCTTCTAAGTGTAACAGATGGTAGGGAACTTTTTCTAAGGTAATTTGATGGTACAGTAAAAGGTTTTCATGAGATACAGTCATCTTTGACAAAGCTGGAAGTACTGGTTTTCTGTTGCCAACTGAAGTGTATGTAGTTTTTAATAGTAACCTATAGGCAACAGAATTGAGAAATTTAAGAATTTAGTTATATAGATCCTCTTCCTTTAATGGTGGGCTTTGGGTTGTCTGTTGCTGTGCCCTAATGCTTTCTCAAAAAAGTTTTGAAAATGTATGAGCATTTAATCAGAAATATGGTTGAGTTAGTTGAGTTATGTGCCTGCATATTAGGTGTGATAATTTTGGCTTAAATAATTCTTAACAGGAAAGATTAACTTTCTATATTTATATAAAGGAATATTTAGCACAGTTCTTTTGATTTTGAGATATTTTGTATCCTAATGATGAATTCTTTTTGGATAACTCTGTTTTTGTTTTTGTTTTGTTAAGCATCTGTATTTATATTTCTCTAAATAACACTATAAAAATTCCTCATGCAGTATAGTATGGGAAAGCATAGGCTTTGGAATCAGACCAGTCTTTAAGTGTTTAAATCCATTTAGCTAGTTTGGACAAGTTACTTGGCTTTTTAAGTTCAATAAACTTTGTAACAGAGGGATAGAATTTCAATAAAGTTTAAATGACGTACAGTGGAAATACTTTGTTGAGAAAAGAGAACTGAAGTGGGAAATTTGAATGTATTAATCCTTTCACTCAGTAGCAGCAAGTAATTGGCCTGATGTTTTAGGTGTGGTTGCTGAATCCCAGTCTAAAGAACTACTGAAATGTCTAAAATACAGATATTGAATATAAAGTAACTAACATAATGCCTATTCACAATAAGTATTCACTAAATATTAGTTTTTGTAATTGCCTAGATAGGAATGAAATTATATGATCAGTCTTTAATGGAAACTTGTCTTCTGAGATTCTTTTTTTATTTTAATGTTAAATACTTTATTACAGCTTGTGCAAAGATTGAGGGTTTATATTGAAATATAAATATTATATTTGAGAGACTAGTTGGAATTTTCTGGCCCAGTCAAGTCCTCTACACCATGTAGCTCATACATACTTCCATAAAGTATATCCCTAAGTTCATCCTCTCACACAAAAGTTTAAAGCTACAACCGTCTAATGTAATGCTGTTCTCCCCAGCTTGTGCCAAGTTCTCTCTGTCATCTAGCCTATGTCATCTGAGATCAATTTATGATCTCATTTTGTCATGTGGAACTCACACTCTCAGTTTCTTCTCTGTAGCTAAGAGTCTCTTATGGTTTACCTCCCTCTCTGTTTTTATCTTATTTTATTTTTCCTTCCCTTCTCCTATGTTCATCTGTTTTGTTTCTTAAATCCCACATATGAGTGAAATCATAAGGTATTTGTCTTTTTCTGACTAATTTTGCTCTCTAGCTCCATCCACATCCTTGCAAATGGCAAGATTTCATTCTTTTTTTATTGCTGAGGAATATTACATTGTGTGTGTGTACATATATATATATGTATACATATATATACCACATCTTCTTTATCCATTCATCAGTCAATGGACATTTGGGCTCTTTCCATAACTATTGTTGATAGTGCTGCTATAAACATTGGGGTGCATGTGCCCCTTCAAATCAGCATTTTTGTATCCTTTGGATAAATACCTAGTAGGGCAATTGCTGGGTCATAGGGTAGTTCTATTTTTAACTTTTTGAGTAAGCTCCAAACTGTTCTCCAGAGTGTTGCACCAGTTTGCATTTGCACCAACAGTGCACGAGGGTGCCCCTTTCTCTGCATCCTTGCCAACATCTGTTGTTTCCTGAGTTGTTAATTTTAGCTATTCTGACAGGTGCAAGGTGGCATCTCATTGTGGGTTTGATTTTTACTTCCCTGATGATGAGTGATACTGACCATTTTTTCATGCTTCTGAGATTCTTAACAGGATATGTATCAAAATCACCCAGAGCAGTGGCTCTCCCATGTTAATGTACATCAGAATCACCTGGAAGGTTTGATAACAAGATTGCTGGACCCCACTTTCAGAGTTTCTGACTTAGGAGATCTGGAATGGGGCCAGCTAATTTGCATTTTAAAGTGTTCTTTAAATACTGGTCCAGCAAACCACACTTTGACAACCATTCATTGATTAGGGCATTTTTAAAAAAAAATAACATGGAAGTAGATCTAGGTCACCATGACTGAATATTCAGGCCTAATTTTTATCAGCTGAATGCATCTTGATGACCAGTTGTTTATGATAAAATAATTTATGGGATTTCTTTTTTTTTAAATTAATTTAATTGAGTGGGGGGGTCAGAGGGAGATAATCTCAAGCAGACTCCCTGCTGAGCATGGAGCCCAACATGGGGCTCGATCTCACCACCCATGAGGTGATGACCTGAGCCAAAATCACAAGTTGGACGCTTAACCAGCTGAGCCAGCCCCGGTGCCCCAATTTATGAGCTTTCTAAGAGAAGATATCTGTATTTCTAATTGAGTGGGAACTATTGCTTACTGAATTCCTACCTATCTGCCCATTCCAGGGCTTGGCAATTTGTGTATATTTTTGTTAATGCATGAAATAACTCCATGATTACAAGGAAAGTTACTTGGCTAGAAAGACAAGTCTGTTTGATTCCTAAATTGTTATCTTTCCACAATAATGCTTTATTTCCTGTGAAAAAGGGTCCCCAAATGCAAAATTGATTGTATTCTCCTACTAACAGAAATGAAAGAGTGTAATAATTCTAGTATCTTTATCCCCTATGGTTTTTGTTTCTGTTGTTTCTCTTGGTTTTGATCACATTGTCTAATTTCTTTGAACCTGCTATGAATGGTAAATATTGCATATGAAAAGTCATAGAGATAATTTGAGGCCTAGAAAATTATCAGTTTCTGGAGGGAACTAGGAGCATTAGCAATCTCAGTCTCAGATCACCTTAAATCAGTGATTCTCCAAGTATGGTCTCTGATTGGCAATATCAGCATCACTTGGGGACTTGCTAGAAATGCAGATTATTAGGATCACCCCAGACCTAATGAATAAGAATAAACTGTAAAAGATTGGACATAGCAATTTAACAAACAATTCAGGTAATTCTGATTTACAATAAAAATTTGAGAACTGCCTTAATTGAACTGAAGGTTGAGATGATTAGAAGCTAGATTTCAATCTATGCGAAGGCTGTTATTCATAGGCTGTAATTCTGATCCAAATTTTGAGGGGTTTATGAGGCCCTTCATATATGGTGGATCTTCATCTCTACTTTTTGTCTCTAGCTCTCTGTTGGAAGTTCAGCTTAGCTTCTCAGGTACATCTTCTGGAATCAATAGATACCTCAGGAGAAAATACAAATCTGGGCTTAGATCTCTGAGTTTCTTGTTCCTATCTTAATTCTTAATTATTCCTGCCTTTGGAGCCCTCAGATGTCTCAAACTACATATTTTTTTAATTTGTATTTTGTCCAGCTTTTTTCTAGTTGTTTTCAGAGAGTAGAAGGAAATTGATCTGCATTACTTAATCTGCCTCAAACAAATGGAGGAGTTTGAAGCCCATGGCTGTAAAAAGATTAGGAAGTAAAGAAATGTCTCAAGGAGGAGAAATGATAAGCAGAGTGTCAAAAATCGGTCTTTTTTGCAATTTAGTAGTGTAGTTATGCCTAAAAATAAGAATGGTGTTGGCACAATGAACTCTGTACTCACGAGAGCTTTTTTTGTGGGAGGTATTTTTTTAGGGAACTGTTAGGTTTCTATAGAGATCAATTGGGGGGAAAAAGCCATGTCCCTATCTTCTTAACTATATTTTATAAGTGAGAAAATATTTATCGTTTCAAAATAAAGTAGATAAGAATGATTTTTAAAGTGTTGTTTTGGGTAAATTATCACTAAGAACTGAAGATTTTTTTTCTCAATGAGTCTGAAAGCAGCTTTTAAATGTCTGGTGCAATGAATGTAATAAAAGTTGGTTTCTTTGTTGAAAAGAGCTTCCTGAGAAATGCCCATCCTATTGTCATACTGTGATCCTCCCAAAGTGATTGTTATTGATGTCTTTATATGATCATTTGCAACTATGAAAGTATTAAGACATTTCAGTTTCTGTGTTTGTATAGAAACCTTGATGTTAAGGCCAAACTACTTGTACAAGTTGAAATGGTAACTTAACGCCATATTTGACTGTACTTGGCCTACAGATAGCGGTAACGGGAAATATTTTTTTTTACTCTCAAGAAAGAGCCATTTTAAGATACTCTACCCTCATGTCTTCTATTTTCTCTTTTAATTATCTCAAGTACCTTTGGAGACTTTTAAATGAAAAGGAAATAATATCGTAAACATCTGTGTTCCTACATATTTGTGTTATCCTTAGGAAAAAAAAGTATTATGGTTGAATTATTCTTAAATTCATGCCACTGTCATCCCTCTTTCCCATCTTCAGTAGCTGATAGAATTTTTATAGCTTTTTTAATAAGTGGGTTTTCAAACAATCATTATAATGTTTATTGACTCTTCAATGTTTATGGATCTTTTTACAGTTAAATCGTCAATCTGAAATTGTTTCTACCAGTTCTGGTGATCCCTGGAAGACATGTGCAAGACGAAGCAAGGCTGAAAGTTTAAAACCTTTAAAAGGCAACCCAATTGGACTTAACATGTTAAGCAACAATAAGAAATTGAGGTATAGGCACTTCACTACACATTCCTACAGAAAAGATAAAAGGGTTTAACACCAAAAATTAACTAACTACCTTTGTAGCCAGTTGACCCAACCTGTACCTTATCTTTTCACTTTATTAGCAGTGCCAAGAGGTAGAGTTGTTCCAGTGTGTGGATTCTTTCCTTTTAATCTTGGGATTAGGGTTGATTGCAATGGTTTCTTATTCTGAATAAAAATATTACAAGAAAAGTTTCAGTAGACTAGGATTTCATAAGATGAACTTGCTCTCATATAGTTAGTAAAATCTTGGTCATAATGTTAGAAGTAGAAGGCACTGGAGGCTAGAGTGCTCCTGTCTCCTTTAGGGGATACTTATTCAGGATTGTCTCAATAAGGGACTTTTTTTTTTTTCTTTTTCTTTTTTTTAAGATATCTTATTCCTCTCCTAGATACAACCCACCTTTCCTTTGTGGTACTCATAGGGAACCACGTTACTGATATGATTGGGCTCTTACACCTCTCCGAAATAGGGTTGAAAATCACTGTTTCATATCAATTTTGTCAATTTATAGATAGAAAACTGAGGTACATAAAGGCTAAGTAACTTTGAAGTCAGTGGCAGAATCAGAAGTAGAATTTGGGACTCCTGACTTTTTTTTTTTTTTTTTTTTTACAATAATACATTTGATTTTGATTTTGATTTTGGCATATAAGAAAACTTTGTAATACTCATGGTTTAAAAGCTTTTGATATGGAGAGTCCCTAATAGAGAAGAAGAAAAGAAAATATATCTGAACTAATTTATAAGATACCTTATAGTGCAAAACATACATTTAGGATTCCTGCTTTCTATTCCAGTGTTCTTCTACTCTGTATATTTCATGAATTGTATTGGAAACATTTCAGAGACAAATTCAGGAAGTAGAAAACTCCTAGTGGACAATTGGACGTGGTCAATTGGGTTGGGTTGATGTATAAATATATATAAACACATTTTTTTTTAGTGTGAAGGTTTTGTGTATGTGTGTATGTTCAGATTTGAAAGGATATATTTTGCATATGTGTATGTAATTTTCCTCTGTTCAAATTATTCTTTGTCTTTTGTATCTGCAGTGAAAATGCACAAAATGCAACAATATGTTCTGGAACTGTAGTTCATGGTAGACGTTTTCAACATGCTAATGCACAGATATCACTAGTAAAAACAGCAGCCCAAAGGTAAGGATTTGAATTGCCTTTGTTTAGAGTGTGTGTTTATATATATATGCATATCATCCTTTTTAATCATTTTGCACCTTTTTTTTTCTTTAAACAGTTTTTTTACTTTGTGGAACTTTACCGTGTTTCTCTTGTTTGTAACAAGATATTCCTGTCTCTGAAATAATTCATGTCTTAGAATTTTATTATTTTATATCTGCTTTTGAATAAATCACATTCTGTAAGTAGAGACTTAAATAAAAGCCTTTTTATTGCATTATATTCCAATTAAATTAATCTGATTTTACAATATTGACCTAAAACATTTGACAAGAAACCTTCAGCTGGTAGTTTAGCTCTGATGAGTAAAACTACAGTTATTAGTTTACTTTCTTTTTAAGATTTATTGGATTTCAGAGTACCAAAATAAATCACATTAGTTTTAGCTGAGAAAATTTTGTGTTTTAGTAGATTTGGATGTTCTCATCGATCATCAAAGTAATACTTGAACCTTAAAATAATGAAAGTAACAGTGGGGAAAGCTTAGTGTTTTAAGTGTGTGTTTTTCATGACCATTTTTGAATGGTTATGAAATTTCAGTTGAATTTCCGTTCTGAGTCCATTTTAATTGACTAAGAAATCTTAGGATCCAACAATAAAATAAATATTATGAATAGTTGTGTAAAATGTTTTTATAAATAGTAAAATTTAAAGATTTGGTATATATGCTAAATGCTGCTCTTCATTTTTTTAAAAATGTTGATCTAGATTGTTGCTCATTCAGAAAATGGCCTGACTCTTAGAAACCATTGCTATATTTGCTGTGTATGTAGATATGCTATAGCATAGATTTTTAACTTAAATACCTTAAATCTTTCTCATACTTTAGGATAAGATCTCTCTTTTGCTTAAATATATTACCATAGATAAAACATTGTAAAATTAGATATTTGAGAAATACAACTAAAAAGACAGAAAACTTATTGCACATACCAAAAAATTGGCTTCTCTTACTGTAAAGTACACAAATCAAGTCTAGCCAACATATGGCACAAACATGAGAATAAATAATAAAAGGAGAGTAATCAGTGGGAAGGCAAAAAGAAGAGACACAGTGTTTTTCACACACTGATCACATTGATAGAATCCATTGCTGACAAAGATTTGTCTTTCTGATATTCTGAAAATGCGGTCCATGTTGAAATACTCATTTATGGTTTATGATCAAGTGATATATTCTACAACCAAAATTATTATTGCTTTTGAACTTATTTATTAGTTTGGAATTATTTACAGTGTGTCCTATTCTCCCCATCCTCCTTTCATCATTGGTAATATTAAAAAACCGATTTCAGTCTGGAAATTGGTTTGTGTTTTGTTTTATTCTAGGTCTTTGCACTTATTATACCTTGCATATGTATTATTGCTATCTGCATAAAATAGTAGATTCTGTTAAGAGGAAATGGCATTTACTAGTAAAATATTTCTCAAAACAAAACAAAACAAAACCCTGAATTAGTTTATATTTAGAGAAACACTCCTGAGTGAAAATACCTGACCAGAACAACTAGGGGCAGTAAGGAAAACTGAAAAGTCATGTTAGCAGATTCTATTTATGTTTGTCTCTTAAATTTATAGAATAAACATTTCTTATTCTTGCTACACTGTGTCATTAAAAAGATATTGACATTCAAAAACAATTCATTGAGAGTGTTTCTAATTTTCTTCCTTCAAAATCATTGAGTGATTTTATGCTACATGCCAGGCATAGATGAGGTACGGCATAGTCAAAGGTGAATATGACAAAGTCCCTGCTTTCAAGCTCAGGTTTGATTAGGGTAGAAGACAGAAAGAAGAGTAAACAAATAATTACATGGTAAGCGCAGTGTAGTAGACACAGTTTGCATAGTGCTATTTACAGAGAAGGGAGCTGTGAAGAATTCACAAAGGAAGTATTAAAGAAGCTTTTGCATGTACTCCATGCAGTAGGAATCACATCTTCAAAGGCATGAAGAAAGCCTTCACCTAAGATGGTTACTACCAAACTTTTGGTTTTATTTTATTTTTTCTTTTTTTTAAGCCTTTGGTTTTAATTAGTGTGTAGTTTTGGCACAGTTGCCAGGGTTCAGATGAGGTGAGCACTCTAGTTTTTACTGGCTTCTACAACTCAACTTTTAATTTGAAATTAAAGGAAATGCCACAAGTTGGTAATTCACACACTCCTCTTGGAGAGAGTGGTATAACTTTTCTTTTAAAAATAAATCACACCTGCATTTTGAATAATTTGTAGTTCTTTATTAAGATATGGGAATAAGTACATCACACTTTTTTAATCTGAAGGGAATAAGTGAAGATTATTAAAGTATCTGATTAGATTAGCTACTATTTGGGAGAACATTATGATTTCAATCTATTTTCTTACTGCTACTACAAATGTTAATATAAATCATATTTAAAAGATAGGTTGTTTACGTACTAACAGTGATGGAGGAGGATAGTCTTAGTATGGAAAAATGAAATGTAGAAATTAAAAAATCTATATAACTCTATACCATCTCCACCCCTAACTTCAGTGAGACTTGCTAAAAGAGCACATTTACTGGTTTGTGTTTTATTTACATTTTCACCTTTTTTTGTTTTTGTTTTTTATTAAGGATAGGTGAAAAGACTTGTAAGGACCGTAGGGGAAAATGAATGTCTACAAAAGCATATATAATCCATAAATGGGAAAATGGGCTCCTGGAATAAGCAAGATTTAATTATTAATGAAAAGCACCACTTTGAAAGAATTTTTGAAGTCTTAAATCAGGTCATGGATACCAGAATCAATCAATCTCTCTTTTTTCCTTCCTTTTTAAAAAAATTTTAAGAACACTAGTACAGCACTAGTACAAGAATGAAATAGTCCAACAAGAATGTAAGTTGACATTTTTACAAAGTCCTAATTACTAATAATGGCTTCCCTCTCCATTTTTTTAAAAGCTTTTTTTTTTTTTTTAATATGTATGCTCCTCTAGGTCAGGGCTTGATAATATACACATTGAAGAATCTTATAGAAGCACAGTGACTTATAAATTAGATATCATATCATAATAAATGCAGTTTCTAAAAGGATAAGAGAAATGAGCATGGGCATATGTATTTTTTTTTTGTTTTGTGTTTTTTGTTTTCTTCCTAACACCCTTGGTTTATTGGAAAGAACCAAACCTGTTTCTTCTACTGCTACTCTGTCTTCTACCTCTTTCCTTTACTCTATACAGGTGAGTTTAAAAACACAAAAACAAGAGACTACTAAACTCTTCTCACTTCTTGGGGACAACAGTGTAGAGCTAGAAATGGCTGTATTAGGTATTAATGCCTAACTTTTGGTTTTCATTTTACTTTTCCTGGAAACAGAGCTCTAGTAGAAATAAATACATAAGATAAGTTGGACTGTATTTAGACTTTCATGTTTATATTTTGTTTTATTTAATAGGGTGGTAATATTCCCTCATTTTTTTGTCATTTATCCAACATAAATTTATTTTATAGATTATCCTGTTTTTTTAATAGTAGAGGTAAAATTTCAAATATGTTATTCATGTAAGCTTATAATTCTTTACTGTTGGAAAATTTTTAAAGAGTTTCTTTTCAGTGTTGCTTATGTAAAACCACATAACCTTTTTTTTTTTTTTTTTAATTTGCTAGGATTGATATTTTACTTGTTTGTTCCATGCTATAGGAATATGAGAGTTAATATGGGGACTCGGAATTTGTACACTATGTTTTTTTTTTTTTTTTTTACAATTAGTTCTGAATATTTTGTTCATTTTATAATAAGAATTCTTGGATATGAATCTTATTCTAAATTGAAGATTTTTGTAATTTTACTCTTGAGTAATTGATACTGATAACTTTTTAGATTTTCCATGAGCTGTGGAGAAGGATGGACCTGTTACACATTGGATTTCTTATTGGAGGCCATGATTTTAAATCCCAGGCCTTTCCTTGTGTCCAAAACCATATGCTGCTGTATTCAATCTATGGCGTAAATGCAAAAGTTTCAACCTTAATTATCACACCTGGTAACAGAATTGGAACCACTAAAAATTTTATGACTTTCAGGAAATTCTTCTTTGAAGACTAATTACATAACTACTCTAAAATAACATATCCTCAAATGGTTGATGATTAAATAAAGCTCTTTCAAGAATCTTTCATCTCTTTGTACATCCTTTTTTCTTAAATATGTTTAGATATAAATTGTTTCTGTATTAAAAATTGAAAAACAGTTTACATATCTGACAAGGTTCAAACCTTAGTATATAATATATATATTGTGTTTAAAACGAATTAATCACCTTAGAGTTTTGCCTTATTGACCACAGTTACTAAAACTACAATGATATATCAAAAATGAGGTCTTGCCTCTTACATTTTTTTTCTTTTTCATGTTTTAAGCAGTCTGGACCAAAAGGAAAGGTAAGCTTAATATTGATGAAATTAGAGCATGGATATAACAGTAAGAGATCAAGATTATTTTTATGCTTTGAAAAATATCCATTGAATTAGAGTTCATCATAAAGCTTATTAATTATTTTAATGAAAGGAAACATTAATGGCAGAACATGATATTTGACTTATGGGGACTGTTTTACCATAATTCTCAATATGGTTATATATTTATGCTGACGTGACTGCTTTCCTTTTAAAAGTAGAATATTTTAATGCCTTAGTAGTAAAGTTGTTTTCAGCTAATAGCATTAAAATCTTTCTTGTTATATTTTACTGATAATACTTTTGTTTTTATACTTTAGTAGATAGAGTTGAAGGGGAAAATGGAATTAGAATACCTTAAGCTTGGAGTTAAAATTCTAAAAATCCGTGTATTCCTATTCTGACCCAAAACAGGGAATTTATGATCACTGTTTGTTCCCTTTGTAATAACATTGGTAGACACGTCCTTTAGCAGAAGTGTTGAATGATGTAAATAATTTTTTAAGAATGCACATTTCTTTGAGTAGTGAAATGATTGTGATTGTTTTAAAGCACATGTTTGTAAGAATAGCTACTCAGTGTATTATACAGAATTTTTTGTGCATATACATCTTTTTTCTTTTATGAGAATCTCAAAAGCCTTTTATGAACCTCCCCACAAAAGACAGGTTAACAGCCCTTGTATTACACCAATACTTACATGTAATTGGTGAAGGTCAAAAGAAGGGACATATTATAATTTTGTTTAATTATATAATTTTAACTCTATAATTTTTTTAAAGGTGTAGAAAAATCAAAGAGGACAACTTGTAATATTTTATAAAATGCTGTATATTCCATCTTCCTTAAGGTTCCTTAAGGTTTGGAAATATAAAGATGATCCTGTCAGCAAATTTTTTAGGCATATTTTATAATTCTGAAAATGGGTTGTGCAGATATTTTACTATCTCCTGGGAAAGAAAAAGTATTTTCCCATTGTGTCTGTTTTTCTCTTTGAGTAAAGCATTATTTTCTGTCAGATATAGATGAGTCGTTTTATCTTTAAAATTTTTAACTCATAAGTGATTACATGTTTTTTTGAAAACCGTTAATAAGATTTTTAAAATAAAATTGCTGGGGTGCCTGGGTGGCTCATTCGTTAAGCATCTGTCTGCCTTCGGCTCAGGGTCCTGGGTTCGAATTCCGCATCGGGCTCCCTGCTCTGCGGGAAGCTTGCCTCTCCCTCTCCTTGTGTTCCCTCTCTCACTGTCTCTCTCTGTCAAATAAATAAAATCTTTAAAAAATAAAATTGCTGAAGAATGTACATTAAATAACTCTTCATGCAGTCATGCACAAAACAGCTTCTTGTTTTATTAAATACTTTCCCTGTATACTATACCAGATAAAATGTAAGTACTTTTAATATTCTCAGATTAATGTTAAAGGTCTTAGATTATTCAGTTTTTCACAATAGCCTTGGAGGGTTTATACTGACTTTCTGCACTGTTGGCTTATGCATATTTCTCTAGTGGAAATTTGTTCGTTGTTAAATTCAGCAAATATTTCATGACTTTATGTGCCAGGCACTATTCTAGGAGCAGACAGAAATCCCTACCCTCTTGGAGCTTACATTCTTGTTGGAATAATACTGGAATAGAAGTCAGAAGATGTGGAATTGAGTAATCAGCAGTACCAGTAGGCACATAATTTACTGTAAATGGGAATGATAATATTTTCCCAATTGTAAAGGAGATTTGTGAGGAACAAGTGAGATAATTATTTAAAACTGAACTTACATACTGTAAAATTTGAAATTTCTGTAATAGTAATAGATCTTGAAATTCTTTCAGCCTTTTGTACTAAGATTACTGCCAGGGACTAGATATGAAGCAGCAATTGTTTATAAAATACCTTGTAATGAATATACCTGAGTGCTTTATTCAGCAGTATAGTTATCTTTAGGTTGAATTTAGCCCATTAATCCTTTGGATCCTTATATAAAATTATTTTGTGTTTATCTTTGTTGGAGATGGATAAGGTGAGAAGAACTTTTGCATCAGTACATTTTACTTGTGAATTCTTTTCATATGAGCCTTTTTGTCCCCTTCTTGTGAACATAAGTTACGTCTTTTTTCTCATCTTAATGGAGAAGTAAAAGATCATTTATCTTTATCCCTCAGCACATGAGAGACTATATATTTCTGAACTAAATGAATTACTTACAAGAGAATGTTTATCTAATAAAAACTAGGTAGTTGTGGAAGGTTAATCTTTTCCAGGTTTTTTCCTGTTTGTACACTGGGCACAATGGAGTTTAAAACCAAACTGGAATAAATAATAAATAGCAATATTAAGATCTAGAGCTTGCAAACTTCAAAAAATTGCTGCCATTTTTTTTTGTTGTTGTTGTAGGTGACTGACAATTTGAATGACTCAAGTTCTTTTCTGACTCATGAACAGATTGGTTGTGAAACACAGTGTATCTGGTAGAACCAGCAACCTAGAATATTTAACCTGGTATTAAAACTGTTCTTTTTTTCCTCCATAGATAAAGAATCCATTGACCCATTATGAAACTGAAGCACACAGTGATTTTCAAATTTAAAATTTTTTAAAAATTTAGAAAAGTATATGTCTATTATAGAGAATTTTGAAAACAACAGAGTACAAAGATGAATAGAATGCAATGCAAGAACATAATGAAATACTAGGAATGTTTATATAAAGGATGTGTTTGAAAAGACAAGTATAGAGATTTTATAATTTTCTAAAAGTTCTCAAAACAGAAAATTACAGTATTAGGATCCCAGTGCATTTTTTTCCAATATTTTTTCTGTACTTTTTAATATACCCAACACATGTGGAATCATAAAAATACAGCTGCATATTCTGCATTTTCACTTAACATTGCGTCGTAACATTTTACACTGTCATTAAGTTGACTTCTAAGAATGATTTTTAATGAATGCATAATAGGTTGTCCTGCAGATATACATAATTTATTTACCCATTAGCTCTATTATATGTGATACATTCATGAACAACTTTGTGTATAGATTTCTAAATGAATCTCTTAAAATAAGCTCTGGTAAAGGATTGTTTGGACTAGGTCACAAATGTTTTTAATGCTCTTCATAAGCTGCTAAATTGTTTTACAGAGAGGTGGTGCCTATTTATAATAGTATTATAAATTGCTGTCTGAAGATAATCTGAAAATAAAATTATATTCAGATGATACTGTCTTTTTTGGAATTATGAGTCATCTAAAACCTTAGAAATAATAAAGTTGAGCAGCAGGATGATAGGCTACAAGACAAATAGTATTAATAATTGTTTCCTTCATTCACCTCTAATCATTTGGAGTGTATAATGAGAGACCAAAATTTTATTCCAAGCAGCAACTTGAATATCCAGCAATAAAGTTAATAATTTATAAACTTTTCTAAATGTATCTAAGTCTTACTCTCAGGCCTATATTTTATTTCTGGTTGGTTGTTACCATTGCTCCTTAAAGTAAATTTAATGGAATTTTAGTCAAAATCTCAGTGACTTTGTTGTTATTTTAAGAAATTTGACATTTGCTAGTTTATTTAGCAGAGTACAGCCATACTTGAGAACAGCAATAGACTTTTTTTTTTAAAGAAGAATAGAGGAAGAGAAGAATGACTTGTCTTGCCACATAAAACATAGTGTAAAGGAAACAGTCATTTAATATGGAAACCCTAGAAAAAGACTAGGAAGAAAGAGAGTAAACAGACTAGAGAGTCCCAGTATATCCCATTTCCAACCAAGATGTCCAGTCAATAAATATAAACAAGTTTGTAGTGTCTTTAAATGACTGAATTATGATATTTGTACCTTGACTGAAAAATTAGTATTTTAAGTTTCTGCATGGTAGCCAGTAGTGGTTCAGTTTTTGCCAACAATACCGTCTTTGTACAGCAATATTTGTACAATTATTTGACCTGAGAAATGCACTTCTGATTGCATACTGCCTTTTAGATACACACGTTTATTCATTCTAAGTATTTTTCAAGTGCTTGCTATGTTCTAGGCATAAGGATACAGTGATGAACACAATAGACAAGATCCCTGCACTCCTGTGGTTTACATTTTGATGGGCAAAGACTGATAATGAACAAGTAAAACATGGAATAATAAGTTCTTTTTAAAAAAAAAAAACGATTTTATTTATTTGAGAGAGAGTGAGTGAGTGAGCAAGCATGAGCATGGGGGAGAGGCAGAGGGAGAGGGAGAAGCAGACTCCCTGCTGAGCAGGGAGCCCGATAAGGGACTCGATCCCAGGACTCTGGGATCATGACCTGAGCCAAAGACAGATGCTTAACTGACTGAGCCACCCAGACACTCTGAAATAATATCTATGTAAAGAAGCATAATTGGGTGATGTTAAAGAGTGACAGTATGGTTTCTTTAGATTGCATTTTCAGAGAAACTTTTTTTTTAATTTATTTTTTTTAAAGATTTTATTTATCGGGGCGCCTGGGTGGTTCAGTCAGTTAAGTGCCTGCCTTCAGCTCAGGTCATGATCTCAGGGTCGTGGGATCGAGCCCCACATTGGGATCCCTGCTTGGGGGTGGTGGGGGGAGTTGGCTTCTCCTTCTCCCTCTGCCTGCCTCTCCCCCTGCTTGTGCATGCTCTCTCTCTCTCTTTCTCTGTCAAATAAGAAAAAAGATTTTATGTATCTATTTGATTGAGAGAGAGTGCATGCAGAGGGAGAAGCAGGCCCCCACGCTGAGCAGGGAGCCTGATGCGGGGCTCGATCCCAGGACCCCGGATCATGACCTGAGCCAAAGGCAGAGGCCTAACTGACTGAGCCACCCAGGCCCTCAGACAAACTTTTTACAACAAAGCTAACATTTAAACAAGGACTAAATGAACAGTCAGCCATGCCATCATCACATAGATGGCTTTTCCAGATAGGAAAGAGATGGTACTAAGATACTAATGCAAGAATGAGTTTAGCATGATCAAGGAATAGAAAGAAGGACCACAGTGGCTGGAGTTTGGGGAGCAAAGGAGAACATGTTACAAGGTGGATTTGGCAAAGTCAGCTAGGTCCTAGATCTTAAAGGCTTTGTAAGATGACCTGAAGAGCTTCATTTTTTATCAGTGCACTCATTAGAAGCTTTCAGGGCATTTTAAGATAGGGAAGTGTTAATACCTGATAAATCTTTGAGAGTTTTTTTAAAAAGTGTTTTGTATATGATTTATAATTTGGTGCAATAAAACCTTAAGTCTGTGGCATTCAATTAAGACTAAGCATGTTCCACTTTCCAAATATCGATGTGCCGCAAAGGTAAATCAATAATAGTCTGTGACTAAATATTCAAAACTATCTCAGTAAAATCTAGGAGTTGGGGAGGTAGAAAGTCAGAAATAAAAGGAATCTTAAGGCCTTTTTCTGGGAGGAGAATTGGAAAGGCAAGAAGTAATAGAATTTTAAAGACCTCATCTCATTGGGGATGCAATAGAACATCTTGAAGAAATGGTGGAATCTTGATAGTGTGTTAACAGAAATATGTAATTGGAATAAAGGTTGAGAGAGGAAAGGTAACTATTTGCTAAATTAGGGAAGGAAAACAAATGAATAATAATTGTGCAAACCAGTAAAAATAGGGGAAAAAGGACACTGAAATAATAGCAATATACACAACAGACAGTAAAGTAAGATGAAAGGAAAACATGAAGTCTGTCAGCTGTTACAGTAATTGTAATGAGGTTGAATATATTTAATAAAAGACAAATTGGTTGGATTAAACCCAGTTATACTATGTTGTTTACAAGAATCAGACATGAAGTAACATTCTGTAAGGTAAAGTTGTTTAGAATCACAAAAGATGCAAACAGAAAGCATGAGTATAATTTTAATAAAAAGATGGAATTATGGATTAGTACTAAATAGGAAAAAGGAGCATGTTTTGTAATGGGCATAGTCTGTAAAAGTGTAACAACTAAATACATAAAATTTCCTTAAAATATTTAAAATGCAAGAAGTTCTTGGGTAGAGTACAGCTGTGGAAGATTTTAAATATATCTCTTAGAAAATTAGACTGATTTAGGAGTTTAACATGAGTTTGGAATAATGAATTTTAACACATTTATTTTACAGAAATACACATTTTTTAGATCAGTTAGAGCAATGGAAAAATTAATAAAATGATCTATCATTAAAATCCAGCAGAAACCAAGACAAAAACCCAGCACCCAGATCCTGGTTTCTAATACCACTCTCTAAGAAAAGCAACATGGAGAAATGACTGATTCTGGGTTTGGGTTAGGGAAAACACAAAATGAATGTGAAGTGTCTTAGTGTTAGAAACCAAGTACTCAAAAAACAAAAGAGTACTTGCTTCAGAAGCAGATACACTAAAATTGTAACATTACAGAGAAGATTTTCATGGCCCTTGTGTAAGGATTACAGGTAGATTATGAAGCATTCTGTATTTCTGTAAATTTTGCATTATATATTTTTTACCAGAATAAAGAAAAAAATGATGTCACATCAAGGGGACACAGGAACCAACTGAAAGCATTCCCAAAGACCAAAACTAAAACAATTGGGATTATAACCTAAAGTATGACTATCCATGTGTCATACTAATAAAAATGATTGAATAAATCATTTTTTTACTCAGCTATCCTAGGGTTTTACAAGCTACATAAAATGAAGGAAATGGGCAGCTGTTTATTGAATTCTAAATAATTTGTATAGATAATTCACACTTAAGATGGAAGTGGAGTTTAACTACCCCACCCCGTTTGTGGGCTGGACTGACTTGTTTATTTACAAATAGAGTGTAGAAAGGGAAAAATATTAACTCCAGAGTGGAGAAACCTGGTAAACACTACCTTAGTTAGCCAAATGATCAAGGTTAACATCACCAGTGAAATCATAATGATACTATGTACCTCCTGATATGATGTGATGAGAAGGGCACTTCAACTCTGTAATATCCTAACCCTCAATTTTTTTTAAGATTTTATTTATTTGAGAGAGAGAGAGTGTGAGTGCCCATAAGCAGAGGGGAGAGGAAGAAGCAGACCTCCCTGCTGAGCAGGGAGCCCTTTGCAGGGCTTGATCCCAGGACCCTGAGATCATTACCCCAAGCCGAAGGCAGAAGCTTAACCTGAGCCACCCATGCGCCCCCCTTCCCCCAAATTTATAACCTTGGTCTAATCATGAGAAAAACATCAGAGTGACCCAGGTTTAGGGGCATTCTACAAAATAACTGCCGATTCTCTTCTAAAATGCCAAGGTCATGAAAGATCATGTAAGACTGGGAGATGGAGGAGGCTAAAGAGACAATACAACTAAATGCAGTGGATCCTGGATTGGATTCTGCAACAAAAAAAGGATATTAGTGGAATAGCTGGTGAAATTCAAATAAAGTTTGGCATTTACTTAATAGTAGTATACCAATGTTTGTTTCTTTTTTGACAATATATGATACTGATGAAGGTGCTAACATTAGGAGAAACTAGGTGAGGGATATTATTCTGAATTGTCTTTTCAACTCTTCTGCAAATCTAAAATTATTACAAAATTAAGCTTATTTTAAAAAAACTTCCAGGGCTGAGTCTTATCTAACCCTTAATAAGCAGAGCATTTTGAGGTTATTTAAACAATTCTTCACAAAAGGAAAAAAAACTTTCCAATTGTTTTATGCAGCTTATAAAGTGTTGGGTCCATGAGGTGAGGGGTTTTTTGTTTTTTATGTTGTTGTTTTTTTTTTTAAAACTTCTACACAAAACAAAAACCCTTACAAGCAAAAAAATCCCCACCTGTAGATAAGAGATGACAGGGAAGTTTCTGTGCTTCTGCTTGGTTTGAAGTGAGAAAGAAATATCCACTGAGAAAACCTAGGCTTGAGCTGTTTGGAGTGTGAAATTTTTGTATCTGTAGAGTGATGGAACCCTCAAACCAAGAAATCAACATAAAATTTGATTTTTGATCACCTAGCAATTTTTTAAAAAACTAAATTTTAAAGAATACAACATAGTTTATGGCTGGAAAGTTTTCAGAAATTTTATCAAAGTAATAACGACTTTCATCCTGAAATTCTTATATTCTTGTATTAAATTTTAAGATATGCTTTTATTTCTGTAGTTTATTCATATATATATTATTTTATTTATTTTTAAAGATTTTATTTATTTATTTGACGGAGAGAGACACAGCGAGAGAGGGAACACAGGCAGGGGGAGTGGGAGAGGGAGAAGCAGGCTGAGCCCGATTTGGGGCTCGATCCCAGGACCCTGGGATCATGACCTGAGCCGAAGGGAGATGCTCAACAACTGAGCCACCCAGGCGTCCCTATTCATACATATTTTAAAAGAAAAATCAGTTTTCCCTGTTTATATAGGGAAACATGTAGCACATATTCAATATGTTGTGGCCATAAGGTCTGGAAATGTTGGCCAGTATACAGAATAGTTTATTAACGTTGCATTATAATACATGATAGTCATGGATATTATATGATATATTCAGTGTGGTGTTTGTTCCTCATTAGCAAGGCGTAGTTTAGTGCACTGTGTCAAATGGCAAAGAATACAGTGCATTTAATGCAGCACTTTCACCAATCCATGCACATGTATGATTTGTTGTCTCAGATGATTCATGTCAGTTATTACTAAATAAACCTGTATTTGTAGCATACCCCAGAATAGGTAATCAAGCAGGTTCAAACTAACAAAATCCAAATTATCTGTATTTTCAGATTTTGTGCCCGTTCTCTGTCAAATAATTATTTTCTGTATTGATAATCGTTAGTATTGAAGAATATATACTATTTGTGTTAGCCAATGTTTTAAAAATACTTTTTGGGAGTTTACCGTACTAGTATCATATTTTGCTTCAGATTCATTGCCTCTGTTGCATTTTAAAGTTGATATCTTTATTTTTCCAAAACAAAGAGTTATAAAAATTAGAGATTAAAAAACTGATTATTTGACTTAAAGATAAGACTCCATTATATCCTTTTTAGTGTGAAAATATATGGAATATAAAAACATGAGTTTTAAGTTTAGTATAATTAGCTGAAAACCTACCTCCTTTATAAGTGCTAGTACTACTATCTCTTAGGCAAATTCTCATCTTTACAACTCATATCCTCATGAATCTTCAAAATTCTGCCCAGTTGTACAAATAATGCTGCTCAATAATCATGAAAATTCTATTACTCATCAGTATGGATGCAGTTTGCCAGATTTCAGATTCTGGCATTGCTATTTAATAGTTACGTGAGTATAGGCAAGTCAACCATATTGTACCTCGGTCTCATCTATAAAGTGCTAATAATAATACATACTTTATAAGGTAATTTTGAGAATTAAAGTACTTAAAGATATAAAGTCCTTAGAACAGTACCTGGCACATGATGCTCACTATCTGCTAACTGCTGTTACAAATACACTACTATCACTACTCTTGCTATTTTCTTCTTGTGTCATTCTCCTATTTTGTTTTTAATTTAGATGCTTTGACTTCTACAACATAGAATATGAAATTCTTTTGGAAAAATTTCTTTAGGATTTTTGTTTACTTAATTATATACTCTGATAGGTATTGATCACTAGTGTGAATTTACAAATAATAGTACAGCCTCTTTTATTTTTAATTCCCTGGCTAAATAAAATCGGAATATTTTTAGAAGTTTTTATTTAGGGTGGAAAAGTAGCTATTGTAGCTCCCTGGTCTATTGCACTTTTTATAAATCTTTAATACTTTTATCCCATAACTAGCTATAGTTTTTTTTGTTTTACCCCAAAATTAGTGTATATTTGGACTTAACGTTCTATTTTAGGATCTTTATTTACTAAGGATTATGTTCAGAATCCTGAAAATTGTATATGAAGTCTGACAATGTAATTTAATGTATTTTTAAAGTATAATTATATCTCCATGATGTATTCAAAGTACAAGACTAAAATACTTGTTCCATAATTGCTGGTTTTATACATAACATTTTTTGTACTTATTTTGAAATTTTCCTCAAGGCCAGTATCTTAATCACCATTTATTCCCTTTAGTCACTGATTTGTTTTTAAACAACTAAAAAGATTTACAGCAAAATTGGGCAAATTGGGTATTATTAAGCTGATTTTTTAATTCAGAAAATGTGACAATGAAGTATTACATTTTTTTATGTGGTTTTTATAAATTGACTATGAAGGCAGTTCCAAAAGAAAACTAAAGTTTTGTGCACCATGTAACTTTGGTGACTACTTTGAAAGGACAATAATTTAGATTCATTTATTACTAACTATTTATTTGAAAGTCTGCTTGCTATGGGGCTTTGATAGATTAACAGTCCAAATAAAAGGTAGTCACTTTTCTTAGGGACCTTACAATGTATTAAGCTTTACTATATTTGTATATATAGTTTCATTATTTTATAGTATCACTTTTTTATATGGCAAAGAAGCTATGGTTTGCTTTTAATAAACATATTGTAGGTATTCCCTCAGCCTTTTCTTTTGAAAATATTTTTTCTGTTAAATCTATATAAATTTCCTTTTTTAGGAAAGAATACCCACCTCATGTCCAAAAATTTGAAAATAATTCTGTAAGGTTGAGTCGGCCTCAAGGTGTTGGTAAGTGTACAGTTTTACTTGTTAACACCTGTGAAAGGTTTTGAATAGTTGTATGAAAGGTAAAAGTAGAGATGTGACACTGGTTTTAGAATATTCCCAAGTATAATAGATATATGTAGAAAAGCATTTTTTATAACTGATTTGAAATCTTAACTGTGACCTGAAATTATCAGGGAATAGTTGCACAATTACAGTGTGAAATCTTTTTTTAATTAGTAATTTCATTAAATTCAGGATCCATGCATTAACTGTAGATGGGTTAAAGCTTCAAAATTGTGTTTTATTGAACTGTATTATAATCTTGTATGATGTGGTTTTGTTTTAAATGGTTATGATCCTAAAATTTAGGATAGATTAGGCAGCCACTGAATTTAAAAGAGACCATACCTGATACAATTGTGTTAATAATAGATATTGGAAAATAGTTGTGGGTGGAAATTTTGATTTTCATTGAAATAATCTTTTAATATACTGATAATTAGTGCAAAAATAAAGGCAAATAGTATTTATGGAAAATGTGTCACCGTCAAATTGATTTTTATTATCTAGAATAGTGATTCTTAATCTGTGTGTCTATCTTGTTTGTCCCGGGCCTTTTCTTGCTTAAACCACAGTTCTTATCCAAAATCTAATTAATTTAAACAGCTGGGTTTTCCTGATAGCTAAGAGTTTGTTTTTTAAAGCACCTAAACTCTTTGCTACTCTTGAGTGGAAATGTTTTATTCGTATGTTGAACATATCCCTATTTTATGATAAGAATATTCCAAACTTTATCCTTTCTTAATAACTTTGCAGTTATGAATGTGAATTATTATACGTGGCACTATATGGTTATGCTCATTGTTTATTAATAATAACTACCCACTTCAACTTTCATTCTGTTATACCTTAAATCTTTTTTGAACTCTGTACTGGATGCTGAGTCAAATGCCTTATATTCATTATTTGCTTTTATCCTAATTCATTATCTAAGATCCTTTAAGCTAAATTTAACTTTACCTACATTGTGTACAGAGGAAACTGAAGCACAGCGGGATTATATAACTTGCTCACAGACATGGAGCTGGTATTGCAATCTAGGCCTATTTGATACCAAAGCCCATGCTCGTTACCACTATGCTTTACTATTTTCTTGCTAGACCAGAAAGAAAGTTATTTCTAATCCTCAGAGAAGAACTGCATAATAGGTATTATCATTCCCATTGCACAAAAGTATTTTGGTGAGCTAAGGGATTTGGCCCATTCTGAATGGTTTTAGGTACAAGTCAGCCCCAGGTTTGTTAGAAATAATTTTTAAAATTTAACAACATTCATTAAGTAGGTAAGAATAATCTTTAATTTTTTTAAATTTTGAAATCATTTTGACTTAGAGAAAAATTGTAAAAATAGTACAGAGTTTACTCTTTACCTACTGTCCCCTATTGTAACATCTTAGTCACAGTAGTATATTTATCAATAAGAAAATTGGCATTGGGGGCGCCTGGGTGGCTCAGTTGGTTAAGCGACTGCCTTCGGCTCAGGTCATGATCCTGGAGTCCCGGGATCGAGTCCCACATAGGGCTCCCTGCTCGGCGGGGAGTCTGCTTCTCCCTCTGACCCTCCTCCCTCTCATGCTCTCTGTCTCTCATTCTCTCTCTCTCAAATAAATAAATAAAATCTTTAAAAAAAAAAAAATTGGCATTGGTATAACATTCTTAACTAAGCTATTTCACCAGTTTTTCACTAATACTCAATTTCTCCTCTAAAATCCAGTTTGGGATCTCATACTACATTATTTGTCATGTCTCCTAAGTTTCTCTGACAGTTTTGAAGAATAATGATCAGTTACTTTGTAGAATGCCTCTCAGTTTGAGTTTACACGATAGTGTCTTTTTTTTTTTTTTTTTAAGATTTTATTTATTTATTTGACAGAGAGATAGAGAGCACAAGTAGGCAGAGAGGCAGGCAGAGGGAGAGGGAGAAGCAGACTCTCCACTGAGCAGGGAGCCCAACGTGGGGCTCCATCCCAGGACCCTGGGATCATGACCGGAGCTGAAAGCAGCCGCTTAACCGACTGAGCCACCCAGGTGCCCCTACACGATAGTGTCTTATGATTAGATTGAGGCTATGCATTTTTGGCAAAACTTCCTGTCTTTTTAAAACACATCACATCAGAGGTGATGTTGATGTCTGTTTACATTTACCACCATCTCTTGGAGTTAGGTAGTTTCTGCTGGGTTTCTCCACTATAAAAAAAATTTTTTTCCTAGTTTTTAATAAAGATCTTGAGTGAAGATACTCTGAGACTATACAAATACCCTGTTTTTCCTTAAGCTTTCACCCACTCACTGTAGCATCCATTGGTGGATCTTGCTGGTAACTATTACTACTTGGTGTTTATCTAATGGTAATTTTCTATTTTTTTCATTTCTTTTAAAGATATTTATTAATGGAAATTCTTATGTAGGGAAAAGCTATACCTTCTGTCAATAATATTCGATTATTTATAGTTTTGGACTCAGATAATATACACTTGGTATATTTAACTCATAAACTTTGTAGCTTTTGTGTTGGGTAAGTACATGTATACTTGAGGATAGGATGAATAACAATGTTATAATAATGCATATATTGTTGTATAAAGATTGCATTTTTTTCCCAATTTTTTTTCAATTTTTTTATTGGTATGTTAATCACCATACATTACATCATTAGTTTATGATGTAGTGTTCCATGATTCATTGTTTGTGTATAACACCCAGTGCTCCATGCAATACGTGCCCTCTTTAATACCCATCACCAGGCTAACCCATCCCCCCACCCCCCTCCCCTCTAGAACCCTCAGTTTGTTTTTCAGAGTCCATCGTCTCTCATGGTTCGTCTCCCCCTCCGATTTCTCCCCCTTCATTCTTCCCCTCCTGCTATCTTATTTTAGGATTTCCTTTGGAGATATTTATTTATTTATTTATTTATTTATTTATTTATTTATTTATTTATTTTAAGATTTTATTTATTTATTTCAGAGAGAGAGAATGAGAGAGAGCACATGAGAGGGGGGAGGGGCAGAGGGAGAAGCAGACTCTCTGCCGAGCAGGGAGCCCGATGCGGGACTCGATCCTGGGACTCCAGGATCATGACCTGAGCCGAAGGCAGTCGCTCAACCAACTGAGCCACCCAGGCGCCCTGGAGATTTTTTTTTAAAACATTGGGAGTTCAAACTCCAGAAATAGTAGTTGCTGGCATAGCACCTGGAATAATTTTCTCCTAAAAAGAAATCACTGGGTTTTTTTTGTTCTTAACACCTAAGGTGATTTTCTCAATTACTTATTTTTCCCCTTTATTTTGCATTTAAGAGATACTTTCAGAATGAATTTTGATAAATTATAGTCATATGTCAGCACTTAGTAGCATTGATAAGCAGCTTTCTGGGATAAAATTAAAGCTTGTGAACAATTGAGTATAATTTTTGGTCAGATCACATATTCTGTTGCTTCATTTGTTTGGTGTTCTTTTTGTATTTTTTCTAAACATAAAGAAAACAACTATATAACTATAAATTAAAATCTCATTTCTTTTCTGTGCCTGTTGTATCCTTGTCAAAGAGAATTAATAGACATTGAACATTTAATTCTTAATGTAATTACATTATGATTACAACTTAAGTCACTAATTTACACTACTTAACCCATGTGCGGAAGAAAAATATGCCCTTATTCTTAACCAATCTGTATATCTTCCATTAGCATCTTAATATATAACTTCCCAGGCTTTTTCTATGCATATACGTTCATTTTATTAAAGCATTCATGTTATATATACGTACAGAACAGTCTGTATATATTGCTTTTTGACTTTGGTATGATATTAATCTGGTTTCTATACTCTAATTATAAGATGTTGGAATAACAGAGGAAAACCAGCACTGAAAACACAATCAAAAGAAGTTTAAGAATCAAATGGATGCGTTTACTTATGGTGGACTTCTTTACAAGTTAATATATCCAAGTCTCTGTAATTACTTTTTAATGAATAGTGACCACTATATTTATGTACCATAATTTAGGTTGTTTTCAGTGGTTTGATAGTATATATATTATGATTAATAATCTAGGATACACATCTTATGTATTGGATCTATTATTTCCTTAGATTAAATCCCTAGTAATAAAGTTATAGGGATAAAGGTTATACATTTTAAGGACTTTTGATACGTTACTGCCAAATGGCCTTCTTTAAAAGGATATGTCAGCTTCCCAAAAAGAGTATTTGAGTATGCCTGTTTTCTCTTGCTCCTCCGCAACATTAGTTATTATCATTCATTTAGGCATTGCTAGTTTGATAGGGAAATAGTATTTGTTTTTCCACATTTCCTTCATTATTGGTGAGGCATTACAAGGATCATTTGAATTTCTTCTTTTATTCATGTCTGCCTGTTGTAGCCTTTGTCTGTTTATCACTTACTTAGCATGGCCAAAAGTGATTTTTTTTAAGGAGGTTGTAACAAGAACGTAATACATGACTTTAGTTTTATTTTACATTGAAAATCAGTCATGCTGGCAGCTACATGATGGAGAAAACTAACTTGATTTGGTTTGTCTTTCTCTTTTGAAAGACTTTAAAAATAATTTAAAAGCAAATACATAGGGGCGCCTGGGTGGCTCAGACGTTAAGCATCTGCCTTTGGCTCAGGTCATGATTCCAGGGTCCTGGGATTGAGCCCCACATTGGGCTCCTTGCTCAGTGGGGGGCCTGCTTGTCCCTCTGCTGCTGTTCCCCCCCCCGTGCTTATTCTCTCTCTCAAATAAATAAATAAATAAAATCTTTTTTTTTTTTAAGATTTTTATTTATTTATTTGACAGAGACAGACACAGCGAGAGAGGTAACACAAGCGGGGGGGGGGGGGGGGGGAGAAGCAGGCTTCCCGCGGAGCAGGGAGCCTGATGCGGGGCTCGATCCCAGAACCCCAGGATCATGACCTGAGCCAAAGGCAGATGCTTAACAACTGAGCCACCCAGGCGCCCCAATAAATAAAACCTTTAAAAAAATAAAATTAAAAAAATAAATAAAAAGATGTTGAGCTAGAAAATCCAACAAGAAATATCCTAATCTTGGTGTTCCTCGTATGTGGTCTTGGGTGAACATTTTGTTTTCTTCTTATCCCTCTTTAATACTCATTGCATAGAAACTGCTTTTTATGTCTGAGTCTAACAAAGTAATTTAATCTTCGTAGGAATAATAACTAAAACTTGGATGCTCTGGACTAGAGTAGCTTCTCTGTAACTTCAGGTGTTAGTTGCTGGGAGAAGCTTTCAGTTCCTCTCTTTGTCTGGAGGCTAAGTCCTTATGTTTCTAGATCTGCGAGTGAATCAGTATCTCTGTGTGGCAAAGTTAAGGCATTTTCAGAGATGACATAGTAACAGCATTTCTTCCACCCATGTAATTTCATCTTTTTAAAGTGATATAGTTGTATCTTTTGTAATGTGATTCATTAATCCAGTAAACATTTTTCGAGCCCTTAGCTTGTGCAGTTTCTAGACACTGGGAGAACACATGGCTGAAACATGATTTCTGCTCTTTCAGAGCTGACAGTATAATGGGATGAAACCGATCAGTACAAATAATAGTAAAATAAAATGAGGTGCTAATTGAAGTACAGATAAAGGGGCGCCTGGGTGGTTCAGTCGTTAAGCGTCTGCCTTCGGCTCAGGTCATGATCCCAGGGTCCTGGGATCAAGCCCCGCATCGGGCTCCCTGCTCCGCGGGAGGCCTGCTTCTCCGTCTCCCACTCCCCCTGCTTGTGTTCCCTCTCTCACTGTCTCTCTGTCAAATAAATAAATAAAATCTTAAAAAAAAAAAAAGTACAGATAAAATGCTGTGGAAGCTCCAAATATTGCTTATGCATGCTTAGTGTGAGGCAGACGCAGCTTCTTAACAAAGAATGGTTTGACTTTACTTAGGTAAATAGGGTGGGCTTTACTTGTGAAGAGAACAGCAATATATGTAAGAGGGTGGAAGGAAAAACAGTCTGGAAAAATGCATCTCTTTGAGGTGCAGTTTGTTCGGAAGACTGAAACATCAACACAAACTTGCTTTGTGAAAAGCTGCGGTTCTGAATTTTTTCCTTAGCTACTAGAATCTTTGAGAGATTTTAAGCATTAGAATGATAGTCGTTTTTTTGCTAGATCACTTTGGCAGTAGTGGCGAAGGATTTAAACCAAGCTCATTTGGAGTGAGGAAAATCAATTTAGGCAAGAGGTAAGCATCTGAAATGTAGTGGCAGTGGTTTTGGAGAGGAAGAAATGAATTTAAGAGCTGTTAGTAGAATTCCTTGAATAAGAGGAAGGAGGCACAAGGAGAAGTCAACTATTATTCGGATTTCAGCTTTGATGTCCAGGAAAGTAAAGGTGTTTGAACTGCCAAAGGCTGAGAAAGTAGAATTCACTTAGTGCAACTCTGTGTGTTTATAATAGCAAGAATAATTATATAGGCTTCTTAACACAATATTGTATATCAAACTCAGAAATATTACATAATGTTGATTTCTATGTGCAGATAATCTCCTTATTTAAAAAATTAAAAGTTAGGAGGATATTGAAGATATGAATACGGAAGTATTTAACAAATTTGGGATTATGCAGGTAGAACATTTTGATTTGTAGATTCATTAACTTATGTTTTAGAAACGTGTATTATTTTCTTGCTTACTTAAATCTTTGCTGATAAAATCAGATTGTAATAAATATTGTCCTGTTTTTGTTTTTCACTTAAAAATTCTAATTATAGGGTGCCTGGGTGGCTCAGTTGGTTAAGCGACTGCCTTCGGCTCAGGTCATGATCCCGGAGTCCCAGGATCGAGTCCCGCATCGGGCTCCCTGCTCAGCAGGGAGCCTGCTTCTCCCTCTGACCCTCCCCCCTCTCATGTGCTGTCTCTCTCATTCTCTCTGTCTCAAATAAATAAATAAAATCTTTAAAAAAAAAATTCTAATTATATCCTTAATGAAAATTATTAAACTTACATTGAAAAATAATGAGGAAAATCTTTTTGTATTTCTTGAACATAAAAAACCATTAGGCTGCATATTACTTTAGTTTCCTTCATCTAAACAGTTGTAGCCAGTGTTTGAATTAAAATTTTTTCTCGTTACTAATTTTTTTTTTTAAAGATTTTATTTATTCATTTGAGACACAGAGATAGAGAGAGAGCATGAGCAGGGAGAGAGGCAGAGGGAGAAGGAGAAGCAGGCTCTCCGCTGAGCCAGAGCCCGATGTGGGGCTCGGTCCCAGGACCCTGGGATCATGACCTGAGCCGAAAGCAGATGCTTAACCATCTGAGCCACCCAGGCGCCCCACTAATTTTTTTTTTTTTATTTTAGAGGGAGAACTTGTCACAGGGCTCGATCTCAACGACCCTGAGATCATGACTTGAGCCAAAACTAAGAGTTGAATGCTTAACTGACAGAACCATTCAGGAGCTCCTTTCATTATTAATCTAAGAAGAGTTAACTAACTTAGAAAAAAGTGTGTGTGTGTGTGTGTGTGTGTGAGAGAGAGAGAGAAGGAGATCGATTGATTGATTTAGTGTGAAAAGTGCTTCTGCTGCCTTAGTAACACAGAATAACCTGAAGAGAATATTGGTACACTTGACAAAAGTGGTCCCCAGTGTGTGTAGAGATCCTGGTGAGGAATGAAAAGTAGACTAGAGCTCAGGACATGACTACAGGGCTACAACTTAGAGTTCTGGTTATTCTTTTATTAATATTATTATTATTTTTTTTTATAATTTTTTTTTAAAGATTTTATTTATTTATTTGAGACAGAGAGAATGAGAGACAGAGAGCACGAGAGGGAGGAGGGTCAGAGGGAGAAGCAGACTCCCTGCCGAGCAGGGAGCCCGATGCGGGACTCGATCCCGGGACTCCAGGATCATGACCTGAGCCGAAGGCAGTCGCTTAACCAACTGAGCCACCCAGGCGCCCCTTATTAATATTATTTTTATTGAAGTATGGTTGACATAAAATATCACATTAGTTTCAGGTGTACAACATAGTGATTCCACAACTCCATAAATTACACTGTGCTCATCACAAGTGTAGCTAACATCTGTCACCATACAACACAATTACAGTGTCATTGACTGTATTCCCTATGCTGTGCCTTTTATCCTTGTGACTTACTCATTCCATAACTGGAAGCCTGTATCTCCTAGTCCTTTTTACTTGTTTTGCCCACCCCTCCCCGCTCTTGGCCACCATCAGTTTGTTCTCTGTATTTATGGATCTGTTTCTGCTTTTTGTTTGTTTGATTGATTTTTTAGATTCCACACATAAATTATTTTGCTTAGTATAATACCCTCTAGGTCCATGTTGTCACAAATGGCAAAATTTCATTTTTTTTTAAGGGTAACATTCCTCTGTGTGTGTGTGTGTGTGTGTAAACATAGGGGTAGGTAAATCATTTCAAATTAGTTTTTTTTTTTTTTTTTTTTTTAATTCTTTGGATAAATACCCACTAGTGTAAACCCAGTAGTGTAATTACTGGATCCTATGGTACTTCTACTTTTTAACTTTTTTGAAGAACCTCCATACTCTTTTCCATAGGGGCTAACCAGTTTACATTCCCATTCGTAGGGAGTGAGGATTCCCTTTTGTCCACATCCTCATCAACACTAATTATTTCTTGTCTTTTTGATATTAGCCATTCTGGCTGGCATGTAAGGTGATACCTCATTGTGGTTTTGATTTGCATTTGCCTGATTATTAGTAATGTTGATTCATCTTCTCATGTGACTGTCTTTGGAAAAATGTCTATTCAGATCCTCTGCCCATTTTTTAATTGGATTGTTTGTCTTTTTGATTTTGCATTGTGTGAGTTCTTTATATATTTTGGATATTAATCCCCTATCAGATAATATCATTTGCAAATATCTTCTCCTATTCGGTGGGTTTCCTTTTCATTTTGATGGTTTCATTTGCTGTGCACAACTTTTATAGTCCCAGGGCACCTGGATGGCTCAGTCGGTTGAGCGTCTGCCTTCAGCTCAGGTCTTGATCCTGGGGTCCTGGGATTGAGCCCTGTGTTGGGCTCCCTGCTCAATTAGGAGCCTACCACTCTCACTCCCTCTGCCCCTCCCCCTACTCACTCTTTCATGCATCCTCTCTCAATAAATAATAAAAGTAAAATCTTTTTTAAAAAAAGAAGTCCCTTTTACATTTCTTGTAAGATAGTTTAGTGATGATGAACCTCTTTAACTTGTGTTTGTCTGGGAAACTCTTTAGCTCTCCTTCAATTCTGAATGCATATCTTGTCTGGTAAAGTATTCTTGGTTGTGGGTTTTTCCTTTCAGCACTTTGAATATAATCATACTACTCCCTTCTGGTCAGCAAAGTTTCTGCTGAAAAATCAGATGATAGCCTTATGTGGTTTCCCTCTTATTAACTATTTGCTTTTCTCTTGCTGCTTTTAAGATAAAAAAGATTCTCACTTTATTTTTAATCTTTGACATTTTATTATCTGTTTTGGTATGGACCTCTCTGGGTTCATCTTGTTTGGGATTCTCTCTCTCTGCTTCCGGTGTGGATGTCTGTTTCCTTCCCCAAGTTAGGGAAGTTTTCAGTCATTATTTCTTCAGTTAAATTATCTGCCCCTTTTTCTTCCTTCTGGGACCCCTATAATGTGCATGTTAATATGCTTGATGTTGTTCCAGAATCCTTAACCTGTCCTTTTTTTAATTTTTTTTTCTTCTTTTCGCTGTTCAGCTTGGGTACTTTGCATTAACATATCTTCCAGATTGTTCATCCATTCTTCTTCATTCTCTAATCTGGTGTTGATTCCCTCTAATGTATTTTTAATTTTGGTTATTGTATTATTCAGCTCTGATTGGCTCTTTTTAAAATTCTTTATCTCTATGTCAGAGTTGTTATTTTGTTCATTTACTCTTCTTTCATGTCTGGTGAGCCTCCTTATGACCATTACTTTGAATTCTTCATTGGGTAACTTGTGTATCTCCATTTCATTTAGTTCTTTTTCTGAGGTTTTGTCTTACTCCTTTTGTTTGGAACCTATCTCACTATGTCCTCATTTTTCTGACTCTGTGTTTGTTTCTATGTATTAGGTAGGTCAGCGACTTCTCCTGATCTTGAAAGCAGTGGTCTTATATAGAAGGCATCCTATGAGACCAGGTAGTGCATTCACCCCAAGTCACTAGAAGCAGGTGCTCCAGGGGTATCCCCTGTGTAGGTTGTGTGTACACTTTCCTGTTGTGATTAAGCTATGACTTCTTTGGGGTATACTGGTGAGCAGGGCTGGCTGAGAGGCCTGGTTGTGACTGCGGTGGCCTTGCTGATGGTAGGGTTAGCTCTTGGCACACCTGGCTGAGTGGTCCAGCTGCAGCTGCTGTGAGTATGCTTGTAGGAGAGGCACTGTCCCTGAGGGGTTGCTTACTGGATGTGATGTTGTGGGAGTTGCTTTGGAGGCACACATGGGGTTTGGCTGCTTGAGTGGGCGTGGGTCCACAGGCAAATACTGGGGAGGGGTAAGCAGTGCGAATAAGGTAGATAGATAGTGTCAAAAACTGGCACCTGCAAGTGTCTGGTCAACTAGGCTGAAGAAGGGCAAGAAAAATGGTGCTTCCCAGTATTTTCATTCTTGGAGAAACCTCCTGTATATCCTGTCCCTTCCACACATGCCCTAAACTTAGTCAATGAATCTCTTTCATGTGTAACCCAGGTACTTTTCAAAGTGCTAAGTGATATAATGCACTGGCCCTTTAAGAGCAGAGTCTTTGTCTTATAGCCCTCCAGCTTTCCCAGAGTTAAAGCCTACTGATTTTCAAAGCTCTTGGAGTTAATCTCTGCTGATTTTCAAAGCCAGGTGTTATGGTGGCTTGTCTTTGTGGTGTGATTCCCAAAGTCAGGGTGCCTGACTTGATCCCTTCACTCCTCAGTGAGGACCTCCACACCTGTGTTATCCCTCCCACTTTTGGGTCGTCAGCGGGGGATTTGGTTCCCGACTGCATCTCTGGCCCTCATACCCTTTTCAATGTGCCTTTTCCTTTATTTTTTTTAACTGTGGAAGATCTGTTCTGGTAATCTTCAAGTCATTTTCGGAGTGAGTTGTACTGTATGTAGTTGTTGCCTTGGTGCCCAAGGGAGGAAGTGAATTCAGGATCCTCTTACTCAGCCATCTTTACCTGCTTCCAAGTTTTGGCTACTCTTTATTATATATGTTGTGAAACATTAATTTATTTTAACCAAAACATAATAATTTGATAATATAAATTAGCGTTGTTTATAGCAAAGATCATGAGGAATTTATAAAATTTAATTTCAGTACTTTTGGTTTTTTCCTCCTTCCTTTAGATCGCGTAATGAAGAAAACTGAAGAGTCTGAATCACACCTGGAGTCTGAAATTAAAAGGAAAGTACCACAGAAACGTCACAGTAGCACATATCAGTCTCCGCCTCCTCTGTCTCCTGCTTCAAAAAAATGTTTAACTGATTTAGAGGTGGGTGGAGAAATTATTCTCTGTTGCTCATCAGTTGGTATTTTTATCAATATTATTTTTAGTACTTACTAAATTCTAGGTGATCTTTTCTTACAGGACTAGAAAAGACCTAGAAAAGTTATTTAAGCAAACTTTTCTGCCTTCATTATGTCATTTTTTCACTATCCAAAATGTAGAACATGTATGATCAGTGCCTTCCTGCAACATACTCCAAATAATAGCTCTCAACCAGAAATATTTTGAAATAATTTAGTTTACAAAAAGTTGAAGAAATAACAAAAAGATTTTCCGTATACCCTTCTATTAGATTCTCCATTTTTCCACATTTGATATATTGTTTTCCCTCCGTCTGCCTTCCTTCCAACTTCCCTGTGTGTGTATGTGTGTGTGTGTAAGTGTGTGTGTTTCTGCACCATTTGAGTAGAAGTAATAGACATCCCCATTTATCACTTAATAGTTTAGTGCATGTTTCCTTAAAAAAGGCAGGGGAGGGGGGTGGAGAGGAGACATTTTCCTGCATAACCAGAGTGCAACTGTCAAAATTTAAAAATTAACATGGATCCAAAATTACTGTGTAATCCACAACTCCATTCAAATTTCACCTAAGTAATGTCCTTTATCAGAACAGGATCCAGTTCAGGATTGTGTTATATTTAATTGTTATGATCTTTACTCTTCTTTAATCTGGAATAATTCCTTAGTCTTTCCATGTCTTTCATCACCTTGATATTGTGGAAAGTATGATGTTTCTTCATGATTTATGCATTTTTCAAGAATCTTCTGAAGTGATTCTGTAATCTTGTCGTTGCATCATATCAGATTGCATACAATGTTGATTTTCACATTGTAACTTCTATCTTAAGATGTACTTTCCTAGATTTGTCCACTGTAAAGTTAATTAGTAGGTATTTCTTATTTATTAATAAGATGAGCTACTGTAAGATAGGCTACTTACTTTAAGGTAGAGTACCTTACAATAGCTCATGAATTAAGGAGAAGCTACTATAAGGTAGAGGGTTTCCTTATCTTATATTTACTTATGTATTCCTTTATATCAGCACAGATGTAGAGATTCTTTTTTTTTATTATTGAAGTATAGTTGACACAACATGGATTCTTACTCAAAAAAGTTATATTCTGTCACTGTTATTATTTTGATGCTCAGATTGTCCCAGTCTTAGTCCCTGGGAAGTTCTTTAAGCTGGCTCCTCTTTGTTTTTCACACATACACATCATTCTCTGAGTACTTCCCTTAATTTTTGATGTAACCAGATAGTCTAGACTTCTTTGTATCTCTCTCTCTCAGCTCTAGAGTCATTCATTTCTCCAAGGAGCCATTGTTCCTATAAGTGGTGGAAAGATATTTTGGCATTAGTTATGCTTGTTGCTACTTGGTATCATGTTTATAGACCCTCTTGGTGGACAAAACTAGTAAATATATGTGTGTCTATATGTTAGTATTTAGTACATGTTAAAATCCATGAATTCATCTGGAGCTGCCTTGAGATTGAGTTGAGGCAAAAAAAAAAAAAAAAGCCCCCCAAAAAATAATAAAATAAAATCCATGAATTCATACTGATAATTCCAGTTCTAGTCTAAAGCCACAGTGTTTATCTTAGTCTTTCCCACTTTGCATGTTTGTAACTTCCTTCTCTGACTGAGAAACCTGACTTCCATCATATCCAGTGTATTTACTTATTGGCTTTAGTTGCTTTTTATTTGATTATTTTCTTGGCATGCCAGCCTAAGCTTGGCTTAGGCCATACTGGCATTTCCCCACTACCTTGCCCACTGCTTGATTCAGGTAAAGAAGAATGAGAAAAGACAAAAGCTCCCCCAAGACACACCATCCTTCCCTAGGCAAGCAAGCTGAAAACATCAGAATTTTTTTAACATCCAAAATACATCTTTCTTTTACTTTTCACTTCCATGCCAGTTGTTATTATTCTGTTCTTAGTGAAAATAAAGAATAGATTCTAGCCATCCTCTGTGTAATTTTTAATTCTTAGACAAGATTAGTGGAGTTTTTTTCCCCCACATGTAGTCTCTGAAATGCTACGCTCTATACTGCTTATAAGGAAACACAGTCTTTGATATTTAATGAGATTATACATCTTAAGGCTATTTACTAAAAATGATGTCTCAGTGGTTCTTGTGAGAGAGAGGCTCATTCTTATTAAGTATAATTGGTTATTATTTATGTATAAAGCCTGGCAGATAGTATGTATTAGTGATTTTGATTTGTTTTGTAAAAGTTTACCTACCAAAAGGGGGGAAATGATACTTTAATTAGTCTTTGTTTTCCAAAAGAAATTATATCTAACATGAAATTGTTATGGAAATATACAACTTTAGACACACTTCACTAAAAGTAATTGAGCAGTATTGAGATTCTAGTTTTGAGATTCCTAGGTTGATAAAATTCTGAATCTCTAGTTTTTATCATGGAAAAATTTAATATTATATTCGGTTCAGCTAACCTGCATTTTGTTTTTAATTGTTGCAAATAGTTCCAAGGTATGTGTTTCTTAGCTGATGGAAGGCATATGATAATAGCTCACAATATATTTCATTCTGTATTTTAATATCAGAAATTTTAACAGTGTGTGCTTTTTCTGTTTAATATCAATTTTATAAAAGGAAATACGTGGAAGTATCACCTTTTCATGTGGTTTTGTTCATTGAAATATGTCCTATTAATCTTTATTATAGACAGTGAAAAATTGGAGGCAGTCAGTACCCAGCTTGATCATTTTCATTATGAAAATAGTGGGGTTTAGCTTTTCTTAGACGATTAGGTATTTTATTGCAGGATGGCATATAGATGGAGATTACTTCTTTATGAGTTTTCCTTTTAGGTGCATTGGTACCTGGCCAACCATTTGCAGTTCATAGTGAATAATTGCATTATTTCATTTAAATATAGAGTTGACCCTTCAACAACACAGAAGTTAGAAGTACTGACCCCCTGAACAGTTGAAAATCTGCATATAACTTTCAACTCCCCCAAAACTTTATTAATAATCTACTGTGTTGACTGGAAGCCTTACCAACAACACAGGCAATTAACACATATTTTGCATGTTATATTATATACTGTATTCTTACTATAAAGTAAGTTAGAGAAAAGAACATGTTAAGAAAATCATAAGGAAGAGAAAATACATTTATAGTACTGTACTGTATTTATAAGAAAAAAATCATCATGTAAGTGAACTGTGCAGTTCAAACCTGTGTTGTTTAAGGTTTAACTATACTATTATTTCTTTCCCTTATTGACAATAGGCTAGAATTTCAGTTAGATAATCTGTCCCATATTTGTGTCTAACCAGTTGTTTGCATAGTTCACCTGCTAACTATGCATCCTAAATACACAGGGCCCTATCAAAAGTGCTATGAGAAAAATAAATTCCTTAGACCTAGACTCCACGAGTAGTATAAGTGAATTTTAGACAAAACTATGTACTGACAGAGAAAGAGACATGTTTTTTTTGTTTGTTTTTTTAATCTACCTATGCTGAGATAGTGAGCTGATGTTCTCCTAAGTTCACCTTTGCCTTGGTTGAAGCTTGGTTTCATTCTTTGTTGTTATCTGGGGTAGATTCTTGAATAGGTAACATAGTATAATAGAACGGCTTGTTGTGGGTCATGTAGGACAAGGTAGATAATTTTTGTCAGTTTTCCCATCTTTAAAACAAGGAGATAAGACTATAACAGTGGGCTTTAGACTTTGTCTACGTATTTTTGAGTTACAAATTTAAGTAGAAGAAATGTATAGACCATAAGCATTTAGCTCAGTGAATTTTGAAATTTATGTTTACACAAGTGATCATATATAACTACCACTTACAAGTCAATCCTCCTACAACTGCTGATGACTTCTGTCACCTAAAAGACTTTTTTAAACAACTATGTATTCTCTTACGTATTTTTAAGTTGACATTCAACATTTTTTGTTTCAAGTTTAAATGGTTACATAGGATGTTATAGTTGACACAGTAAAAGGAATAACATTTTAAAATAGAGTGGTTAATTCATTTTCTTCATATATGGATCTGGTAGCATCCAAATACTATAGCACTTAATAATTACTATCTCTAAAATCTCACTGCCAGAAGTATTTATCCACTTATTTCTTATGATATAGGGCTCAAAGTGTTTAAAAAAATTTCTTTTTGATTGAGTTATTTTGGTTTTTATTGGTAGACTTTTGATTAAAACTATGTTATAGTTTGATAAGTAATTATTTGACATAAAAAGTAAAGTTATTGGAAATGTGTGTCTTAATTAGAGACATTGATTGTTTTCCTCAATTCCTGTGTCCATGAATAAATATTATGTTGCATATTGAGATAGGATTCAGCATCTCTTCATGTTTTTCCTTCTTATAGTCATATGTGCTAAAGAACCTTTTTCACATAAATAAGTGTATGAGTATGAAAACAATCCTTGAACTCTTAAATTATATGTCCCAAATCAAAGGAAGTTCTACCACCAAAAATATTTTTTTATCTTATCAGTTTTTATTTCTATAGGTTTTTTTTCCTTTTTTTTATTCTTATGTTAATCCCCCACCAAAAATATTTTTAATAATCTCACAATTGTAATCTAGATTAGGCCTTCCTTAAAATATTTTTGAAGCAGTCTTAGAAATCAGTTGTCTTGTAAAAGTTTTTGTTAACCAATAATTAGAATTGATTATTTTTTCCAACATTTAAAATTATCCTTTTGTTTGGTTTCATGGTTTTTATACTCCAGGGTAGTATACCGTTGTAATATTTCAAATGGAAGTTGAGTGCTTTTTTTGACTATGAGAACAGTTCTGGCAGGAGATAATTTTCCATCAGAGGCATAATCAAGTCAGGTTTTGGAATGATATGTGGAAATTGAAGATTTAGATATTTATTCCATTAAGATTATTTATGCTCTGTATGCCATAGAAAATCTTTATGTAGCCATTTAGTAGTATACATGGACTAGATGGGTCCAAAAATTCCTTCCAGCATCCTGATGCTAAATCCCAAGTAACATGATGTATTTAGTATTTAGCATTTTGTGGTAGCCTTGGTGATGATGATGGGGAGTAAGAGACTTAATTTTGAGATCTTACTTTTTATTCCATGATGTTGAAATAAAATGCCAAAGTCTTTTTTTTTTTTTTTTTTTATTCTTTTGGAACTTAAGGTTTCTAAACAGTGTGGATATTGTCCAAAATGTGGAAAAGAAAAGGAAAATCAGACCAAATGCCAAAGTTGTGGTATTCTTTTTCCTAAGGATTTGCAAAGAAATTGCAGACAAGCTATAACTTTGAGTGAATCTACTGGACCATTATTAAGAACATCAATTCATCAGAATTCTGGAGGACAGAAGGCACAAAACACAGCATTACCATCCAAGAAGTTTTATGGCAACAGTGTGGGAAAGATTCCAGTTGATATTATTGTGAATTGTGATGATAGTAGACAGAATTATTTACAGACTAATGGGAAAGTCATTTTACCTAGGGCAAAAATAGCCAAAATCACAAACCTGAAAGAAAGGAAAACAAGCCTGTCAGACCTAAATGATCCAAGTAAGTATTTTACTCCCTTTAGTATTACTTATATCAATCCAATATTTTTTACATATATTTTTAATGTGAACATGAGCATATTTGAGAAGTGTAGTTTTAATAGGTATCTCTTGTGTCAGTTATGTAACATGTTTTTTGGGTAGATGATTAAAACTGTCCATGTAGTTGGAAAATAACTGACTTTCTTCTCATCCTGTCCATCTTAAATAGTTAAAAAAAGAAAAGCACAGACCGTGGCCCTAGTCATAGGTCAAATGCCAGTTAATGCCCAACTTTCTAGCTTTGGCTCAGTTAATTTAATCTCTCTGATTTGTAAATGGATTATTTTCTGCCTGACAGTGTTTTTGAGGAAGTAAATAAAATAACATTTAACCTGCCTAGCAAAGCCCAGTAAATAAAGTATTTGATACACAGAAAGGACTCAGTGAAAATTAGTTCCCTTGCCACTTTTACTCTTCCCCTAAATCTTTTTCCTACCTTTAGACATAGGTGCATATATATGTGTATATGAAATGCAGTCCTGTTTGTAATAAATAGCCAAAGACTGGAAACAATCAGGAAGTAGTTGAATAAACTATAGTACACATAGCTGCAAAAGGAGAGAAAGATCTCAATATTCTGTAGAATGATTTCTAAGATCTTTAATAACATGAATAAAGCAAGGTACAGATCAGGGTGAATATGTGCTGCCCTTTATTTGTGAAGGGCAGGAGAATGAATATAGGGATTTTTTTAAATGGAAAGATATACCAAAAACTAATTTTAAAAAGTAGTTGGTTAGAAGGGAGGAAACAATGTAGGAATTAGGGATAGATGTTAGATATTTCCAAACAAACTCTTTTTTTGTAGATTTGACTTTGGAACCATGTAAATGTTTTACATGATTATAAAACAAAATTAAATTGGAAGTTTAAAAAAAAACCAAAACCAAGATGAAACTAATGAACCTATTTATGTATCTAGTCGGTGGCTTGAACACACAGGAGAATTCTTTCAAGTGAATTTAAATTAAACTAATATTGTGGCTATACATTCCTAATGTGATATATTTTAAGGTTAAATAGAATTGCAAAGAAATCCTAAGTGTACTTAGTAATATTGTTATTAATAATATTGGTATTGTTATTTTTAAACACATATATTGATAAAGCAATAAGCAATTATAGTGTTTCCAGAAACCAGGATTTTCATTGTTAGTGAAAGGGAGTTCAAAAGTAAAATCAGAGAAATAAAAATCCCATAATTTTAAGCTTGAATTGGACATAATAGTGTGAGATTATTATATATATTCTCTTAAATAGAAGTGAACAATCCTAGTTCCCATATTTGTGTTTTTTGAATACCATTTCTCAGTAAAAATAACTAGAACTTCTCAGAGAAATGGCTGACTCCAAGTCCAGAGCAGGAGTATATTTAATAGATCTAGATCATCTACTCATGTCAGGAAGCATGGAAGCAGTCAAAAACGGCTATGGACATGTCAAAAGGACACAGGAGCTAAAAAAGAAAGGGCTCCTACTGACCATTAATGGGACTGGTTGGGCCACAAAACGTATAACTATTTATTGAAATATGTCAAATATATTAAAATTAATTAGCTCATAATGATATCCCCCCAAAAGAAGAAAAGCTCTCCATTGATTACCTTTGGAGGTTGCTTAGGTTCCAAATCATTACTTTAAAAACTGGTAAATAAAAGGGGATAAAATTTAAAAAAATTTTTTTAACCTGGGAAATATGTCAAGTTCTATTTTAATTTGAGTCAATGTAAAAACCTTAGCTCATACCAGTACATTAGCTTATTTTTCAAAAAGAACTCAGGGGTGTCTGGGTGGCTTAGTTGATCAAGCTTACAAGTCTTGGTTTCAACTCAGTTTATGATCTCAGGGTCATGAGCTTGAGCCCCACATCAGGCTCTGCGCTCAGCTCAGAGTCTGCTTGAGATGCTCTCTCCCTCTCCCTCTGCCCTTCTGCTCATGCTCTCTCTCTCTCTCTCTCTCAAATAAATAAATAAATCTTAAAAGAACTCAGTTAAAAAAATGATTACTGTATGATGAGTGTCTAACCAACATTCTGTTATATTATGATGGTGTTGGTATTTGATGAGTATTTTATGATACATTTTAGTGTTATACCAGTACAATATTAAATATTGTTAATGTCATTTGAATCTTTCCTAATGGTGAGGTTTTTACATTTTAATGGTTAGATATGAAGAAAACTCTCACTAGGTAGTTATTGGGTACTATTACTGAGCCAAATGTTATATAGGAAACTTACCATCCTGAGGAGATTTCTAGGATGAGAGAACTAGAAGTTAATAAGGCTAAGGTGGTAAGTTAAAAAGAAAATAAATTTATGTGGTTTTGAGGTGCCTTAAGTGGTTTAATATTCAGAGCTTGACTTAGGACCATATCAACCATGAATTAAAACCATAAAGCATAAATTTCATTCACTCCCCTGCTCAAAAAAGGAAAAAAAAAAAAAAATGAAGACTAAGTATTTCCCGTTAAAATACGTGGAAAAATAGGTTTTAAGAATCTTTTTTATTAGTAATAAAAAATATCATTTATTGAATGCTTATGTGCCTTGCTTTGCATGTGAGGTAGACATGAATACATCCCATTTTATAAATGAGGCAACCTAGGCTTAAGGAGCTTAACTTCTCAATATTGTATACTTAGGGACTGTTTGAGTTTAGATTTTCATAAAACAGGTTTTTCTGGTTCTAAAGTCTGTTTTCCTTATATACTTAATCATTCTTAAATTTGTATTCCTATTAAAGTAGTTTATTATCATGAAACTTTTATTATGTCCTGGGTGGTCAAATAGTAAATAAAATGTACAGTGTCTCAAGTAGTGGTGATAAATTCTGTGTAGAAAAGTGAAGGACGGTCCAAGGAATAGAGTGTGCTAATTGTTAGGTGTCAAGATGAGGAAGGGTGCTATTTTAGATAGGTGGTAGAATAGGCACCTTTGATAAAGTAACTGTTGAAGAGAGCCCAGAATGAAGTAAAGAGAAGGATGTGCTGATATCTATAGGAACAAGATGGAATATAAGTACAAAGATCCTGTATTAGTGTGTTTGGTTTTCCGTAACAGAATACCATAGACTGAGTAGCTTAAACAACAGAAATTTGTTTTCTCACAGTTCTGGAGACTGGGAGTCCAAGATCAAAGTGCCATCACTTTGTAGACAGCCACCTCCTCAGTGTGTCCTTACACAGCCTTTCTTCTATGCTTGCATAGAGAAACCTCTGCATTTCCTCTTCTTATGAGGACACCAGTCCTATTAGATTAAGGCCTCACTTTTATGACCTCATTTAACCTTTATTAACCTCATTTAACCTTCTTACCGGTTGTATCTCCAAAAATAGTCACAGGGGTTTAGAGCTTTAACATATGTATTTTGAGGGGACACAATTCGTCCATCATAGACCCTGATGCAGAATCTTATATATCACGTAGAATATACAGAATGAAATTAGCTATGAGAACAAGATTTTTAAGTGTATGGTGTCTTTGCACACTTCCCACTTGCTTTGCAATTACGGTGTCATTGAGCACAACCCTCATTTATTTTAAGTTAATAAAACAAGAGCCACGTAGTATGATTCTATCTGTTGCAGGATTGGGGCTTTTAAATGAATTTTTTATATAGTAGATAGAGAGGTTTTAATGTCCCTGAAGCATCATAAAATTATCAATGGAACAGTATGCTTCCTCTTTAATATATATGTTTCTATATGGTTTTTTGTAAATAAATTATGTAGTTCATGAACTTTTTTTTAAAGTTTATATATGTCAGGCACTGTGCTAAACCTTTTATATATTAAATCGTTTGTTCTTGTGACAGTTCTTTGAAATAGGTACCATTTTAGACCCTAATTTCACAGAGAAGAGAAACTGAGGTAAATAGTAAATTAAAAAACCCTAACTTTCAAATATGTATAAATCTGCTTAGACCTGCTAATCTGGCTTGTTAGGTTTTTTGTTAATGAAATGGTTCCAAAAAGATCCAGTTAAGCATTTGCTCCTGAGACTAGACAGCAAAATAAAAAAGACAAGTGGAGTGATGCTGGGATTATGCCTCTCTGGGGCATGTGTATTACTCAAAAAATATTAACTAAACATTTACGTATGGGATTCTAAAAAAAAATTGCTTCTACAAGTTTATGCGTTCTTCAACACATGATTTTTGAATTCTTTTTCTTCACCAGGCAGTTTTAGACTCAGAATATAGCAGTGAACAAGGCAATGATCCTGCTCTCTCATAGTTTTTATGTAGTGAGGAGAGAGCAAGTAAACATCTACAACAAAAAACAACAGAAAATTTATATCACAGTTGTTATGAATATGCCAAGTACCTGTGTGCTTACTTTAGATTGGGTAATCAATCAAAAAGCTAATATTTGATGACAGAAATGCAAAGTGTTAGGGGAATTGCAATCCAGACAAAAACAAGCTGTGGAGTTTGAGGAACAGAATATAAATGGATGGTGTGCCTAGAGCAGAAAGAGGGGATAATAGAGTAGTATAAGAAAGTTGAAGTAGGCAGTGGCCAGATTATGTACATTTATAAACCATAGTAAGGAGTTAGGGTTTGACTCAAGTGCATTGTGGGTGGCTCTGGGGAATTATGATATAAAGATGGGTTTGATAAGACCAGTAATGAGCAGAAGGTCTAAGAGCAAATTCCCTTCATAATATTTTTTCATGCCCATATTCCCTTACTCCACAGAATTTACTGAGCAATGAACACTGGTCCACATTCTCCCAAGGACCAATTATGATTTTAGTGATTTCCTATGTGAAATAAAATTATTTGGTCACATGGAGTTTCACACACATTTACAATGCATGCTATTTACAATGCAGATTATCTTCATTCTTGAGACTTTCTAGAACCCTGAAATAGATCTATGATAAACATTTAAATTTTGCTATAACTTGTGTATATTTCCTGTGTGGGTGATGGTAATGGACTACAGAATAATTTCATATTTGTATATTCTATTTAAAAAAAGCTAGTTCTTATGCTTTTTTTCATTTTTAATTGTCTCCAAATTTAACTTTTCATCAGATAGAATGGATTTTTATTAATCTCAGTTCTGGAAGAGATCCAAAGCAAATTTGGTATATTTCCTGCTTTGGTATAATATATTTACATATTTAACTGACAGAAATGAAATACCTGAAGTATTTAACATTTTCTTTATAGTAATTTTGTCCAGTGATGATGATGATGATGACAATGACAGGACTAACAGAAGAGAAAGCATATCTCCTCAACCTGCTGATTCAGCATGTTCTTCCCCAGCACCATCCACTGGAAAAGTAGAAGCAGCACTAAATGAAAATATCTGTAGAGTAGAGCATGAACTAAGAAGCATTCCAGCAGATTCAGAGTTAAATACAGTTACATTGCCAAGAAAAGCAAGAATGAAAGACCAGGTACTTTTCATATTTATTGCCATTTATTCAGATTAAGTCCCCCCTTTGGGATGTAAATACTTTTTTTAGAGGGAAATTTGGCAGTGTCATTAGGAGAAAAAGATAAATTATTCATTAAGTGGGGCTTAAAATAACCAATTGGAAGATTATTTAAAAGAACATTAAAACATATACAAAAATAAATTTCTATTAAGTTAAAAGCTTAAAATGTGAAAAATTCAACAAGAAGAAACAACATCAATTTTATAGTGAAATATAAGTATGAATATTTGTATAATCTAGTGGACAGGGAGAAGTCATTTTTAACTTGGATGTATTATACTATGATACTATTGTTTGCTATGTTTTATTTTATATTTTAATATATAAAAATTTCAAAATGTTCAGGTGGCAAACGATAACAGAAATTATGTCAATAAATGGATCTAGAAAGGAATGTTTGTAATTTGTAATCTAAAGATAGAAAAAGACAAAAAGGGGAGAAAATTCAGATGAACTTAACACTTTAAAAATTAATACAAAATCAATTAATATGGACTGCTGGCTAGACTCCAAGGGAAAAGGTACTTTTCTGATTTGCAGGTGGAAAAGAAAGTTGTTACGGCCTTTTGGGAAAGCAGTTGTAAAAACATCTATTAAAATTTTTTAATGTGTGCTAAATGACCAAAATATTCATTCCCTAGACTCAGTCTCAAACTTTTCCCTACAGAGAGGGAGTATCTAAGACCATATGTATAAACATGATTATTGGCAAACAAATGCAAACAGAATCATTGTTCATTAATACGAAGTGGCTGGAGAAATTATGGTATATCCATACTGTAGACTATTATGCAGCCATTGACTAAGAATTAGAGCTGTATAAATGACTTTTAGGATTTCTACATGGTATTGGTAGGTAGGAATACCAAGTTACAGAAATTTATGCATATTTTTTTATTTTTAGAAAAAGAACTTTTTTAAAAAATAAAAACTTGTATGTTAAAAAATTACATATACATGTCAGGAATTGTTATCAGTATAGATAAAAATATGGAAACATATATACTTCGTTGTTAAGATGGAAAACAAATGAAAAACAAAGTAACTATAATGATGCTAGAAGAATATAGATTATTTTTAATATAATTTGGGAATGCCTTTTCAAGCATTTCAGCCAAGCAAAAATAGTAAATGAAGAGATGAATATATTTTATTAAATGGAAAGTACAGAACAGTGTACCAAAACACCATAAGCTGAATTTGATAGGTAAATGTGAGTGCGGGAGAAACAGTGAACTGTGTGACAGTGTGAGTTGGTCCTTTACGTATTTTTTGTTTCTTAAAAATCAAGAAATGGAAGCAAACCATAGAAAAATGAGTAAAGGAAATGAATAGTTTTAAAAAGGTAATGAAGTACTGAAAATGAAATTAAAATACATTTTGTTAACTGTCAGATTGTTGAAAATTTTTGAAGTATGTAATAGTGTTCATTTTGGTTAGTGTTTGAAGAAATGGAAAGTTGAGTGTGTAAATTGGTATAGCTATGCTGGAGGGCAGTTTGACAGTAGTTACATATAATACCATGATTTAGCTGCAAAAATGCTTGAAGGAGAATAGTGTGTCATGGGGGAAGGTCAGAAAGAACTCATATATCCAGCCTAGGATGGTTCAATGAAATAAATAATGTATTTCCATATGATGGAATTTGTGGGTGAACAGTTTTCAGACTGGCACACTGAATAATAAGGGTTCCTCAGTGCTCTTTTAGAGGCTTCTTGGGAGGATGTGGACCACCCACTTCTAGACTCAGTCTCTCCACTTTGGATTCAACTGGAGCAGCTCTTAAATTATGTATTTTATTAATGAACTAAATAACATTTCATTTGAAGAAATAATTCTGAAACTAAAAAAAGGGCTTTAAACCTCTTTAATAGGTTTCTATTAATAATTTTGGAAAATATTCATGATTAATCTGTAATAAGCCTGAAAAAGCAGTTTGGAGGGTGTGTGTGTGTGTGTGTAGTGTGTGTGTGTCTCTGTTTTGTTTTAATACATATTTTTTCTTATGCCATACATCATAGAAATATCTCTAGAGGGACAATGGGAAAATAGTGCCTATCTCTATGCAGTGGATTTTTTTTCTTGCCTTCTGGTCAAGATCATGTTTTATTCTTGTGATAATAATAAAATTTTTAGCATAACTTCAGTACAATTTAATTATATACTCAAAATAATATATTATGATTAATTTGCATGTGGAAGTGGCTGAAATCTTAATAGATCAAGTACTTTAACATTTTAAAATATATAAAGAAGAATCTTTTTGTAAATAACCATTCACCTAAGTACCTGTTTTCTAAAGAATTCCTGATTTAGGGATGCCTGGATGGCTCAGTCAGCTAAGCGTCTGCCTTCTGCTTGCGTCATGATCCTGCTGGGATCAAGCCACATCGGGCTTCCTGCTCAACAGGGAGTCTGCTTCTCCCTCTGCCCCCCACCCCCTTTCTGCTTATGGTCTCTTTCGCTCTCACCTCTCTCTCAAATAAAATCTTAAAAAAAAAAAAAGAATTGCTGATTTAATCCAAGCATTATAACCACTACCACTATTACTAGCTAACTTTCATCTAACATTTTACTGTGCATGAAGCACTGTGCTAAGCTGCTTGTATACATTAGTTCATTTGAATACTCAGTATTTTACAGTTTAGGAAATCAAAGGAGTTATTATTTTAAAAATCAGATAATTAAAAGGTGGTATAGCTGTGATTTGAACCTAGGCAGTCTGATTCCCAAATTACCATTTCTCAATTCTGTGCTATTAATGGAATATCATGTAATGACTAGATAAGGTATAGCTGGACAAAATAGGAAGGATTTCTATTGTATGAAATCAATAAATATTCTCCTGTTGAAGTAAAATCAGTCTTTTATGTTTTGATAATTGCATTTTTTTATGTTGCATCCTCTTTGCATATGTGTACTTAGTTTGCAGCCTTGTTTTAGTTGCTTAATTAAGTGAAAATTTTTTTTTCTTTTTCAGTTTGGTAATTCTATTGTCAACACACCTCTAAAACGTCGTAAAGTGACATCTCAAGAAACTTTAGTTGATCCTGTATCTTTAAGCTGCCAAAGTTCCTTTGACAGTGTCATTTTAAACTGTCGAAGTATACGAGTAGGAACACTCTTCCGGCTATTAATAGAGCCTGTAATTGTAAGTACATTCTTAAGCTTTTTACTGTACCAATTATGAGATTCAAAATTCCATAGGGAAGGCTAATATATAATATTTTAAAATTTTTAAATTAAAATGTTTAACTTAATAGAATATTAAAAATTATTTCAAGATTTCAAATTGCTTTAAGAGAATATAGACAAGTATAAACAGCTCCTTACAATAAAAATCAATCGGTAAAAACTTATAATGTAATGTTTAAGGTAGTGACATATTCATCATAGAAAGATACTTATTCTCACTAAGTTAGAAAACCAGTATTTTACTATTTTATTCTCGTGCCAGCTCAGTGCATGAAAAGAGTATTTTAAAGAACGATAATGAGAGAAAAAAGGATCCAAAAGCTTTGGGGGCTGCAGAAAAATGTCTTTTGCAGCATTAAGACTCTTAGATGATTGGAATAAATTGCCACCCAAGAGGCATTGTGCTTTTGGACTAGTTCATTGTCCACAAAGCCTAAAGGACTTTCTGTAGTCCTTATTATACTTGTCATACTTGTTAATTCTGCTGCCACCAGTCTAATTCAAATGCGTATTTTCTATTTGAAATTTTAATATAATCTCCTTAACCAGCCTTCTTAGTCATCATTTTTCTTTTTTCTAATGTATTGTACACATTATTGGTAGATTAATCTCCCTATAGCACTGCACTTAGTTTGTACCTTTTATTTTATAATGACTTAACTTGGTGTCCCCAGCTGTCTGTTTTCATCTATTCTTTCAAACCTGATCCCCTAGTATTGTTCCTTATACATAAAGCAGAGTCTTTAAGAAAACACATTGTATTACATCAGGAAAGTTAAAAGGTAGTTTTATTATTACTATTTAAATTATGGTAAGTAGTAGTTATTTATTTTCTAGGAGTCATAGTTTCATGATACAATATGATCAAAAGGAACAAAAAGACCTGTAAGTTAATGTAGGAGAAAATGAATTATGGACCTGATTTCTTACTAGAGCAAAGCTGTATGGGAAACCTGCATTTTTTTTTTAATCTTTAACTCCAGCTTCTCACCATTAAAAAAAGTACTCCAGAGATTTAAAGCAAATTATATACAGACTACAATATCCAGTACCCAGTAACATTGTAACATACATCAAAGTTGTCAGGGATTTATGAAATTTGTGTTTTGTTACAGGTCTTCATAGTATAGATTATCTTTCCTGGTTTCTGTCAGTTAATAAAAATGTCATTCTAAGTCAAAATACCTCAAAAATTCTCAGGGGTACCCTGTAGGTTTTATGGTTTTTCCCCACATTAACACTGTTACTCAGAACTTTTCAATATGATAATTAAGGTTTTGCTGGTAATTTAGACATTTAGTTGAAAGTTACAAATTGGTCTCAAGGCTAGCTAACAAGAACTACATTGGGGCGCCTGGCTGGCTCAGTTTGTAGAACATGTGACACTTGATCTAGGGATTTAAATAGTCTCCACACATGTTAGAGATTATTTTTTTAATTTTTTTTTTATTTAAAGATTTTATTTATTTGCGAGAGAGAGAATGAGAGACAGAGAGCATGAGAGGGAGGAGGGTCAGAGGGAGAAGCAGACTCCCTGCTGAGCAGGGAGCCCGATGTGGGACTCGATCCTGGGACTCCAGGATCATGACCTGAGCCGAAGGCAGTCGCTTAACCAACTGAGCCACCCAGGCGCCCCTAGATATTACTTTAAAAAAATACATTAAAATTGGAGTAAAAAAATTTTTTACATGCAAGTTGCCAAGTTGGGTTATATATGATCTAGTGAAAGAAACTAACTTCATGAATTTATTTTAAGAAATGAAAGACAAATTTTTTAAAAATGTAAATAAGTAAAGGCAGTACATGTAATATAAATGTGTTCATGCAGGTTTTTTTTTTTTTTAATGCTAAGTGAAATATTTCAGCCAATAAGTAGTTGAGTTTATAATGTGGAATTTTGTAATCTATGGTATTAACTTTCCTTGTACCATGGGATTTTTCAAGAGAACGTTCTTTGATGAAGTATAATTAATCTGCAATTTCTTCAGATAATGTATTAAAAATAAAGATGATTTGGGGCACCTGGGTAGCTCAGCCACTTAAGCATCAACTCTTGATTTTGGCTCAGGTCATGATCTCAGGGTCATGGGATTGAGCCCTGTGTTAAGCTTCGAGCTGGGGCATGGAACCTGCTTGGAATTCTCTCTCTTCCCCTTCCCTCCTCCTGCCCCTCTCTTTCTCTCTCTTGCTCTAAAAATTTTTTTTTTTTAAATAAAAGATGATTTGACATTTTCTTCTTGAATATAACTTCCTTATGTTTTATAGTGAAATAATTTATCTGCCATGTCATCATTAATCTCAAACCAATTTTAAATGTTTTACTGTTTTATGTACTTTATCAAATCTCATTTATTATTGGGTAATTTAATTATTTTAAATTCATTTCATTGCAAGAATTGGTACTATCTGGAAGTGCCAATTTTAAATCTTTTTATTTTATTTTTAGTCTTTTTTTTTTAAAGATTTATTTATTTGAGAGAGAAAGAGCATAAGCAGGGGGAGGAGAAGGGGCAGAGGGAGAGGGAGAAGCAGAGTCCCCACTGAACAGGGAGCCCGATGCAGGCCTCAATTCCAGGACTCTGGGATCATGACCTGAGTCAAAGGCAGGCATTTAACTGACTAAGCCACCCAGGCACCCCTTTTATTTTATGTCAGGTTAGGTTAGGTAAGGTTATTCTTAAGTAAGCTCTCTACACCCATCATGGGCTGAACTTACGACCCTGAGATCAAGAATCACATACTCTACCAAGTGAGCCAGCCAATTTTATTTAAAAGTAGTGCCTTTAAAAGCAAATACTTTTATTTTACAGGAAAATGGCTTACATTGTTAGGAATACCATATATACCCAAATATAATGCAATTCCTCATTTTTCCAGTGAGAAAATTGAGAAGATATAAAACTAACTTAAATTTAGAAACTCTTGGAGATGATGGTGAAATAGCCCAGTGTCTACTTGTAATTTAGTTACACACAAATTTTTTTTTTTAAAGATTTTATTTATTTATTCATGAGAGAGAGAGAGAGGCAGAGGCAGAGGGAGAAGCAGGCTCCCCGCGGAGCAGGGAGCCCGATGCGGGACTCGATCCCAGGACCCTGGGATCATGACCCGAGCCGAAGGCAGACGCTTAACCGACTGAGCCACCCAGGCGTCCCAGTTACACACAAATTTTTAAATGACAGATACTTAGACATGCTTCTATTTTTATATCTCATATGACAGTGTTATTTAAATGTTTCCATGTTAGTGTTTATGTTATCCTTATTGCTACTTTTTGAGTCATCTAACAATTTAGCATATTACCTTCAAACAGTTTTTAGAAGGTATGTTTTGTGACATGCTAGACTTCGCAGTTGTAATAATTACTAAATTTATTTTATATTTCTTCGCTTCCTTTTTCTACATTGTGAAAATTTTTAAACAGAAGAGTTGAAATAATTTTACAGTGAACACTTCTAAAACTCCCAGCTAGATTCTGCCGTTAGCATTTTACTAAACTTGCTTTTCATGTATCTGTTCATCTTTCTATATATCAGTCCAACTTATTTTTAAGTAGGTTCCACACCCAGTCTGGGTCTTGAACTCAAAATCCTGAGATCCAAGAGTTGTATGCTCTACTGAGTGAGCCAGGCGAATTATGTCCAAAGTCTAGAATGTCCAATTAATTAATTTTTAAAATTTTAGTGACCATATAGTGTAATACTAGTTTCTAGGGTGGAGTTCAGTGATTCATCACTTACGTACAACACCCAGTGCTCATCAGAAGCCCTCTTTAATACCCATCACCCATCTAGCCCATCTCCCACCCACCTCCCTCTATCAATACTCAGTTTGTTCTCTATTGTTAAGAGTCTCTTGTGGTGGGGTGCCTGGTTGGCTCAGACGATTAAGCGTCTGCCTTCAGCTTGGGTCATGATCCTGGGGTCCTGGTATCAAGCCCCATTGTTGGGCTCCCTGCTCAGCGGGGAGTGTGTTTCTCTCTCTCCCTCCTCTCCTCCCTCCCCTTGTGCTCTCTCTCTCTCTCTCAAATAAATAAAATCTTAAAAAAAAAAAAAAAAGTCTCTTGTGGTTTGGAGGCACCTGGCTGGCTCAGTTGGTTAAGTGTCTGACTCCGGATTTCATCTCAGGTCATGATCTCAGGGTTGTGAGATCGAGCCTGGTGTCAGGCTCCAAGCTGGATGTGGAGCCTGCTTAAGATTCTTAAAATTCTTTCTCTCTTCCTTCTGCCCCTCTTCCCCCTCTCTTTCTCTCTCCCTCTCAAAAAAAAAACAACAACAAAAAAAGAAAGTTTCTTATGGTTTCTCTCTCCTTTTCTCTTTTCCCCCTTCCCATATGTTCATCTGTTTTCTTCTTAAATTCACATGAGTGAGTCAGATGGTATTTATCTTTTTCTGACTTATTTCACATAGCATAATATGCTCTAGCTCCATCCATGTCGTTGCAAATGGCCTCCAATTTATTTTTAAATGCATTTCGAAATTCCTGTGTCTATGTTTTTCACTCTCTTAATGTAACACACAAAGTTGAGTATTAATTCAGGATATAGTGGGCTTAATATGTCTTCTCTATGTTAAAAGAATTTAGTTAGAAAATCACCTTTTAGGGGCGCCTGGGTAGCTTAGTCGTTAAGCGTCTACCTTCGGCTCAGGTTATGATCCCGGGGTCCTAGAATTGGACCCCACATCGGGCTCCCTGCTCTTTGGGAAGCCTGCTTCTCCCTCTCCCACTCCCCCTGTTTGTGTTCCCTCTCTTGCTGTGTCTCTCTCTCTGTCAAATAAATAAATAAAATCTTAAAAAAAAAAAGAAAGAAAATCACCTTTTATAACTACCAGTAATAACTGATTGAGACAAGATCTTCAGTGGATGCTAAAGCCATTAGCAGAAAGGTTATTAGGCAACAGGATATTCACAAGCTTTCAAGTATCTCTCCACAGATTACTATTTAATTACTAAGGGAAAAATATATCTTAACAGCGGAAAGACCTGGCACATTGCCTTTGCCAAGTGATTAAGCTTTGTATCAGTAATGGGACAGCCTGACATCATGTGCCTTCAAGTATGATATAGTAGGGGGTATAAAACATCACCTGTATGCTATATTTGCTGGAAATATGTGGCCTGAATTTTAAAATGAGGCAACACAAGTTCAAGATGTTGTCTATTTTGCAGAACCTAGCCTGGATTCTTCAATGGTCATGTCATGAAGAACAGAAGGGGGCAAATTTCTGGTCCTGACTGGGGTAGACAAAAAAGACAAATGTAACCTTGACAGAATCATGAATTGGAGCACAATAAAAGGGGCATCTGGGTGGCTCAGTCAGTTAAGCATCTGCCTTCAGCATAGGTCATGATCCCAGGGTCCTGGGATCCAGCCCCACGTTGGGCACCCTGCTCAGCAGGGAGCCTACTTCTCCCTCTCCTGCTCCCCTGGCTTGTGCTCTCTCTCACTCTGTCAAATAAATAAATACAATCTTAAAATAAATCACAATAAAGAACAATTTTGAATAATTGGGAAAGTTTGAGTACGAAGTATATATTGGATGGAGTTAATCTTGATCTTCTTAGATATGGTAATGCTGTTTTGGGTGTGTAGGAGAATCTTTGTTCTTGGGAGATGTATCCTGAAGGATTTAGGGATGGACTATCATGATGCCATCTGCTTGTTTTATGCTGGTTTAGCAAAAAGGAGATGTGTATGTACATAGAGTGATGGGGAGTAGGTGTGGCAAAATTTTAACAGTCGTTGAATCTAGGTAAGGAGTATTTAGGATTTCATTGTAATATTTGGTCAACATTTCTTTGAAGTTCTAAGAAATAAACCAATAATGTAAGAAATGTTCTAAGTGGGGTGCCTGGGTGGCTCAGTCGTTAAGCATCTGCCTTAGGCTCAGGTCATGATCTCAGGGTCCTGGGATCGAGCCCCACATTGGGCTCCCTGCTCAGTGGGGAGCCTGCTCTCTCTCTCCCACTCCCCCTACTTGTGTTCCCTCTCTCACTGTCTCTCTCTCTGTCAAATAAATAAATAAAATCTTAAAAAAAAAAATGTTCTAAGTGCTTGAATAAAAAGGTGAAGCTTGCCTTTCTGAAAGATAATTTGGAGTGGGGGGATATTTCATATTTAAGTACATGGTAGATGGTTTCGTTTTTCTGCCCTCTGTAGTCTAAGTCTCAAATAATGTGTCATTTAGGGTATTTGTAGCAAAATCTTCATAAGACCGTGGTTGGTACTAATTTATCTTATTTTTTAGTTTTGTTTAGATTTTATCAAGATACAGCTAGAAGGTAAGCTTTTTTATGTCTTTTTACTCACTAAAGCTTTCTTTACAATAAAACACTTTACAGGAATAAAATATTAAATGATATTCATGGAGTTCATGAAGATGATTAGTTACTACATATATCTTCTTAACAAAGGGCATGTATCTTAATAGTGTAATTTCATTCTGTAACATCATAAAACCTATGTTTAATTTTATAAGTATACTTCATTAGAAACCCCTTCATTTGGAAAAAATGTAGAAGTTTCTTTAAGATAGTTATATTTTTCATTTCCCACTACACTTAATATTTTTAGAGTGTAGCAAATATGTGGTTAACTTTAAACTTGTATTTCCTCATCGTTTCCTCCATTCATGATTTTAAGAATTGATTCCTTTTCTAATTCCATTTATTTTCCCCCAGAACCAGAAAATGATCCTGTAGGGATTACTTTAAATACCTCTGATCTAACTAAATGTGAATGGTGTAATGTCCGAAAATTGCCAGTCGTGTTTCTTCAGACAATACCAGCAGTTTATCAAAAGCTGAGCATGCAACTGCAAATGAATATGGAGGATAAAGTTTGGAATGATTCTAAGGGAACAAATAAATTAAAAAGTAAGTTTTGTAGAACACATGATGATAATACATACAATGCATTGCATAGCAGAGTGTGAATGTGCTTTAATAGATGCCTTAGATGTGTATTATCTATAATCCTTATAGTGATCTTGTTAAGATATATAATTATGTGTATTTATATGTATACACACATATATATTATGTAATATAATTCCCATGTTATAGATGAGGAGAAAAGCCCACAGAAAGTGGAATTTCTAAAGATGAAACCCAGGTTTACCCATTTAGAAAGTTTTCGAAATGGGTTAAAATTCAAAAAAGGTTTGCACTCCTTATTTTAACACTATAATCTGAGTGAAATGAAAATTGTGTAATGCACTCGTAGGAGTGCTAAGTATAAATCAACCATATAATTCTGGAATCCTTGAAACAGCCTGAGTAGGAAGTTTGCTGGCTCATAGAATAAGTCTTCATCCTCTACAATAATAGAGGTAGTTCTCCAGTTTGTTTCCCTTCACCGCTAACATTTATGACATAGCATGACTAATTGTAAAGTAAATACTTTTCAGTAGTAATTGCTTTAGCTTAATGATGAATTAATGATAGCTACTATTGAAGCTGCAAGAATCAGCACATTAGTGAATAGCAGTTTTTGCAGTTAAATTCTCTGGAGATATTAATAGTTCACCTGGCAGTTTCTTATTTGTGTTTGACAAAAATGTTAATTGAAATATATTAAAATTATATACAGATTCTATGAGATGAAATAGATTAGTTACATCCATGAATAGATTTGTTCTTAAGCTTGCTGCTACGGTAATGTATTCTGGTTCCTTTTTCTTGATAACTTTTAGGTGACATTGTTAGGTAACACTGTCACTGGTCTTTATTCCAGTATTTATTATATATCCACTGTATACTGAACAGTATTTTGAACATTTACACCAGATTTCTGGTGATATCCTTGGAAAGAACTAGTTGTTACTCTTTTCTAATATCTATTTGCCTATTTTTTTTTCTTTTATACTTAAAGTTATATTGATTTCTTTTCAGATTTGGAAGAACAATACATAATTTTAATTTTTCAAAATGGCCTTGATCCTCAGGCAAATATGGTATTTGAAAGTATCATTACTGACATTGGCATAAAGAATAATGTGTCCAATTTTTTTGCAAAAATCCCCTTTGAAGAAGCCAATAGCAGACTTGTTGCCTGTACAAGAACATATGAAGAGAGCATCAAAGGAAGTTGTGTGCAGAAAGAAAACAAAATTAAAAACGTAATTATGTTTTTTAGTTTTTAAAATAATGGGTAGCTTTAAAGCGAAATATGTTTCATTATACTGCTCATTTTGGAGTTAGATCTTTTTAATTCCATTTCAGAATTATTTGCTTTTATATGTGATTTGTAAACTATCTTGTGGCAAAACATTAATGGCAGGTAGGTGACTTGTGACATAAATAGTACTTGATATAGGTCTCAGAAGCAGTTTTAGTTCCTTTCCACACTGTATTCTTTTCATCTTTTCTTTTTCTTTCATCCTTTTTTCTCCCCTCCCCCACTCTGAACATACATGTTCATATACTGCTACATTCAAACTGATTGTTACTTTTTTTTTTTAAAGATTTTATTTATTTTGACGGAGAGAGCAAGCACACAAGCAGGGGTAGTGGCAGTCAGAGGGAGAGGGAGAAGGAGGCTCCCCACCAAGCAGGGAGCCCAATGTGGGACTCAATCCCAGGACCCTGGAGTCATGACCTGAGCCAAAGGCAGACACTTAACTGACTGAGCCACCCAGGAGCCCCCAAATTGATTGTTACTCTTAAATTTGCTAGTGGTTCCCAAAGATGCCATTGGCTTCAATACAGATAAAGGAATTTTGGTCCTTGATGTACATTTATAAGTAACATGTGCATACATGGTTGAAAACTTAGGAAACAATACATGCCATTTGATTGTGTCTATCAACATATGTATCCAGTTCTGGAATAACTAATCATATCGTGGGTCACTATGAAGCCAGCTGAACCAAAAGCTGTGTATTCTTATAACACATAGTACAATGTTAAATAACACAAATTTGTCCCCTAACCCTGCAACTGAATTTAACCGACTTAATTTATTAGAAATACTTAAAATCTTTCAACCTGCCTACAGTTTGGAAATAGGGCTATTCAAGGCACAATTTTGGTGAAGTCAAGAGAGGTCTCACAGAGAAGAGCTATTCACACAGTTAGTGGGTTGACAAAAAGAACAGAAGAAAGGGGAACCATTCCCTTTCTTTTGCAGAACTAGCTGCAAGAGATTATTAATGAGGAAGAAAAGAGCAACTGAAGCCATAAGGCAGCTGTGATAGAATAAAATTTCAGTGCAAGGCTCTTTCTTTAAGGACTTCTTCATTCTGGGGAACTGAATTTCGTTGGACGGTGTTCCCTGAGCCTCTGCTCCCATATCTCATGGATTGCCTAGTCATTGAACTTAGGTGGGCCTCCACTCCCAGAATCAAAAACCATTATATCTGTTCTTTGGATTTACAGATATAATCTAACTTAATAAGGATGATAGAGATCATAGACAAGATACCAGAAAACCATTGTTACAAAAATTGGAAAAGTATCATTGTTCGAGAAACTATACATACAGAGAATGTGGGCCCTAGTTTTGCCTGTTTCTTATTTTTAATTGTTAAAAATCATGTATACTTTTTCATATTTTAAAATTTTTTAAATTGTAAGGTATTCTTGCCTTGTGCTTGCTTTTTTATTGAAAAATTTCCCAATTGATTTTGTAAACTGATAATATCCTTTACCAGGTGTCCCTTGAATCTAAAATACAACTTAAAAACAAGCAAGAATTTCAATTTTTTGATGATGATGAAGAAACTGGAGAGAATCATACCATCTTCATGGGCCCTGTGGAAAAGTGAGAATATTCATTTACATTGCAATGCTCTTAAATTTGTTTTCTGTTTTATTACATTTCAGTTACATACATACACACACGTATATATTTGTTCATTTGCTTGTGGTTTTTTTTTTTTTTTTTTTAATTTGTTTGTTTTATTTTGTTACAGATTGATAGTATATCCACCACCTCCAGCTAAGGGAGGCATCTCTGTTACTAATGAGGATCTGCACTGTCTAAGTGAAGGAGAATTTTTAAATGATGTTATTATAGACTTTTATTTGAAGTAAGTTAATTTTCTACTTTCTTTTAACATATCTTTAACATTCTATAATATATATCTTTGTTTTCTAGAATCAGAACTGTTTGGGTTTTGAATTCCATCACTGCCACTTATTGTGTGACATTTGGGAAATTAATGTCTCTGTGTTTTCTCATTTAAAAAGTGAGAAGAATAATGACATCTAAAAGGCTATGAGAATTAAATAATACACGTCAAACATTAGGAAAATACTTGGCACATGCAGCATGTTCATAAATGCTAGCTTATTGTATTGTTACATTACACTGTTTTAAGCCTTTAAAAAATTGTTACTACTCTAATTTAGGTAATAAACTGTTGAGCAAGCACAGAAGTATGATTTTACTTGATATTCATCAAGTGCTAGCTAATGTGCCACATACTGTGTTAGAAGTTTATGGTCTTGTAGGGAAACACAAATACAGGATTAAAGATTGACGAAAGTATTAACATGGTATAGACGCAGCAGCAAAAGAATGCTTCATTCTCTTTGGGGGTTGGGAAATATAAGGGACCAAGAAGCTTTCCTGGAAGAGCTTACATCATGACCCAGTATACACATGCATATACATGTATGTGCAGTGTGTTTATACATGTATAAATTTGTATGTGTTTACTGGTTTGTGGTATAAAGTGAGTGTGCATATGAAACAAAACAACTATCAGTGTATCCAGCACTTGCCAGTATTTTCTAGTTTGTTCAAATGTATTTCATAAAACAATATTTTTTTGAAGAACTGGTTGTTGAAAGCTGCTGGATTGATTTTATAGCCTACTAATGGTTGCAGCCAGCAGTTTGGGAAAAGAGTACATTGTTGGGAAAAGAGTACATTGTTAAAAAGAGTGAAAGGTTTTGATCAGAGATGTGGTATAATAATTGAGCTTCCTTTTTTTTTTTTAATATAAAGGTTTTTATTTATTTATTAGAACACAAGCAGGTGGAGCAGCAGAGGGAGAGGGAGAAGCAGGCTTCTCACTGAGCAAGGAGCCCGATGTGGGGCTTGATCTCAGGACCCTGGGATCATAACCTGAGCCAAAGGCAGACGCTTAAAGACTGAGCCACCCAGGCGTCCCATAATTGAGCTTCCTTAAGATCATTTGACAAGCATGTTCATTGTGGATGTCTAGATGAGAGATGATTTAAGGAAATTTAATTAAGGTGATAAAAGAAGCCTGATTAACGGGCACTTGGGTGGCTCAGTTGGTTAAGCTTCCAACTCTTGATTTCAGCTCAGGTCTTCATCTCAGGATTGTGAGTTCAAGCCCCACGTTGGACTCCACACTGAGCATGGAGCCTACTTAAAAAAAAAGAAAGCCTGATTAAGGCATTTTAATTGGAATGAAGAGGAAATAAATGTTTTTTAAGAGGTACAGTTCTTTAGCAACTGAATGAATGGATATTAAGAAGGAGAGGAATGGTTGGCAGATAATTCCTAGCTTTCTGACTAGTGAGACCTGCTAAATGATTTTGTCATTGACTGTGAAGCAATGAACAAAAACAGAACGGGTTTGTTTGGGGGTGGGGGTGAGTTTGCTTTTAGATGTTTGTGATACAACAAAAGGGACAGGGCCAATAAACAGTTGAGTAAATGGCTCTGAAGGTCATTTGAGTTCTGGCCTGGAGACATAAAAAGTTAGGAGGCTTTACTTTGCAAGTGGTAGTTTAATTATGAGAATAGATAAAATTGCTTAGGTAGAAATACAGAATGAGAAAAAGAGCTATAAGGACAGAATCTGGAGGGTTAGGGAAGAAAGAGATTCTTATGAATAAATTCTGAAGGATTTGAGAGGTAAGAAAAGAAATCCATAGTGGGTTATGTCCTGAAATTGAAGGGAGTTGAAAGCTTTAAAAGAGGATACATTTAGTGGGGTCAGTACAGCAGAGGTTAAGGCAGATAAGGGCTCAGAATAACTTTAAGGTCACAGTGACCCTGAGCTAATAGGGGTCAGATGTAGACCTGGACTTGTACCCTGGTGCCTGGGGGTAATGAGGTACTCTGTTCTCTCTCTGTCCAGCAGAGGTGTATCAGTGGAGGCCTAGTGGGGAGACTCCCATCCCTCCTTGTAACACAGAGCCCCTCTATCTCTCATAATAGTGGCCTAGTAGAGAACCTGAACTTCCATCCCCACCTGGCAGTAATGAGGTGGAGCCCGCTGCACCTACTAGAAGGTGGTACTGGGGAGGCCTCCTAAATCACAAGAATTAAATAAGATCTAAAATCCTGTAACATAATACTCAAAATGCCCATATTTCAATCGAAAATTACTTCTCTCACTAACAAGCAGAGAGATCTCAAATGGAACGAGAAATACAATGTAAATAGTCAACACCAAGTTGGCACAGATATTAGAATTATTAGAATTAGAATTGTTAGAATTAGAATTATTAGAATTAGAATTATGACAGATTTTAAAGCATCCATTATAAAAATTCTTCAGGGAAAAATTGTGAACATATGTGAAACTTATGAAAAAATAGATATAAACAAGAAAGAAACGGAAATTTTAGAAGTGAAACTATAATAACAAATAAAAACTTTTATAGGCTCAACAGCAAAATGGAGAGGACAGAGGAAAGAATGAGTGACCTAGCAGATAGAACATATCACCAACTACATCCTCATTATTTATTTATTTATTTAATTTACTTTAGTTTTTTTATTTATTCATTCGAGACACACAGAGAGAGAGAACATGAGCAGGGGGAGAAGCAGAGGGAGTGGGAGAAGCAGGCTCCCCACTGAGCAGGGAACCCGATGCAGGGCTCAGTCCCAGGACCCTGGGATCATGACCTGAGCCAAAGGCAGACACTTACCCATCTGAGCCACCCAGGCGCCCTCATCTATCTATCTATCTATATCTATCATCTATCTATCTATCTATCTATCTATCTATCTATCTATCTATCTATCATCTATCTATCTATCTATTTATTTTTAAGATTTATTTATGTATTTGAGGTGGGAAGTGGCAAGAAAGGGGGAGAGGGAAAAAGAGAATCTTAAATGGACTCCCCACTGAGCACGGAGCCTAAGGTAGAGCTCCATCTCCCGACCCTGAGATAATGCCCTGAGCCTAAATCAGGAGTCAGACGCTGAACTGACTGAGCCACCCAGGCAACCCTAATTACATTCAATTTAAATGCACTATTTATATCTCAATTAAAAGACCAAGATCGGCAGAGTAGTGGACTAATTAAATACCATAGCCCAGCTATGTCCTGTCTTCAAAGATAATAATATATGTAAGTTGAAAATAAAAGGACAATAAAAGATACTAAACAAATATTAAAGCAAAAGTTAACTATATTATTATCAGAAAAATAAAAAACAATTTCCTGGGCTAGAAAGGGACACCATACAATAAGTGAATCCACCAAGAAGACTTAACAATCCTAAATGGGTATGTACCATACAACAGAGTTACAAAATATGTGAAACAAAAATGAACTGATCTAAAAAGAGAAACAGACAAATCCACAAATACAGCTGGAGACTTCAATTCCCCTCTCTCAACAATTTTTAGAACAACTAAACAAAATTGACAAGGTCAACATCTTCAACCAACAGGATATACTTCACATCAGGGGTGACTTTATATTCTGTTTATGTTAACTATATCCTATTTTCAAAGGCATTTTCCTTTTGAAGATTGGATAGTAGTGGAATATGTTTCAGTAAATTATAAAATGTATCATAGATTTACTAGCAAGAGAAACTGCCCTAGATTTTAAATGCTTAACTTTGCAGATGTTAGACCCCTCTGAGACCTAACAAACACATTCAAGAATGAGTTAAAAAAAAAAAAAAAAAGAGTTCAAAGTTCTTCATAGCTAAGACAAAAGATGTTATCTCCTACAAATGGCCAACAAGTGTATGAAAGCATTTTCAGTATTATTCATCAGGGAAATACAAGTCAAACCCACAAAAAGTTATCACCATTTGGATGGCTACTATCAAAAAAAAGTAAGAAAAGAATATAAGTGTTGCTGAGAATGTGGGTAAATTGGATTCCTTGTGCACTGCTGGTGGGAATATAAAATGGTACAGCCACTAAGGGAAACAGTATAGTGGCTCCTCAAAAATTAAAAATAGAACTACCCTACGATCCAGCAATCCTACTTCTGGGTATATATCCAAAAGAATTGAAAAGTATGGTCTCAAAGAGATACTTGCACATCCGTGCTCGTAGTAGCCAAGAGGTGGAAGCAACTCACATGTCCATTGATGGATGAGTGGATAAACAAAATGTGGTATATAGATACAGAGGAATATTACTCAGTTTTAAAAAGAAAGGAAATCTGTCACATGCTACAACATGGATGAATCTGGAAGACATTATGCAAAGTGAAATAAGCCAGTCACAAAAACAAGTAGTGTATGATTCCACTTATATTAGGTGTCTGAAATAGTCACATTCATAGAAAAAGAAAATAAATGGTGGTTATCAAAAGCTGAAGGGTGGGGGAAAAAGGAATTGTTTAATGAGTATAGAGTTTCTGTTTTGCAAGTTCTGGAGATCTGTTTCACAACCATGTGAGTATACTTAACACTACTGAACGGTACACTTTTAAAAATGGTTAAGATTGGGGGGGGCCCCTCACTGGCTCAGGCGGTGGAGCATGCAACTCTTGATCTTGGGGTTGTGAGTTCGAGCCCCACATTGGGTGTAGAGATTATTTAAAAATATTTTTTCAAAAGATGTTTAAGATTGGGAGTGCTTGGCTGTCCCAGTCAGTGGAGCATGAGTCTTGGCCTCAGGATTGTGGGTTCGAGCCCCACTTTGGGTGTAGAGATTAATTTAAAAATAAAATCTTTTTAAAAAATGGTTAAGATTGTAAATTTGCTGTTATTCATTTTTATCATAATTTTAAAAAAATATTATCTCTTAATTCTAATGTATACTACCTTAAGAAACCAAGCGAAAAGTCTTGAGTGTGCAGAACAGTACCACTGTTGTTGGATGAAGTGTTGTTCTGTGAACGTCAGTTTGGTCAAGTTGTTTGGTAGTGCTCTTTGGGTCATCTTTGTCTTTACTGATTTTATGCCTACTTGTTTTATCAGTTATTGAGAAGGTTATATATATACTAAGTATGTGTGTGTATGTATATATACACTTGGATCTCCAGGTATAATAATGGATTTGTCTGTTTTTCCTTTCAAATTCATTTTGCCTTATGTATTTTGGATATTTGTTGTTAGGTACATACAAGTTTATGTTTCTTGGAGAATCAACCCTTTGTCATTTGTAATGTCTCTCTATATCCTTGATAATGTCCTTGTTCTTAAGCCTACTTTGTTCAAAATGAATATAGTTACTCCAGCTTTCTGTTGGTTTTGTTTGCATGGTGTGTATTTTTCATCCCTTTACTTTTAATTTATTTTTTTAATAGTTTTTGGTTTTGAAAGCATGTAGTTGGATCTGAAAAATAAGTTGAATGCCTGTGTTTTGTTTACATTGTAGCTTATTATATTTCATACTTAAGTCTTTACTTTTTACACTGAGATACAGATTTTATAGTATTTGTGTATACTCTTGAAATTCTTTATCTGTGTATACTCCTGAAATTCTTTACATTTTCAGGAGGCCCCTTAACATTTTATAGTAGCACTTTAAAACTACATTAAAGTTACATTATCTAAAAGCTCTGCGTTTTCTGATGCAAATCAGTATTCCAAATAAAAAAGGAAACCTAACAAAATGCATGGTTTTTAAAAAATCTGTTTATGGGGTATCTGGATGGCTCAACTAGTTAAGCATCTGACTCTTGATTTCAGCTCAGGTCATGATCTCAGGGTCCTGGGATTGAGCCCTATATCACACGCCCCACTCAGCAGAGAGTCTGCTTAAGGATTCTCTCTCTCTCTCTCTTTCTCTCTCTGACCCTACCCCCGCTTGCACTTTAGCACTTTCTCTCTCTCTAAAATAAAATAAATCTTTAAAAAAATAAAAATCTGTTTCTGTCTCATGACATGCTTAGAAGTTAAAAAGAAACTTTTTTCTTAAACTTCTACCAGACTGCTCGTTCTTTTCCATTTCTAACTCTGCAAGTAGGAAACAAACTTTTTTTCACAGTGACTTTTTTTTCTTAACATACAGTGTTGTGTTAGTTTCAGGTGTATAATGGTACAATGGTTCAACAGTTCTGTACATTACTCAGTGCTCATCAAGATAAATGTACTCTTAATCCCGATTATCTAGTTCATCTATCCCCCCACCCATTTCTCTGGCAACCACCAGTTCTCTGTTTTTAACAGTCTGGGAGGGGGATTGTCTCTTTTTTTCATTGTTTGTCTTGTTTCTTAAATGCCACACATGAGTGAAATCATATGATATTTGTCTTTCTCTGACTTATTTTACTTAGCATATACCCTCTAGGTCCACCCATCTTGTTGCAAATGGCAAGATCTCATTCTTTTTGGTGGCTCAGTAATAATCCAGTGTGTGTGTGTGTGTGTGTGTGTACACACCACATTTTTATCCATTCATATATGGATAAACATTTGGATTGCTGCCACCTCTTTGCTATTGTAGTTAATGCTGTGATAAATATAGGGGTGCATATGTCTTTTCAAATTGGTGTTTTCATTTTCTTTGGAAAAATACCCAGTAGTGGAATTACTGGATCATAGAGTATTCATTCTATTTTTTAATTTTTGAGGCACTTCCTACTGTTCTTCCACAGTGGCTGCACCAGCTTGCATTCTCACCAACAGTGCATGAAGGTTCCTTTTTCCTCCACATTTTCACCAATACTTGTTATTTCTTGTGTTTTTTTATTTTATCATTCTGTCAGGTATTTTTATGGTTTTTGATTTGCATTTTCCCGATGATTAATGATGTTGAACATCTTTTCATGTGTCTGTTGGCCATCTGTATGTCTTTGGGAAAATGTCTATTCATGTCCTCTCCCCATTGTTAATTGATTTGGTGGTTGTTGTTGTTGTTTTCTTTTTCTTTTTCATGTTGAGTTCTTTATATATTTTGGATATTAACCCCTTACTGGATATATCATTTGCAGATATGATGTCTTCTCCCATTTAGTAGGTTGCTTTTTTATTTTGTTGGTTTCCTTCACTTTTTATTTTGGTGTAGTCCCAGTAGTTTAATTTTACTTTTGTTTCACTTGCCTGAAGAGTCATATCTAGAAAAATGTTTCTACGCTGGTCAGAGAAATTACTGCTTATGTTTTCTTCTAGAATTTTTATGGTTTCGGGTCTCACATTTAGATCTTTAATCTATTTTGAATTTATTTTTGTGTGTGGTATAAGAAAGTGGTCCAGTTTTATATTTTTGCATGTAGCCATCCAGTTTTCCTAACATCCTCTGTTGAAAAGACTGTTTTTCCCATTGTATATTCTTGCTTCCTTTATTGTAGATTAATTGACCATATAAGTGTGGGTTTATTTCTGGGCTCTCTATTCTGTTCCATTGATCCATGTGTTCATTTTTGTGCCAGTGCCATACTGTTTTGATTACTACCACTTTGTAGTATTTCTGGAATTTGAGATTGTGTTACCTCCAGCTTTGCTCCTCTTTCTCAAGATTGCTATTCTGGGTCTTTTGTGGTTCCATACAAATTTTAGTATTATTTGTTCTAATTCTGTAAAAAATGTTGGTATTTTGATAGGGATTCTATTAAATCTGTAGATTGCTTTGGGTAGTATAGACATTTTAACAGTATTGGTTCTCCCAATCCATGAGCATGGAATATCCATTTGTTTGCATCATCTTCAGTTTCTTTCATCAGTGTGTTATAGCTTTCAGAGTATGCTTCTTTCATTTCTTTGGTTAAAGATATTCATAGGTAATTTATTAATTTTTCTTTCTCCTACATCATTATTAGTGTATAATCAACAGATTTCTGTAGTTAAACTCGTCCCTGTGACTTTACTGAATTCATTTAGTGGTTCTAGCAGTTTTTTGGTAGTCATTTTTTTCTTTCTTAGTGATGGAAGGAGAAGGGGGGGGCTACAGGGAGAGAGAGAATCTTAAGCAGGCTCCATGCCCAGCACAGAGCCCAATGTGGGCTCAATCTCATGACCCTGAGATCATGACCTGAGCCAAAATCAAGAGTTGGACGCTTAACTAACTGAACCACTGAGGTGACCCTTTCTGGTGGAGTCTTTAGAGTTTGTATATAGTATCATGTCATCTGCAAATAGTGAAAGTTTTACTTCTTCCTTACTAATGTGTCTGCTTTTTTATTCTTTTCCTTGTCTGATTGCTGTGGGTAGGACTTCTAGTACTATAGTAGATAAAAGTTTTGAGAGTGACCATCCTTGTTCTGTTCCTGATCTTAGAGGAAAAGTTATGTTTTCACCATTGAATATGATGTTAACTGTGGGTTTTTCATGTATGGCCTTTATTATGTTGAGGTATGTTCCCTCTAAACTTTGTTGAGAGTTTTTGTCATGAACGGATGTTGTACTTTGTCCTATGTTTTTTCTGCATCTATTGACATCATCTGGTTTTTATCCTTTCCCTTGTTGTGATGTATCATGTTGATTGATTTGTGAATACTAAACCACCCTTGTATCCCAGGAATAAATCCAAATTGATAATGATGAATGATTTTTTTTAATGTATCATTGGATTTGGTTTGTAAATATTTTGTTGAGGACTTTTGCATCTATGTTCATTAGAGGTACTGGCCCGTAGTTCTGGGGTTTTTTTAGTGTTTTTATCTGGTTTTGGTATCAGGGTAATACTGACCTTGTAGAATGAATTTGGAAGCTTTACTTTCTCTTCTATTTTTTGAAACAGTTTGAGTAGAACAGTTATCAACTTTTCTTTAAAGTTTTAGAAGAATTCACCAGTGAAGCCATCCAGTCCCAGATGTTTATTTGTTGGGAGTTTTTTGATTACTGATTCAATTTTATTCCTGGTAGTCAGTCTGTTCTAATTTTCTATTTCTTCTTGCTTCAGTTTTAGAAGGTTGTATATTTCTAGGTTGTCTAATTTGTTGACAAAGAATTTTTCATAATATTCTCATAATTTTCTGTATTCCTCTGGTGGTTTTTATTTCTCCTTCATTATTTTATTTTATTTTATTTATTTGAGTCTTCAAGATCAGATCTTGCAAATCATAGTTTTACTCTCAAACATCACTTTTCATTCATTGAAAATAATCTATTAGTTACCATTGCCTAGAATATGAAGTGAATCTTGCTAATAAAGTCTTTCAGGTGTAAGAAAGGTTGATGTTGGCTAAATAGATATTTGATCACTGACTGTTTTTAGTATAAACTGTTAAATTCATTATATTTGGATTTTTTTTATAAAATAGATATTTGGTGCTTGAAAAACTGAAGAAAGAAGAAGCTGACCGAATTCATATATTCAGTTCTTTTTTCTATAAACGCCTTAATCAGAGAGAAAGAAGAAATCTTCACGAAACAACTAATCTATCGTAAGTCAAGCTCTGAAAATATTTAACAGATGTAGTAAGTCACTCAAGTTTAATTTAATAAAAAATGTACTTGTATTGAGGTAACATCTTGTAATTCTATTGTCAGCAAAATTAATATAATTCATAATACTCTAAAGCCTCAAGAATATCTGGAATTCATAAAGGTTTTTGGTCCAATATCTAAATCAGTATTCCCCAAAATGTGCCTGACAATTTAAAAAAAAAATTACTTGGATACTTATTAAGTACAAATTGCTCTGTTTTACCCTAGATGTTCTATTCCTAATACTTTAGAGAGGAACCTGTGACTCTGTACTTTTAATAAGTTCTTTGGATAAATCTGCTGCAACAAGTTAAGGAAATACTGTTCCACATATTAGGCTTGAATCAGTTTGTTTTTAATTCCGCTCCATATAGTGATTGCATCCAGCCCTAATTTGCGCTGATAATTGGTCAAAAGATACATAGAAATGCCGTAAGAGCTGTCAATTGTCTTGAATTGATGGCTATTGTGCATAATATAAATAATAATATATATTTTTTAAGATTTTATTTATTTATTTGGCAGAGAGAAACAAAGCAAGAGAGGGAGCATAAGCAGGAGGAGTGGGAGAGGGAGAAGCAGGCTTCCCATCAAGCAGGGAGCCCGATGCGGGGCTCGATCCCAGGACCGTGGGATCATGACCTGAGCCGAAGGCAGACGCTTAACAACTGAGCCACTCAGGCGCCCCAGTATAAATAATATTTTATACTGTTTCAGTGATTCCTAATTTTACATCTTAGAGTTGATGATAGTGATTGGTTTGACCAATGTTCATAGTCTATTTTATTTCATCTTTTGTAATGCTCAGTTTTCCTGCTCTCTTCTCCTCAGTCATTATAGGTCATGGTCTGATACATTTCTCAATATAGTTGCTAATATGCAGTTATAAAAATAGTAGCACTGGTTCACTTAGTAAGTAGTAGCAGGAACTAAATAATTCTTTCTTGCAGATTCAGTGATGTCTGGTTTCACACCTTCCTAGCTCCATCTGAGATGATCTATTTTCTTTCCCCAACTTGTTAAATCATCTTATACAACTGTTTTGTTAACATCTTAGTCTTTATAATTTATAAATGGCTGCATATAAGCTGAAGCACTAGAAACATTTCAGAAAGTGATAGTTTATCTCTTTTCTTATAGAATACAGCAAAAGCGACATGGGAGAGTAAAAACATGGACCCGGCATGTAGATATTTTTGAGAAGGATTTTATTTTTGTACCCCTTAATGAAGCGTGAGTAATAATTTTCTTTATGTAAATGTGAAGGCTATTTTTAGAAAATGTGTTTATGAGTTGAAGAATTCATTCATTTTTAAACTTCTTTCTGAAATTTGTTATATATGTCTATGCTGCTTATTTTATGAAAATTGATAGTTTTTAGTGAATCATGTAAGATGTTGAATTTTATAAACACTAGCAAGAGATCTTTCTAATTTTGTTTTACTCATCAGTATAGAATAATGTCATTTTTAAAAAGTGGTGCTATAGTCTACCAAACATCCTACAGAACAGATTTTTTTATACAGAGTGATGACTAGGTCACATAGATTTTGAATCTTAGAAAACACTTTGGCTCTTAACCAAAAGAAGAAAAGATGGCTAAATTTATGTCATATACTCAAATTGAAAACCATGCTGACTACTTTCAGCTATTTTCTAGGTAAATGGAGGTGGTTAAATATTTTGTGTTCTCCCACAGTGAGTAGAGAGGCATTGATGTGTAGGATAGTATTATTATACAGTTTAGACTTGAGAGATTTTATATTTCATTTTTCTGTTTTCCTATGCCTTGCAGCCAAAAACTCCCAGGAATACACCTGTAGTTGGACAACTTGGGTTTATTACTTACATCAAGGGAGAACACACACCATGGGCAACCATGGAGCCTCTCAGTAAAAGTGTGTTTGAAAGCGCCTGTAATAGAATTTGGGCTTTGGTTTGGTCATCGGGGGAAGATGTAAGGAAGCAGTTGTTTGCTTGGGTAAAGAAGTAGCATTTACCCATTTAGCAAAAAAGGGGAATATTTGGCATTTTTTTGGTTGCTTTTTGATCTTGTTTGTCTCTGCTTAGACAAATTGAGACATGTCCTTGCTTTGTCTCAGTTTATCATGGTTGCAGAGTAAGTTTGTCTGGGATTGGTATTCTGTAAGATTGTTTATGTCTAATAAGCCTAGCTGTGTCAGGCTAGCTTCTGAATATGCTCTTTTTTTTTTTTCCTTACTATGAAAAACAGATTCACTCAATAGTATAATCACATTCTATTTATTTCAAATCATACATTAGGGTGCCTGGGTGGCTCAGTTGGTTGGGCAATTGCCTTCGGCTCGGGTAATGATCCTGGAGTCCCAGTATCGAGTCCTGCATCAGGCTGCCTGCTCGGTGGGGAGTCTGCTTCTCCCTCTGACCCTACCCCCTCTCATGCACTCTCTCTCTCTAAATCTCTCTCTCTCTCAATAAATAAATAATAATAATAAAAAATCATACATTAATCGTAAGACCTGTGCTCTCTAATGAACCCAGCCAAAGATAGGTAGGCTAGGTCAAAACACTGGTTATAGCTATAAAGCCTAACTTCTTTTTTTTTTTTTAAGATTTTTTTTTTTATTTATTCATTTGAGACACAGAGATACAGAGAGAGAGAGAGAGAAAGCATGAGCATGGAGAGAGGCAGAGGGAGAGGGAGAAGCAGGCTCCTCACTGAGCCAGGAGCCCGATGTGGGGCTCGATCCCAGGACCCTGGGATCATAACCTGAGCTGAAGGCAGACGCTTAACCATCTGAGCCACCCAGGCGCCCCAAGCCTAACTTCGTCAGAGCTATATATTTAAGTCAAACATAGTGTCATAATTTAAAACCAAGTGTAAAACTAATTCTTAATTTCTTCATTATCCTCAAAAATAGGTTTCTTGGCAGTAATTTGTCATAAAGACTAACATGTGAGCTGCTTGCTTAGGTGAAAGAGAAGATACACATAGAGAGCTATTTGTCAGAAATGAATTATAAAAATTTAAGGTACACACTTTAGCAATAGAGGCACATTCCTCTTAGTGTATCTGCGGTGGATTAAAGCTATGATTAATCCTTCTAGTTACCTTGGTGAAAGAGAATGAACAAAGATGTAGAGTCAGTAAAGGATTCTGCAAAAGAACTATGCCCCTAATAGATGAAGAATAGCCTCCAAATCCTGAGGGTTCATTTTGTTTTGTTTTTGAGGAGCTAAAGCCACAAATAGGTCTATTCGCTAATTATTTTAGATAGGCTGCTGTGTTTTTGCTGTTTTATTTTTAATTTTCTTGGTAGTGGTAGTTTCTTAAACTTTAAAGTTTATAAGCTATTTGTTAAAAATTGATAAGGAAAAAATGTCAACATTTCGATCCAGTCGATCTTAAGTGAAATTACTTGTTTTAGTCTCTTCTCTCACTGGTCGTTTAAGGTCAATGTGTAGCTGCTATTAAAAGGGATCATAAAAGCAAAATCCTGTCACTTAGAGGTTGAAAATAACCTCAGTTATATCTAATTCAGGTTTCTCCTTTCAGCTAGGTAAAGAAAGAATTTTTCTTAGTTTTTAGGTGTCTAACAGAAAATTTATGCCTTGTACATATTAGTCATAGCTAAGAAATGTTAAAAACTGTGATAGACTTTGGTTATACATTTAGATTGAGAACTGCTATATTATCCCGAATTAATCAATTTTTAAAACATATTTCTTCACATTTAACTTTTTTTGACATTGAGCTGTGACTTACAGTCAGCCAAATCTTGGAATATAGTGAGAAAGATGGTGTGTTGCTCTTTCTACTACTCTAGTCTGACCTAAGTCCATAGGATAGTGAGGGTTAATAAAGAACAAAAGAGAAGCATTCCTCCATCTCGCCTTAAAAATACTGAGGATGAAGCCAGGCTTTGTCACCCTTGGTTTATGCTATCTGATGAAGAGACAATTAGTGTTTCTTCATATTACCTTGGAGGAATTTAACATTTTGTAAAAGTGAGAATATAGAATAACTTTTGTTCATATCAAGCTAATGCATTTTTTCACTCCTCAAACACCTATTGAATACCCTATTATATGACAAACACTGTACTCAGCTAATAAGTTCTCTGACATCTATAGCCTGTTCATTGTATCCTAGCATACAACAGTGTCTAGGAAATAGTAAGCCCCTAATAAAATTCCTCATTAGATTAATGAATATTAGCCAGTGTTAGCTGTACAGCTTTTTACTCGTAGCTTCTAACCTATTATTGGAAACCATGATACCTGAATTTAGCTTTATCAGGAGCACCCACCTGATAGCTGGAACTCTACTAATACTAAAGTTTTATAATGATGCTTAAATAGATATGTTATTTCATTTTAGTGGTATATACATCTCAATAAGCATAAGACAAAGAATTATTTAATATTTTCAACATTAAGCAATGCCTAACCTTATTCTTAAGAAAAACAGACATGGGGTAAAAGTTTTTTTAAAAGCTATATTATATGTGCAATATTTAGAAAAATGCTTAAAATTATACAGTCCATCTAGACTTCTGAAAACATTTTAGTCTTGAGGCTAGTTTTTTATTCTTTGACATAAATAGGTCAAGGGGAAGGTTAATGAGAATGGTGAATTACAGTGATCTAATTTATATTTTCTTAAATTGTCTAAAAATAAGAATGAATTTTTCATTCAAAAAGCAATAAAGTTTCAAAGGATGTTTGCAAAAGTGAATGCAGGCTACATAATTCTAAAAAAAATTATGTTCTTTTTGAATAGACATTATATTCTATTAATGATCATATAAACAAGTGGATTCATTTGAGAATTGAAAAAATTGGGTGTTCTTAAGAAATTTGTTGACAGAAGCTTTAGAAAAAATATTTCAATTGATATTTATTGCCAAATATAATAAACTCTCCTAATATATTCAGTAGTTTCATTTGTTTTTTACAGTGCACACTGGTTTTTGGCTGTTGTTTGTTTCCCTGGTTTGGAAAAACCAAAGTATGAACCTAATCCTCATTACCATGAAAATACAGTCATGCAAAAATGTTCAGCTGTAGAGGACAGTTGTATTTCTTCTTCTTCAGCCAGTGAAATGGACAGTTGTTCACAAAACTCTTCTGCCAAGCCTGTAATTAAGAAGATGCTAAACAGAAAACATTGCGTAGCTGGAATTGATTCAAGTGCCGAACAGGAAGAAAGTGACCCTCATTATCGGAGAAACATAGGCAGCGTGAAATGTAGTCTGAAAAAAATAAATCATACTGCAAGTGAAAATGAAGAATCGAATAAAGGAGAATCTACATGCCAGAAAGTTGTTGATAGGACTAAAAGTGAAAATGGCCTACAGAATGAATATTTAAGTTCTATGCACCATACAGGTACGTTTCTAAATGTTTTGAAAGAATCAAGGAATTCAGAATAAATTGGATTTTTTTATATAGGATTAAGATTTCAGAGCATACTTTTTTTTTAAAGTCAGATTTATCGAGATATGACTAATTTACAGAAACATTCACCCATTTTGTAAGTATAGTTCAGTGAGCTTTGATAAATATGTACAGTCATGTAATTTCTACAGTAAACAAGATTTAGAACTTTTCCATCACTCCAAAAAATTCCAAATTGTACTACAAGGTCTACATTTTTCATTTATAGCAACTTGGATTTATTCTTATTTCATAGGCAGTTTACTGTATTTGGCACAAATAGTAGTTGGACAGTCTTAGATCTATAAGGCAAATTAGTTCATTCTTCTCAATTTACAGATGGGCAAATAGCGATCAAATAGCGAGAGTCAGAAATTAAAGCCTTTTCCTCCAAAATAGTTGTTGACATCAAATGAAAGGTTAGTTCCTTATTTCTCACTCTCTTTCATGTTTCAGTGGGAAGAAGGGTGCTAGCCCAACCTCTGCTTTTTTTTATTTCCATTCAGTTCTAATGAATTGAATATTTTCCCTTGAATCAGTTCCATATTTCTAGCACTTGTTAGAGAAATCTAAAGTGTCTCTTCCAGTACTTAAGTTTCATATCAAATCAATTGTGTAATTTTCTCTCGATCTCAAAAGTAAAATAATTATTTCATAAAATCCATAATATGCTATGACATGTGCCTTGCTTATTAAGCTATGAATAAATCTACATTTTCTTTGGAGGAAAAAAGTCAGAATAAGGCATAGAAGAAATTATGTGAATTCAGAAAGAACCTATAAAAATTAAGAAGGCTGGTGCACCTTGGTGGCTCAGTTGGTTAAGCGTTTGACTCTTGGTTTTGGCTTGGGTCATGGTCTTGGGGTTGTGGGATCAAGCCCAAAGTCAGGTTCCATACTCAGTGCAGAGTCTGCTTCAGATTCTTTTTCCCTCTGCCCCTCCCTGCTCACGTGCTCTCTCTAAAATGAATAAAATCTTTAAAAAAAATTAAGAATGCTGAACATAGTCTTGGTACTTTTACTGCCTTATTTTAGTAACTCAGAAAGCTGTTGAGTTTGATAAAAATATTTTTAGGGCACCTGGGTGGCTCAGTCATTAAGCGTCTGCCTTCAGGGCTCAGGTCGTGATCCCAGGGTCCTGGGATCGAGCCCCGCATCGGGCTCCCTGCTCGGCAGGAAGCCAGCTTCTCCCTCTCCCACTCCCCCTGCTTGTGTTCCCTCTCTCACTGTGTTTCTCTCTGTCAAATAAATAAATAAAATCTTTTAAAAAAATTTTTTTTATTTGTTTGACATATTAGCTGCATAAATCTGACATTAGCCCTAGAGTGATGATCTTTGTGCCCTTTGGGAGATATAAGATAAGCAGCAGAAGGGGGAAATTTAGCAGTTACAGCAAAAAAGTACATGTAACAGATAAATATTTGCTTTTCTAACTCACTTTTCAGTCTATTTCATTAGGCAGGAAATGTAATGAAGATAGACAAAGTAGGTAATCACCGAGTGCTGCCTATATTATTTTTCAGTTTTCGTATTTTAATACTTGAGTAGAAAAAAAATAAGAGGCAGTAAATAGTCATATTAAAGATTAAATACCATTTTGGCACTCTGAAGCCTAAGCCTTCAAGGCAGTATGAATTGTTTCTCATTCCCTTGAAAACAAAGTCTTGCCAGTTAGCACATGAAAAAATGATGGACATCATTAGACATAAGGGAAATATAAATCAAAACCACAATGAGATACTTCTTCATATCACACTAGTATGGCTACAATCAAAAAGTCAGATACTAACAAGTGTTGGTGAGGATGTGGAGAAATCAGAGCCTTCTTATATTATTAGTGGGAATGTAAAATGGTGCAGGTGCTTTCTTTGGAAGACAGTTTGATAGTTCCTCAAAAAATTAAATGTAGAGTTATAATATGACCCAGCAGTTTCACTCCTACATATATATCCAAGAGAAATAAAAACACAGAAACTTGGGCATGAATGTTCATTGTAGCATTATAGTAGCCAAAATGTAGAAGCAACCCAAATGTTCATCAGCTGACAAATGAATAATCAGTTAGTGACATATCTATCCACTGAAATATTATTAGATCGTAAAAAGATATGAAATGCTGATACATGCTACAACATTGCTGAGGCTTGAAAATATTGTGTAAGTAGTCACAAAAAACCACGTATTATACGATTCCATTTGTATGGAATCTCCTGAACAGGAAAATTTATAGAGTAGATTAGTAGCTGCTTAGGGCTAGTGTGGTGTGGCAAATAGGAGTGTGAGGGGGAGGTGGGGGGGAATAATAGCTGAAAGGTACAGGGTTGGTTTCTTAATGACGGTCAAAAATTTACTCTGATGAGGGACGCCTGGGTGGAATAGTTGGGTAAGCATCTGACTCTTGGTTTCGGCTCAGGTGATGATCTCAGGGTAGTGAGATTGAGCCTGGCATCAGACTCCATGCACAATGCAGAATCTACTTAAGACTGTCTCTCCCGGGTGCCTGGGTGGCTCAGTTGGTTAAACGACTGCCTTCGGCTCTGGTCATGATCCTGGAGTCCCGGGATCGAGTTCTGCATCGGGCTCCCCGCTCAGCGGGAAGCCTGCTTCTCCCTCTGCTTGTGCTCTCTCTCTCTCTGACAAATAAGTAAATAAAATCTTAAAAAAAAAAAGACTGTCTCTCCCTCGGGGCACCTGGGGGGCTTAGATAGTTAAGCATCTGCCTTCGGCTCAAGTGTTGATCTCAGGGTCCTGGGATCGAGCCCCACATCAGGCTCCCCACTTGGCAGGGAGCCTGCTTCTCCCTCTCCCTCTACTGTTCCCCTTGCTTGTGCTCGCACTCTGTCAAATAAATAAATAAAATCTTAAAAAAAAAAAAAAAAGACTGTCTCTCCCTCTATCTTTGCCCCTCCCCCTGCTTGCACACACGCTCTCTCTCTCTCAAATAAATATTTAAAAATAATAATTAATGGGGCACCTGGGTGGCTCAGTCATTAAGCGTCTGCCTTCAGCTCAGGTCATGCCCAGGGCCCTGGGTTCGAGCCCCGCATCGGGCTCCCTGCTCCGCGGGAAGCCTGCTTCTCCCTCTCCCACTCCCCCTGCTTGTGTTCCCTCTCGCTGTGTCTCTCTCTGTCAAATAAATAAAAAATCTTTAAAATAATAGTAATAATAAATAAATAAATAAAAATAATAATTAAAAAAATTTACTCTGATGATAGTTGCACATATGTGCAGATATATAAAAACAACTGAATTGTATACTTTAAATGCGTGAATTGTATGATATGTGTTATATTTCCATAGAACTCTTTAAAGTTCCCCTTTGATCAGTAATCTCTTACTATAATGTGAATTAAAATTAAAAATGAATTAAAGTTCATGACCTAAAGCAATGGGACAAAGCCTACAGCTTCATATACACAAACCCCAGAAACTTCTAATGGCCCTCTCCTTCAAATTAATGTTCTAGTTGAGTAATATCCAGTTAAATAAGTAAGTATCCTCACTAATCCTAGTGGAGATCAAAGTAAAGAATCCTCTGTTTTACAAAGTTTGACCTTTTAGTATCTGTTTATCCTTTTTTTTCCAACTATAGTTCGTGTATTTGTTTTTTTTTTTTGTTTTTAGTTTGTGTGCAACCATATCAATTCCATCTTCCTTAAGGGAAATTAACTTACCTTTATTGGGTGTGATTCACTGATATTTTCTATTCTTTTTGATGCTTGCCTTAACCCAATGATGATAGTGTCCCACAGTTTGAAAGCTAGTGCTCTAGACTGAGTCTGCATTTCTGTGTTTTCATCAAATGTTTCCAAGGGATCGCTCACCCAAAAGCACTCTCAGGTGCTTTTACTATCTCAGAGAGCTTGGTTAAGTAGTCTGTCTTATATAAAATGATGGCATATTAAAAATGAGGATAAGAAGAGCTTATAAAAATTTCTGTGATTATGATTACTATTTCAATAATTGATTTCTGTTTTGCCTGGGAATATAATTGACAGAATTTAAACAAAGCATTTTATTATATTTATTTATTTTATTTTATTTTATTTTTTAAGTAATCTCTACACCCAACATGGGGCCCAAATTTACAACCCCAAGATTAAGAGTTGCACACTTCACTGACTGAGCCAGCCAGGCGCCCTTAAACAAAGCATTTTAGGTAGTTTTAATATAGTTTTAACTGTCGAACACACAGAGTCACAAGTGTTGACTCCTGATGTCAGATAACATGCTGTAGTAAATAAGTGGGAATTGTACCTGGGAGTGATTAAAAAAACAGTTGAGGGGCGCCTGGGTGGCTCAGTTGGTTAAGCGACTGCCTTCGGCTCAGGTCATGATCCTGGAGTCCCTGGATCGAGTCCCGCATCGGGCTCCCTGCTCGGCAGGGAGTCTGCTTCGCCCTCTGACCCTATCCCCTCTCATGTGTTCTCTCTCATTGTCTCTCTCTCAAATAAATAAATAAAATCTTAAAAAAAAAAAAAAAACAGTTGAGTTATCACCTCTCAGCGTACACCAGGATACTTGTTTACTTCACTATTTAAATTATTTTTCTCCCTTTTTTTAAATGCACATATATTTAATTGTGTAAGGTTTATATTTATATTACACAGCTTCTGTAGATATGAATAATTGGCTGCTAGAATAACTTGATTATAATCGATTCTGAATTGCCTGAGGATTTGGACAGATATTATTCAAATACAGATATTTTAGTTTCAAACAAACATAAAAATACAGATTTTTGAAAAAAAATGAAAAGGCTATTTTTCATATAAAAAGATTTACCATAGTGCTTTATTATTTATTTTAAATAGTACGTTTTCAATCACAACATTTAGAGAGAGAGACATCTTTCTTTTCAGGAGCATGTTTTATTTTGCTGTCTTCCCACCCCATCTTGCTTATATTAATATATTTAAATCCTCTTTAATAACTTACACAAAAATAAACTTTTATCCTGTCTAAAATACCTTTAAGTCAATACGTTTTGAAGTGGAAAAGGTATACTCTTTAATAAACAGATCACTGAATTTGGTATTTAAGTCCCTCGGTTTTCATTATTTTCATGTAAACCTTACATTTCTTTGAAACCTTATATTTCTTTGAAACATATTTCATGTGTGATTAGTGTCTTCCAGCAAAATATTTTATTTTTAAAGATTTAGATTCTTGAAACTGACCTTTAAAAGTATCAATTTCAGATTTTTCTTATGAGTCATTTCATGTTACCAGCATCGATATTTGGCTTGTCTCATTTTATTTTATTGAAAAACCAGTGACTATAACAAAACATGACGGAAAAATATTCAGGGGTGCCTTAGTGGCTCAGTCAGTTATGAGTCCGACTCTTGATTTCAGCTCAAGTCATGGTCTCAGGGTCATGAGATCGAGCCCCATGTCAGGCTCTGCGCAGGGCATGGAGCCTGCTTAAGATTCTCTCTCTCCCTCTCCCTCTGCCCCTCCACTCCTCACTTGTGCACTCTCTCTCTCTCAAAATAATAATAAAAAATAAATTTAAGAAAAAGAAGGAAAAATACACAGAGTTGGAAAACTCATCCATAGCTACTATTCTAATCATGATTATTTTCAGTTTTGTATTTTTCTTTTTATTATTTGTCCCAAAACAAACCTGTTTAATTTAATTTTAATCATGTTTTTTATTTTTATTTATTTTTATTTATTTATTTATTTTTTAATTTAAAGATTTTTATTTATTTATTCATGAGAGACAGAGAGAGGGAGAGAGAGAGGCAGAGGGAGAAGCAGGCTCCCAAGGAGCAGGGAGCCCAATGCGGGACTCAATCCCAGTACCCTGGGATCATGACCTGAGCTAAAGGCAGACGCTTAACCATCTGAGCCACCCAGGCACTCCCCTTAATCATGTTTTTTAATCTGTATTATATAATTTTTCACAATTTTATAATTTTAATTTAAAAAATGTATAATATTTTATGTTCTACAATTAGCTAACTGTTCCTATCATTGGACGTTAGGTTATTTTTAGACTATTGTAGCTTCTGTTACTAAAGATAACTAGCATACCTAGCACAAAAATGTTTTAATATGCATACATGTATATATCTGTATATATTTAAATATACATATATTTATAATATAATTGATACCTAGTTTTAAATTTTAATAGAATTAAATTTTAATGAATAAATTTAATGAATTCTCTGAGTTGTAGAAGCAACTTTGTAATTGATATTGAATCCAGGTTTTTATTAGAAGTAAGTTATATTTGAAATTACATGTTAATGCAGATTTTATATCCATAATTACTATATAATTAATTACTAGCATTTTAATATCATATACTATAAGTTATGTGCATGTCCTTTTTTAAGTTATATAATGTTTCTTATTTATAGATGGCTTAAGCAAAATTAGACTAAACTATAGTGATGAATCAACTGAAGGTAGCAAAATGCTTGAAGATGAACTCATCGACTTCTCAGAAGATCAGGATAACCAGGTAAAACCTAATGCTTAGCAAAAAGCTCCAATATCTTATCTAATTAAGTTTTTCTTTGGAGTCCTATAAGTGATTCCTTCTACCAGTAACTCATGCCTTCTGAATTTGGGTCTCATCTCAAAGCACAAACCTGAGTTTTTAATTCAGAAGTTGCCAGGGTAACTGTATAGGGTTGTTTTGTTTTATTTTTCTTTTTAGGGTTTTTGTTGTAGTTTTTGCCATCGTGGATTAAACTAACATTACCTACCTCAGAAAAGTTTTAGTACAAAATTGATTCTCCCACCTAAACCCAGCCACTACCCCCACTAACCTTGCCATTCCTTTCTCTTCCTCTTTTAAAAGTACTTATGGGTCATACTTAACCTTAACCTTTGGTCTAACTTATTCAGGAGGCAAATGTAGATACTTGATTATGTGGTGATTTCAGCACAGCAAAATTATTATTTTTCCCACATTTCCAGTGAGTCTTTTCTTTCTTCTAGTTTAATGTATATGTATCACGGCAGGAGCATATAATATTTAGTTAAAACTAACATAGGTAAATTCTCCTATTTCCTTAGAGTTCCATTTGCTCTAGTATATTTTACTTACACCAAGAATAAAATGTATTTTTAAAATATTTTATGACTTCAGTTAAAGAAGGCTTTATATTGAAAGAAAAGTTTATAAGAATCTTAACAGCATTCCATTTCTTTAATCTTTGACCTTTCTTTAGTTTTTTGAATAAACTTTGAGTTTATCTAATAGTGAAGATAGCTTTGTACTGCACCCATTTTTCGTTTTGCAATCCTCCAGTGAACAAAAGCCCATTTTTTGTTATGTCCCTTGCTGTATAATGTATGTCTAAGAAATACAGTTTTTCTCTGCAACTTATACAGGCATTTATATATGGGTTATATTCAAGGTTTATAATGAGTGCTGTTCTTATGCTCCTTTGGTTGTAACAGTTATATGAACTAGCTAATCTGTGTTTTATTATTATTTCTATTGCTGATTATTTCATTTATAAGGTTGCCAGAAACTTTCTAAAGAACAGGGAAAGCCAAGCCTTGTTTTACATTCAAGATAATCTACAAAATAAGACACAATGTCATTAAGTTGTCTTCTCTTAAGTGAAGTGCATATATGGTTCTGTTAAGGTGTTTCCAAAAACCCTTTAAATATTTCTGATTGAAAAAATTATTTATGTAAAAGAATAATAAATACAAGTCATTCATGTTCCTATTGTGAAACAGTTGTTTTAGCCAACAAACTAAATTTTTGTAGAAATATCTAAAATCAGGCGCCTGGGTGGCTCAGTCGTTAAGCGTCTGCCTTTGGCTCAGGTCATGATCCCAGGGTCCTGGGATCAAGCCCCGCATCGAGCTCCCTGCTCCACGGGAAGCCTGCTTCTCCCTCTCCCACTCCCCCTGCTTGTGTTCCTTCTCTCACTGTGTCTCTCTCTGTCAAATAAATAAATAAATAAAATCTTAAAAAAAAAAAAAAGAAAGAAATATCTAAAATCAGAGCAGTAGTATTTGAAGAAGAATCAGTCATACTATATTCAGTCTTTAAAATTTTCTTTTACTTGAAAATAGATATAATAGTTTTCATAGCCTTCTGATCAGTAGTTTCTTTTCATTAAAATATCAGTGTTGTGGCATTAGATAATTAGAATCAAGTGACCACATTTTCTCATGTCTGGTGACTATTAAATAGAAAAAATTTCCATGCTACAAAGATTTTTATCATCAATAGTGCTATTTTGTGAGGTTATTATTTAGACTGTATATCTTCACTACTAACAGGCTGTCTTTTATAGGATGATAGCAGTGATGATGGATTCCTTGCCGATGACAACTGCAATTCAGAAATAGGACAGTGGCATTTAAAGCCTACTATCTGTAAACAGTAAGCATTAACTTTATATCTTGCATACTGCATGATAAATTTTATTTACACACCCTCATGGAATAAAACATAACTGGGCAGTTTTTATTCAAACAAGTCCTTAAATGTCACAAAACCTGGGGGCGCCTGGGTGGCTCGGTCGTTGAGCATCTGCCTTCGGCTCAGGTCATGATCCCAGGGTCCTGGGGTTGAGCCCCGCATTGGGCTCCCTGCTCAGCGGGGTGTCTGCTTCTCCCTCCTGCTTGTGCTGTACTCTCACTCGCTCTCTCTCTGTCTCTCAAATAAATAAATAAATAAAATAATCTTTAAAAAACAAAAACATTATAAAATATTAACATTTGGTCATTTCACCCTGCAGACCTTGTATTCTACTGATGGACTCACTTAGAGGCCCTTCTCGATCAAATGTTGTAAAAATTCTAAGAGAGTAAGTTCAAAACCATAATTTGTACTTTGTATTCTGGTGGGAATGAGGGACTGTTTGTGTATTTATATATGTATATTCTTACTATATGTGCATTATTGCAGGTATTTAGAGGTGGAATGGGAAGTTAAAAAAGGAAGCAAAAGAAGTTTTTCCAAAGATGTTATGAAAGGCTCTAATCCAAAAGTACCCCAGCAAAACAACTTCAGTGATTGTGGTGTATATGTGTTACAGTATGTAGAAAGCTTTTTTGAGGTGGGTTTCAGTATGTTGGATCTGATATAATAAATAATAAAATAGTGTATAGTGACTCCTTAGACAACACGGGTTTGATTTTTTTTTTTATAAATACAGTACAGTACTATAAATGTATTTTCTCTTCCTTGTGATTTTCATAGTATTTTATTTTCTCTAGCTTTATGTAAGAATACCATAATATAATACATATAACATAAAAAATATGTGTTAATTGACTGCTTATGTTATTGGTAAGGATTCTGGTCAATAGTAGGCCATTAGTAGATAAGTTTTTCAGGCATCAAAAGTTCTTTGTGGATTTTGGACTTCACAGGGTCAGTGCCCCAAGTCCCCACATTGTTCATGGGTCAACTGTATTTGACCTTATATTAATGTAAAAAGCACAATAAGGAAATATTTTAAAGAATTTTAAAACCATTTCAAAAATTTTTCCAGGAAGCAGAAACTCCCAAATCGGAGAATTTTTAAGGCATAAAAAGACTATTTATATTTTATCAAATCCAAGGTTTGTTGACTTCATTCTCATCACTCTGATAACTCTCCCTCTCCACTAACTCTTCCCATCTTAAGAAATCTCTCCCATGATTCAGACTTTCACCCTCTTTTCTCCCCTTTATGGATATATTTATGGAGAAGTATTTATATTCACTGTCTTCATTTCCACAAATCCTAATTCTTTCTCAGATCTCTGTAATCTGGCTCTACTCTCATCCTTATATTGAAATTGTTACCAACCTCCCAGCACCACTTGACACTGTTGACCATTCCTTCTTCATAATGCTTTCTTCCTTTGACTTCAGGGATACAATACCATACCTCTCTTGGATATTTTTTATAGTTATCTTGACTCTTGGGGTGCCTGGGTGGCTCAGTTGGTTAAGCGTCTGCCTTCGATTTAGGTCATGATCCTGGGGTCCTGGGATTGAGCCCCCTGTCAGGCTCCCTGTTCAGCAGGGAGCTTGCTTCTCCCTCTCCCCCCCCCCCCCCCCCCCGCTGCTCATGCTCGTGCTCTCATGCGCGCTCTCTCTCTCAAATAATATCTTTAAATAAAAAAGATAGCTATCTTTAAAAAAAATTACCTTGACTCCTTCCTCTTCATCTATCACCAGTATAGCGCTCAGTTCTCTGAATTCTATCACTTAACGTTATTTATGTTCAATTCTTTATCCCTGCTGCCACTTTCTAAGCCCAATAACTGGCATCACCATTCTAAATTGCTGCACCAGTCTCTAAGCGTGCTGCCTTTTATATTTCACATTTGTTTTCCAGAAACTGAAATCTAATCATTTTACTCCTGTTGCTCTTGGGCTAAAGATGAAAATGCTTCACATGGCCGATGTGAGCCAACTTCCGTCGAAGCTTCTAGCTTCATTCATTTCCTACCATTCTTACTCTAGCATTCTGTGTATCAGCCACCTGAATGTCATTAAGTTTCTTGTATTGTGTCATGTTTTTTCTTGCCTCTAGCCCTTGATACATATGTCCCTACCTGGGGTGTTCTTCCCAGTTGCTTCTGTCATTCTTTACTGGACTAACTCCTACTCATTCTCCAGGTCTTAGCTTAAATATCACTTCTTCTTGGAATTGTGTTAAGCGCCCAGGCATGGATTTTCATAGGACTTTCTGCTTTTACTCTCAGAATACTTGTCATGTCCATTGTTTTTAATTGTTATCTGTCTATCTAGACTAGGGTCAGCAAACCATTAAAAGGGCCAAGTAGTAAATATTTTAGGCTCTGTGGCCATACAATTTCTATGTCTACTCTCTGTTCAGCTATTGCGGCATGAGCACATCCACAGGCGATGTAAATGAGTTATTGTGGCTGTGTTTCAGTAAGGCTTTATTTACAAAAATAGATAGTAGGCAGAATGAGGCCCACTAGCTGTAGTTTGCTGACCTTTGATCTAGACTATAAGATCTTTAGGCAGGGCGCCTGGGTGGCTCAGTCATTAAGCGTCTGCCTTCGGCTCAGGTCATGATCCCAGGGTCCTGGGATCGAGTCCCACATCGGGCTCCCTGCTCGGCAGGAAGCCCGCTTCTCCCTCTCCCACTCCCCCTGCTTGTGTTCCTGCTCTCGCTATCTCTCTGTCAAATAAATAAATAAAATCTTTAAAAAAAAAAAAAAAGATCTTTAGGCAAAAAACTGTCATTATCTCCAGTGCCTAGCATAATATCTGGCATGAGATAGATAATTAAATACTTACTAAATGAGTTATTGATTTTTCATTTTTAACTCTGGAATGCTTTTGTGATTGAAACTAAAATATTGTAATTTTCTAATGTACATTTAATATTTTTATTCCCAGAATCCAATTCTCAATTTTGAACTACCTATGAATTTGGCAAACTGGTTTCCTCCCCCAAGAATGAGAACAAAAAGAGAAGAAATCCGAAACATAATTCTGAAGCTTCAGGAAGATCAGAGCAAAGACAAAAAGAAGCATAAGGACACTTACTCAACAGAAACATCTTTAGGTGAAGGAACTGAACAATATGTCAATAACATCTCAGATTGATCCATTTCTGATGCTTGTCAGTATTGCCTTCAGAAACTGAGTGACTTTCAACTTTGGATATAGACAGTAAAGAACTGAAGTGTTCACTACTCAGAGTGATCTGGAAATGTTAATGCTTGTATAAATGTCATATAATTAATTTCCAATGGAGTATGTATTAAGTAAAAGTTTGTAAATATGTTAATGAGGCCAATTTTTCCAGCATTTATAATTATTTTTTTCACTTGTTAGGAAGCTTTTGTTATGTATTTTCTGTTAATAGTACTTAAAACTGCAACTTCTAAACACAAAATAAATAAAAAGAAAATATTTATAGGAGGAAATGATTAATTTGATATTCTTTAGTGAACTTGTATTAAATTCCTTAGTGAGTGTGACATATTTCATGGGAATATTCAAGTATCTATGATAATCTTTTGACCTTCTGCATTTGTTCTAAAATAACTTGAAACATGAAAATATGATTAAATATAAGACATTTTGGACAAGAAAGACATCTTCATATGCTTGTATAGTGGAAAAAAATAACAGCTTTTTAATTCATACACTCCCTTGTGTTCAGAGAACCCCAAAAATGTAATATTTATAATTTTACACAAATATTTAAGAAGCAGTATTAAGAGAAATTCAAAGAAAAATAACCTTGAATTATACTACTAAATAATAATTATACTTTATCATACCTTATTGTCAAGTACATTTCTGAAGACATCAAAGACTCAGGTTAAAACTATTTTGGTAAGTGCAGCTTAAATTTCAAATATCCCATGTTACCTTTCTATATTATAGCTTAAAGTATGCTACAATCTGTGTGATATAGTTAATTAATAAACGTTTTTAATCTGTGTGGACACAGGAATTTAAATAGGAATTTACTATTTTTTGTAATGGCTTTTGCTATTTTTTCATTGCTCATTTTGTTCTCGTTATTTTGATAAACAAAGTATCAGATTTCTGTGCTTGAGTTTTTTAGTGTAAATTATTTTTACATGTAAAAGTACTGTCTTTAAATTAGTTGCATAATGCAGAAAAAAAAATCTACCTTGAATTCCCCTTTAAAAATACTAAAATGTGATGGTTTTGATGACAGATTTACAACTCATGTAGGGATTGTGCATATATCTGCTGAAACTCTTATTTTCAAATGAAATATTATACATTTCTTTTGAATTAACTTTGAGACTTGAAATATATATTTTAAAAGTCTTTTTTTTGTTAAATAATTTTAAAATGCACATATAACAAAAGTAGTTGAGAATAAAGTAAAGGCCATTTTTATCATCAGCAATTTTTCTTTAATCTGGCCAAATCTGGCAATGTGACCAACGTTTTAGGCTATTTTCTTGAATTTAATAAGGTCCATGGGTGTATGGGGATGTTGTTAAAAGAAAAATCTATTGAGACACACTCATTAAGGGAAATATTAAAATGTAAGCTTAAGGAAGGTCACCATTAGTGGTATCAATTACAAATTTGTTACTTTGAATATTTTAACATTTTTAATTTCAGATTACATTATTTCTTTTTCAGGAATACCTTAGAGCTATTAGCTTAGATTATGAAAAAGTAAAATTAAGAGTTTGGGGCCCCTGGGTGGCTCAGTCGGTTGAGCATCTGACTCTTGATCTCAGCTCAGGTCTCGATCTCAGGGTTGTGAATTTGAGCCCTGCATTGGGCTCCACACTGGGCATGGAGCCTACCTTAAAAAAAAAAAAAAAAAAAAAATTAATTTTATTACTTACTGAATGTGGACAAGAAAATGAAAAGTATTTTAAAAATCTGATAGCAGTAAGTAAAATTGGCATATTTAATTTTTTAATGTACTGAATTTTGTCAGAATTTGAAGGTACTGAAAAACCTAAAGTATTTGTTTTCATTTTAATGTCTAGTGGTTACATTTGTACTCTTTTTTTTTGATATGATAAAAAGATAACTTGTTTCTTGGGCCAACTCAAGTCAATCGCATTTTAACATGAAAAATATAGATTGATGTCTATCAACTTTCTAGAAGTAGGATATCCAGCTATTTAATCATATTTCTCCCACCCCATGCAAAGTTCTATTTTTAAAAGTTATGCTAATGACTTTGGTATATGTAGACTCTTTGGAGACTGCCAGGTTGAGCTCCAAATTTAAACTTGAGACTCTTTGGTGTACATGCACATTTCTCTTGATAATTGTGTACCTTGGTACTTCTATATATAGTTTAAAGTGGATATCAACCTTTTAAAACGTGTTATTAGTACTTAGAAGTTGTGAAACAAATTATACAGTTTAAAGGTTTGTTACTAGACACTGAAACTGCATGATGAGTATCTGGTGTCTTAACTAATTAGATAGGTCTGTTGTATTTGTTTTCTTGTTGGATAGAATAACAGTTAATCATTTTTAGAAGAGTTTTAGATTACTTGCTATAAAATTTGTATGGGTCTTAGCTCGGTAGTTTAGGAACAAAGGTGGCATTTCAGTGGTCCTTTCCTTTTGATGTTGCCAAGATAGCTGAAAACTTCATGGTAATATTTCAAGTTCACATAAATTTAAATCAGTTAAGCATAGTAACCTGTGCTTAAAGTATTAATCAATTAGTGGGAGGTTTTATTTGAAAGGATAAAATAATTACCCATTTCTTAAGTCACCAAAATAAATTCAGTATTTTTTTCTTTAAAAAAAGATCTATGATCTCTGAAGACTATAAGGTATAATATAAAAAGAATAAGTTTCAGTTTCCTAGAAATCAAAAATTTAACTTAAAGTCTTAGACAATTCACTGAACAAGAATAATAAAGAATATATTTTAATATATATGATTAAAGGTTGGTGGAATAATACTACTAGAATATAGGGGCACCTGACTGTCTCAGTCGATAGGGCATGTGAGTCTTGATCTCAGAGTCATGAGTTCTAGCCCTATGTTAGGGGTAGAGATTACTAAACAAACCTACTGGATTATAATGATAGAAGAATAACTTGGTTAGAAGTAATAGAACCTTTAAGAGATGAGGTAATGTAGTGCTGTGTGTCTAAAAGAGATAACGCTGTAGCTTACTTTGAGAACTAAAGGAGAGGAATGAGATTACTTTAGGGGCATACTACAGACTGTCTAGCCAAGTTCACAGAGGCAGACCAGACTGTATTGGGACATGTAATCTACTAAAGAATGTTCTGAAATACTCCAGCAGGACTTTCTGGTACATATGTTGGTTTTCCTACTCCCAGGATGAAGAAAAAAGGGTTCTGAAAACTGTTCTTCAGAACTTTAACCACAGAGGAAGAATTCGTTGATCAAATGGAACAAATGTGTACCTTGGGGAGAAGTAGTCCTACCATCTTAATTCTGATAAACCAGATCAAGGAATAATGGTAGAGTACCCTAAACTACTATTAAGGAAATAGAGTGTAATATACTCACAGGAGGATAGGATAGCATAAACCCATGGCCTGAAACAGAAAAACGTTAGAAGTTTAGAAGTCTTTACCATCTTCATTACAAGTAACAGTTAAACCATCCTTATTGCAAATGATTACAGTGAGGAACGTATTACCCAAAACAAGGATTTTTATCTAGAAATGTGGGAACTTTATATAATACACGTACCTAGGGTCTCAACCCCAGTAGTGCCATATGTTTTCATATAATTTCTTGAGTAATTCTAGCATGAAGCCACTGATTTAAAAGGATCAATAAATATTCCTGACAGCTTTCAAGTTGCTGGTCCTAAAGGTAATAAGGATTGTCTGCATTTTCTGCTCTCGAATGCTTTAAGATACCATTTTAATCCCACCCACCCCCATTCTCAATAAGAACTTGATCGGTGAGGGTATTAAATTCCTGTTACTAAACCTTGGGGAATTATAAAGAAAATTACTAAGTTACTCAAGGTCTAGAGACTGGCAGATAACCTCGTTTTTCAAAAGTAAGTAAGTAGATTCTGCAAATTATAAGATAAAACGCATCAACTCTTGATAAGATTCTAAAATGAATTTATTAAATGGCTGGCTTGTGAACTGTTAATGGTCACCAGAAGTTATGGGACAAGTCAAGGTTCTATATTTTTAATAGGATTCTGGACTAGTTGGTTAATGCAGCCAGACTGGCAATTCTCAAAATTATGTTTGATACCTATGGTTTTGAGGCATATTTCTAAGTTCTGTCATCAAGTAAGTTTGGAAAGCATTTAAAGCAAGTTGAACTTGTTTCTTGGAGCTTTTAATTTGCTAATTTGCAGAATGATTAAACGAGGAAAATACAGAACACAGCATGCTAGGTAAAAAATTTGGCTATATCTTTCTCTTTCTCTCCTGGACAGGTTTTCCAATCTTATTTATAAATACTACCCATCAAGAGACAGAATTAACTATTTGGGGTTTTTGTGAACTGAACTTTAAGACAAACTGCGTTTGAAACTTAACTGAGGTTTTTTATATTTTATTGATAGTTGGCTATATGATTTGGAAATTTGAAAATAGGTGACTAGTATCTTGGGGAAATGAAGTTTCATGAGAAACATTTTTCTATAATCATTGTAATGAAAAAAATACAAATCTAATTCTTGTATACATATGGATTTTTCTGGGAAAAAAGATTTGATGATACTAATCTTTTGTAAGATCATCAAGTCCCCTAAATTGCTATATAGGTAGAAATTGTGTAAAAATATGAAAGTGAAAGAGTGCCTGGCTGCCTCAGTTGGAAGAGCATGCGACTCTTAATCTCGGGGTCGTGAGTTTGAGTCCCATATTGGGTGTAGAGATTACTTAAATAAACTTAAAAAAACATGAAATTGAATTGAAAGATTATCTGGAGGTTTTTCCTTCTGTTTATATCTGAACCATTTAACTGCTGGCTTATACCTCCCCTGACTTCCACTCCATCATTTACTTTAGAATTAAACTGTAGGGACACCTGAGTGGCTCAGTCAGTTGGGGCGTCTGCCTTTGGCTCAGGTCATGATCCTAGAGTCCTGGGATCGGTCCACATCGGGCTGCTCAGCGGGGAGTCTGCTCCCTCCCCCTCTGTCGCTCCCCATGCTTGTGCTCTCTGTCTCTCTCTTTCTGACAAATAAAATCTTTAAAAAAAAAAAAATAGAATTAAACTGTAGCAGACAAACTTTGTACCTAGAAACATTGTTTTTCTTAAGAAATCTGTGCAAAAAAGTACTGTTAATACACTTTTATTATTTTTAATCCTTCAAATAACTGGAAACAAGTTGTTTAAGCCTGTTACAAAACTTATTACATTTATCCTAATTGGCTGTAAACATATTGATAAAAGAGGATTCTATCCAAAACAAATTAGAAAAGAAATTCTTAAATGTTGAAGAAACCTTTTAAGTACCTAGTTTGTACTAGGTGTTGGGGATTTCAAACAGGAAGCCAAACAGATACTATTTCCTTCCCTCATGGAGCTTCCTTACAGTGTAATGGAGACATTTGTTAATCAGCCTCACAAATTAATTTCAAATTAAGTGCCATGCAGGAAAAGCAAAAGTTACCAAGATACAGAACATCAGAAATTAGTGCAAAGGGCACAAATGTTGTGATCCGAAGGGGCACCTGCACCCCAATGTTTATAGCAACATTATCCACAATAGCCAAACTATGGAAAGAGGCTAGATGTCCATCAACAGATGAATGGATAAAGAAGATGTGGTGTATATATATATAATGGAATATTATGCAGCCATCAAAAAAAAAATCTTGCCATTTGCAATGACATGGTTGGAACTAGAGGGTATTCTGCTAAGCGAAATAAGTCAATCAGAGAAAGACAAGTATCATATGATCTCACTGATACGAGGAATTTGAGAAACAAGAAACAGGATCATAGGGGAAGAGAGGGAAAAATGGAACAAGATGAAACCAGAGAGGGAGACAAACCATAAGAGACTCTTAATCTCAGGAAACAAACTTGAGGATTGCTGGATTGGAGGGGGATGGGAGGGATAGGGTGGCTGGGTGATGGACACTGGGGAGGGTATGTACTATTGTGAATGCTGTGAATTGTGTAAGACTGATAAATCACAGACCTGTGCCCCTGAAACAAATAATACATTATATGTTAATAAAAAAAGAAACTCTAAATGTTGACAGGATCCCAATGGCAAGAATGAAAGTGTTAGAGGGGGCCAAAAATAATCACAAGCCTGTATTATAGTAATTAATTATGAATTACTATAGCTAGGGTATAGGATATAATTATGCCTATGATCATAGGAATGCTAAAACAAGACATAATTTGGATATGTCATTTGAAATGTTCCTTTTAGAAATGGGCAACAAGGGGTGCCTGTCTCAGTCACTGGAGCATACAACTTTTTTTTTTTTTTTAATGATTTTATTTATTTGACAGAGACACAGCGAGAGAGAGAAACAAGCAGGGGGAATGGGAGAGGGAGAAGCAGGCTTCCCGCAGAGCAGGGAGCCTGATGCGGGGCTCGATCCCAGGACCCTGGGATCATGACCTGCGCTGAAAGCAGACGCTTAACGACTGAGCCACCCAGGTGCCCCTGGAGCATACAACTCTTGATCTCAGGGTTGTGAGTTTGAGCCCCAGGCTGGGTGTAGAGGTTATTTAAAACAAAACAAAACAAAAACAAACATGCATGGGACGCCTGGGTAGCTCAGTTGGTTAAGCGTCTGTCTTCGTCTCAGGTTGGTCCTGGGATCGAGTCTCTCATCAGACTTCCTGCTCAGTGGGGAGCCTGCTTCTCCCTCTGCCTGCAGCTCCCCCTGCCTGTGCTCGCTCTCTCTCTCTCTGACAAATAAAATCTTAAAAAAAACCAAAAACTATGCAGTAAGAACAGGAAAGAATATGTTCCTTTCTTCCAGTCAAAACTTGGTGGTTTTCTTTATGAACAAATGATTATCAAAAATACTTAAATATAGAGGTGCCTGGTTGGCTCAGTTGGTTGAGTGTGTGACTCTTGATCTCAGGGTCTTGAGTTCAAGTGCCACATTAGGTGTAGCGCTTACACGAAAAAAAAATGAAAAAGAAACAGAATTTAGTAATGTTAAAGTGAAGATTTGGAAAAATACTTAAATGTCAATGCAATATACAACTGAAAAATTGACAGAAGATGATTAGCTGAAGATATTATTGACAGAAGATTGATTTTAAAAAAATTACTGGGGCGCCTGGGTGGCTCAGTCGGTTAAGCATCTTTCTTCGGCTCAGGTCATGATCCCAGGGTCCTGGGATCGAGCCCCACATCCGGCTCTCTGCTTGGCGGGAGGCCTGCTTCTCCCTCTGCCTCTGCCTCTGCCTGCTGCTCTCCCTGCTTGTGCTCCTTTGCGTGCTCTCTCACTCAGGCTCTCTCTCTCAAATAAATAAATTAAATAATAAAAAATAAAAACAAAACAAAAAATTATTTATAAAGCATATGAAACTACCAAAGAAAAAAACATTAAAAATTTTTAAACGCCCAAGTGTTATTCTTTTTTTTTTAAGATTTTGTCAGAGAGACAGAGCACAAGCAGGGGGAGGGGCAGAGGGAGAAGCAGGCTCCCCGCGGAGCAAGGAGCCCGATGCGGAACTCGATCCCAGGACCCTGGGATCATGACCTGAGCCAAAGGCAGATGCTTAACCAACTGAGCCACCTAGTTGTCCCCAAAGTGTCATATTTTTAAAATACAAGCAATAAAAAGAAAATAAAATTAGCATAAAATATCAATATTCCATTGTCTTAACAGGAAAACTACCTTATCAAAGTAAAATTAAAACAGTTTTACCAGATCAATTGTTGCCTGACATTTCCAAACACGCTTCTTAGAGAAACTGTCCAAAGCACCTGTAACATAGCTGTGTTTTTATCACTTGCTCTCTTCATTCTGCCTTCTTCTGTCTTAGCTAATTTGGGTTTAAGGTGGCCACCTAATCTCAAGGAAAGTTAGTTTGTAGTGGTATGACCTACCAGATGAAAAACAAAACAAAGCCAATCAGATCTGATCATTGGGAAATTATATTCAAAGTAAGAAAAGCATTTGCAAAATGGAATTAGCAAAGAGGACAGACAGTGTGTTAAAATGATCATTTACCTTATTTATACTAAGACGGTATTTTTTAAAAAACATTTTATCCTCTGAATTAAAGCTACATTTTGTCAAGTAAGGGGCAAGTTTGCATCAGAATCACCTGATGCACCTCCCCTCCAGTAACCTTCAGTTTGTTTCCCAGAGTCAAGAGTTTCTTGTGGTTTGTCTCCCTCTCTGATTTCTTCCGTTCAGTTTTCCCTCCCTTCCTTATGATCCTCTGCACTATTTCTTATATTTCACATATGAGTGAAACCATATGATAATTGTCTTTCTCTGATTGACTTATTTCACTTAGCATAATACCCTCCAGTTCCACCCACGTTGATATAGATGGTAGGTATTCATCCTTTCTGATGGCTGAGTAATATTCCATTGTATATATGTATCACATTTTCTTTATCCATTCATCTGTTGAAGGACATCTCGGCTCCTTCCACAGTTTGGCTGTCGTGGACATTGCTGCTATGAACATTGGGGTGCAGGTTTCACTACCTCTGTATCTTTGGGGTGAATACCCAGTAGTGCAATTGTTGGGTTTTAGGGTAGCTCTATTTCATTATTACTTTGATTTGCATTTCCCTGATCTGTAGTTTAAGTTTGAGCTTTTTTTTTTGAATGGCTGCACCTATCATTTGTCCATTTTTCCATTGGAGTAGTAGTAACCTCTTTCTTTTTCTCTGTTAATACTTAAGCCTTCCACATATTACATTGTCATCTATTTATACGTGTATTTTTTCATAATCTATTATTTGTCTATAGACTTGGTAGTGTATTTTTCATACCAAAATTTTTATTTTTATGCATTTTCTGAGTTTTCAGTCTTGGATAACAAGCTCCTTCTTGACTCATGACAATACATATAGTCACATGTTTCTCACAAGATTTTTTTTTAATTTAAGTAATAAAACTGGAATTTATTTCTGTATGATACAAGAGATGCATGTGTTATATTTTTTTAATTTTTAAAAATTTATTTATTTGTCAGATTGAGAGAGAGAGAGCGAGCATAAGCAGGGGGAACAGCAGAGAGAGGGAGAAGCAGACTCCCTGCTCAGCAGGGAGCTGATGCGGGACTTGATCCCAGAACCCCGAGATCATGACCTGAGCCAAAGCAGACGCCCAACCAACTGAGCCACCCAGGTGCCCCCAGATGTTATATTCTTGAGAATTTTATTTTCCTCAAGATAGTCATTTGTGCCAGCACCATTTATTAGAAATCCTTTTTGATAGTAGAATAAATTTCTATCTTGTCATATGTTAAATCATATTACTAAATATTTATTTCTGAAATTTCAATTTTCTAATTGGTCCACTCATTACTTCATTATACCTAATAACTGTAAGACTTAGTGAAAGCTGTAGCCAAAGCAAGTTTATAAACTTAAACACCTTCATTATTAAATCCAAAAATGAAAAATAAAGGAAATAATAGCTCACATTTAAAAATTAGGAACAGGGGCACCTGGCTGGCTTAGTCAGAAGAGCATGCGACTCTTGATCTCAGGGTTGTGAGTTCGAGCCCCATGTTGGGTATAGAGATTACTTAAAAATAAAATCTTAAAAAAAAAAATTAGGAACAGAACGATAAAATACTTCTTCCCCAATTTAGAAGAGGAAATTAAGGAAGATAAAACTTAATGAACTAGAACTTCCTCCATACTACCATAACCTGTCACAAAAAAAACTCACAAATTTTTTTTAAAAGATAAACTCTTGAGCCTGATCAAGGAATAAATAATGAGATATATAATATAATAAGGTAAATAAAATAAGGATAATAAAATAAATAAGAGAAATAAAATGGAGAATAAATAATATTTATTATCTCCTTTAAATAATGAGAGTTATATAAGTTTACATAAATCTCTTTAAATGTATGAATTCATTTTTCACAATGACTGTATGAGATATGTACTGTCATTACTCCCAATTTACAGAGGAACAAATAAAGGAGAAAGGAGACATATCACAGATACAGAAAAGCTTTAAAAAGAGACATATTGGCAGGGGAGGGGGGGTTACTTCGGTGGCTCAGTTGGTTGAGCATCCAATTCTTGATGTCAGCTCAAGTCTTAATCTCAGGGTTTTATATCCCCAGCACTTAGCAGTATGTAGTACATAATAGGAGGCTGAGTAAGTAATTAATGGAATAATGGAATAAATTATGTAGAAGGCAAACTTATAAGGGTTCTACATAGTCTGTTTAATGCTCCTTTCTTCCTTTTTTATCTTATTCTGGCTTACTTTAAATAAACAGAGACATATAACATGACCAGAAATTTGAAAGCTTGGGGGAAATAAGTGGATTCTTAGAAAGTTAAAAATATCAGAACTGATTCAAGAAGTAGACAATTTGAGGCCCTGGGTGGTTCAGTCAGTTAAGCGTTGGATTCTTAATTTTGGCTAAGGTCATGATCTCAGGGTCATGAGATTGAGCCCTGTGATGGGCTCTTGACTGTTTAAGATTCTCTCCCTCCCTCTCCCTCTGCCCCTACTCCCTCACACCCCCCACTGTGCTCTCCCTCTCTCTAAAAAAAAGTAGACAACTTGATTACACTATGTACATTGAGAAGACAAGGGGTTACTGAGCTACCACTGAATACGAACAAAGACCCTATCAATTCTTGTATTTGAACTTTTAAACATTTAAATCTGAGATTATTTTAAAAATTCCAGGCCATAGAAATGGGTGAAAAACTCCCAATTCATTTATGAGACCAGCATACCTTTAATAAAAAACTCTAGTAAAGATGGTGTCAGAAGGGAAAACTAAGGAATTATGTAATTCATGATTAAAGATTGGCAAAATCTACTGCGCACGCGTGGCTTGTGAGTGGACGATCCCGGGCGTCAAGGTTATAGACAATTCGTGAAATGAGTGACTCTGATGATGACGATATGCCCCGGCTGTCTTCCCACACCTTAGCAGCCCTCCAGGAATTTTATGCTGAGCAGAAGCAACATAGTGACCCAGGCGGGGATGATAAATATAGCATTGGAATAATAGAACTGGCAGCTGAGCCAGTTTTGGTACAGTCAGGAAACCGCTTTGCGACTTGCGAAGGAAGCGATTGCAGCTGCTGGAGAAGGTGGCAGAATAGCCTGTGTGAGCGCCCCCCAGTGTTTAGCAGAAACTGGGAGCCCTACACAGAGAAGATTTTCTGTATACGTCTTTGAATATGACAAAAGATTTGCTATATACGGAGAGGAGTTTATCTTCTATGATTACAATAATCCATTGGATTTACCTGAAAAAAATTGCCGCACAGAGTTTTGACATCGTAATAGCAGATCCCCCCTACCTTTCCAAGGAGTGTCTCAGAAAAACATCAGAAATCATCAAGTATCTGACTCAGGGCAAGATTCGGCTGTGCACAGGTGCTGTCATGGAAGAAGAAGCAGCAGAACTTCCTGGCGTGAAGATGTGCAAGTTTATTCCAAAACACACCCAGACCCTGTGAAATGAGTTTCGCTGTTATGTGGTCTAAGCTAGACCATGAAATCTAAATGCAGATAGTAATATAATATGTAAAGGATCCTGTGTGACATTTCTCGCTTATTATTTCCTTGGTGGATTGAAAAGTTATAACCTCCTCCCCTCCCCTGCAAAGTGGGGCTCTCCCTGGCCTAATTTTCAAAATAAAGAATATAACATCTCATTATGACTTCCTGACTGCAGGCATCTCTAGAATTCGGGATGCTTTTGCCAACTTGAATCCATAGAATTATAGTGGGAAGAAATCTTTTTTTTTTTTTTTTTAAAGATTTTATTTATTTGACAGAGAGAAACACAGCTAAAGAGGGAACACAAGCAGGGGGAGTGGGAGAGGGAGAAGCAGGCTTCCCACCGAGCAGAGAGCCTGATGCGGGGCTCAATCCCAGGACGCCGGGATCATGACCTGAGCTGAAGGCAGATGCTTAACGACTGAGCCACCCAGGTGCCCCTAGTGGGAAGAAATCTTAGAACTTATCTAAAATCTGCTCTCACCTAAGAACAGGTAAAAAACCGAAGTACAAACAGCTTAGTGGCTTGGCCAAGACCTGAATTAGGACCTAGGCCTCTGCCTCACGCCGTCTGCCCCCTTAACACGGGCCCGTTCCGACTCTACCCGGACCCGCTGATTGTTCACAGCAGCTTTCCTGGGGTGTCGTAGGACTTGTGAAGGGGCCCGTCATCTGCTCCAGCCCCTCAAGGAGACACGACTAGCCTCCATGAAAGAAGTTGAGAATCCTTGGAACTAGTATCTGAAAGCCTCCTCCTCGCCCCGGTTCTTGGAGGGACGACAGGCACGTAGCCCAGGTGCCCTCTGTGCGCGCACCGCCCCTGCACCCTCGGCTAAAGCCACAGCAATGCTCCAGGCGAGAAACTGAAACTGCCATCTGCAAACCAAACACAACAGCAAAAAGGACGTGAGAAGCATGCTAGACTGTTCTATTTCAAAAGTTATCCATCCTTCATCCACACCACCGCACATTACTGATACCTGCAACTTGGATGGCTTTCAAGGGCCTTGTGCTGAGTGAAAAAAGCCGGTCCCCAAAGCTTACATACTGTGTTTCTATTGATGTAACATTCTTGAATGGAGAGCAGATTGGTGGTTGGCAGAGGTTAAGGGGGTGGGGGGGTGGGACCACAAAAGGGAGATCTTAGGGGAAGTGGAGCTCTTGTGCATCTTGATTGTGCAGTGATTACACACAACTCCACGGGGGGCATTACACAGGACCCGCACACGCACGCAACACTGGTGAACTCCGCGTGAGGTCTGTGGGTGGTGCGCAGTGTCCAGTTCCTGGGGCTGGTTCTGTGCTTGGTCAAGATGTTCTCATTGCGGGCAACTGGGTAAAAGACACACAAGACCTCTCTGTAGTGTTTTTGCAATTTCCTGTGAATCTAGAATCATCTCAAAATAAAAACTTTAAAAAAAGGGGGGGGGGTGAAGAATAACACTTCCCCACCTCAGGTGACTTGCTTTGCTAACAAAACATGAAAGGAAGTGCCAAGCAGAGCTTTATTTTCTCTCTGACATGGTTACCAGCAGTTTTCCACACACAAGCAGGTGCTCGAGGGGAGCGGTGGGCCTGCAGTGGATGTGGAGGGCGAGCAGGAAATACACGTCTGCTTTTGAAAATCAGAGACTGGGGATGGTTACTGCAGCGAAAACCCAGCCCGTCCTGGAGAGCCTGGTGCCCTGGCGCCAGCGCTCAGGAAATGGGGCTTGGGGTGGGGGGGGCTTGCTCCCGTCTGTTCTTTCTTAGCCTTCGACGGTCCTACTTTGGGATAATTTTTAATTTACTTTATTTTTTTATTTTTTTAAAGATTTTATTTATTTATTTGAGAGAGAGAGAGAGAGAGAGCACATGAGAGGGGGGAGGGTCAGAGGGAGAAGCAGACTCCCCGCTGAGCAGGGAGTCCGATGCGGGACTCGATCCAGGGACCCCAGGATCATGACCTGAGCCGAAGGCAGTCGCTTAACCAACTGAACCACCCAGGCGCCCCTAATTTTTAATTTACTTTAAAAATCACTGGGTATTTTTATGAGACATTTATATTTTTATCAGTACATAAGCACCTGCCACATGTGAAGTATTCAATAAATGTTTGTTGTTTAAAAAATAATTTAAAAAAAGATTGACAAAATCTAAATAAAACATTGGCAATTAGAATCCAGTAATAAAGAAACAAGTGATAACCAAGTTTAGGGATCAGAAAATATGTCAATTGTTATCTCAAAGATTAAAGGAGGAAATTTATATGATCATATAAAATTTAATTATTCATAAATTATGAATAAATTAAATTATTATTAAATTAAATTATTATAAATAAATTAAATATATATAATAAATTAAATATATAAATATATATAAATATATATAAATATATATAAATATATAAATTATTATAAATAAATTAAATTATTATAGAGAATTATTCTCTAATCTTTGAGATTAGAGAAATATGTTATAATATAGACTATAATATCTTAGTAACAAAATATATTAAATGGTGAAACACAACCAGGTAATTTAATATCAAGAACTATGCGTGCCTGAGTGGCTCAGTCGGTTAAGCATGTGCCTTCGGCTCCAGTCATGATCCCGGAGTCCTGGGAACGAGTTCCACATCGGGCTCCTTGCTCAGTGGGAAGCCAGTTCTCCCTCTACCCCTCCCCCCTGCTCACGATCTTTCCCTCTAAAATAAATAAATAAAATCTTAAAAAAAAAAAAAGAACTATACAGGCTCTCATGCTACTCAACATTGTTTTTTCACATACAGCAAATGTCCTAAGATAAGAGAATGAAATAACTGCTATAAAAACCTTGGAAAATAAGAGGTGACTGTTTTATATTGAGTAGGGGACTATGTAACTAGAAAACAGGAAACTTTTAAAGAAAATTTGATACATTGCTTTGATAAATAAATACACGATGAGAATCTAGAAAAGAAATCGGGGGAAAATTATTCACAGTAATGGCCGAGACCTATAAAATACTTAGGAATAAATTTTACAAAAAAGCATATGCCTTGAATGAGAAAACTATACAATTTAATTGATGGTCATAAGACCTGCAGGAATGGATAATGAAGAACCATGTTTTTATTTTATTTTATTTTTTAAGGATTTTATTTATTTGACAGAGACACAGCGAGAGAGGGAACACAAGCAGGGGGAGTGGGAGAGGGAGAAGCAGGCTTCCCGCGGAGCAGGGAGCCCGATGCGGGGCTCGATCCCAGGACCCTGGGATCATGACCTGAGCCGAAGGCAGACGCTTAACGACTGAGCCACCCAGATACCCCAGAACCATGTTTTTAGATGCAATGGTATTATACTGTAAGAACATCAATTCCTTTCTAATTTTATATAACTATAATTCAATTTTATATAATACCAGTAGTGTTATTGTTTTATATGTAAAATCTCAAAGCTTATACAAAAGGAAAAACGCCTGAGAGGAGCCAGGAAAAGAAATATCAGAATGTATGACAAAGCCGCTGTAAACAAATCAATTTGGAATCTGGGGAGGAAAACAATAAAATGAGGTGTGTTTAAACAGACTGAAGCAGAGCAAGACACAAGAAACCACATGAAAAAGAGACACCAACAACACACAAAGGGTGAAAATAACATAGCAAATACTGAAGTGAGCCAGTAACCCGTGTTCATTGTGACCATGTCTCTACCTGCTGTTCATTTAGGTTGTTGGCTTTAGAATAAATTGTTGCTTGTCACCAACAGTATTTGAAGTACTAATTAGCATATTATAACAGTCCTTCAGTTGTCTTCATATTAAATCATTAGAGACTTGGCTACAAATAGGATAACCACAGAACTCCTGGGGAGAAATTATTCTCTAGACACAACATCAGTCATGATTTCCTCAAGTTGTCAAGTAACCTAAAAAACCCAGGGCAAGACTAGGTTCATGGATTGGAGATTCCATCCTTCCTGGGATAGGCAATGGCTGTTTAGACTTTTTCTTTCTTTCTCAGACTTTTTGACAGTGACTTCACTGATAAGTATATTTTAGATTTTGGATTTTGCCCCTACATAAAACCCAGTTCCTATACAGCACCCTTCCTCTCTTTTCCTCCTCTGTCCCCTCCCAGCCACGCACATGCCTATCTCCTCTCTCTCTCTCTCTCCCTCTCTGCCTTCCTCTTTTCCTCCTTCCCGCACACACACAACTGAAATGTTTCAGGAAAACAGGTTTTTGGGGTTTTTGTTGTTGTGGTTGTTGTTTTTAAGCTCTATACTCAACATGGGGCTTAAACTCAAGATAAAGAGTTGCATGCTTTACTGACTGAGCCAGCCAGATGCCCCAAGAAACAATTATATTTCTAAAGAAAGGTATTCTGATAATTTGTTTTAGCCTTTTAAAAAGATGTTCCTTAAAATTCACTAAACTGATATCATCATCCACAGTTTGAGTAACAGTAAGGTTTTAATCTTATATGCTCCAAAGATTTAAATACACAAGTAAAATTTTATCTACTGACAATTTGGATATGTTTATATACACTTTATAAATTATGAAAACTATTTTGTGGGGCACCTGGCTTGCTCATGAGAAGAGCATTGGACTCTTGATCTCAGGGTTGTGAGTTCAAGTCCCATGTTGGGTGCAGAGATTACTTAAATAAATAAATAAACTTCTTTAAAAACTTTTTTTAATTCCTAATTTTTTGGCTTAAAAATGTTACTAGAAGATAATACTAAATTTTGGGGGGTAGATATTGAAGCAGGTTGTTTTCTAATTCTGTTTATTGTAATTATTATTGGCATGATCAAATTGGCAATAACTAATACACTTATCTACATTTGTTTTATTTTTAGATTTTGATAGAGAGAGAGCACGAGCAGGGGGAAGGGACAGACGGAGAGGGAGAAGCAGTCTCCCCGCTGAGCAGGGAGCCCCACGTGGTGCTCAATCCGAGGGCCCTGGGATTATGACCCAAACCAAAGGCAGACACCTAACCGATTGAGCCACCCAGGCACCCCCTCTACATTTGTTTTAAAATGTCCAAAAGCAAAATTACAATTTCTGATTATATACAAAGATGACCTTAGATATTTTTATTAATTTGCTTGAATTAACTTAGCCTGGTTACCTTCACATTATTAATAAATATACAAATAAAATATTTAATCTCAGGGGTACATATTATTTCTTTGAAAAGACACATTTTCTCACAGCAATTTCTTAAGGTAAACTTTACCCCTAACATGGGGCTTGTACTCATGACCCCCGAGATGAAGAATCGCATGCTCTACCAACTGAGCCAGCCAGGTGTTTCATCTCACACTAATTTTTATTTTTATTTTTTTTAAAGATTTTATTTATTTATTTGACAGAGAGAGACACAGCGAGAGAGGGAACACAAGCAGGCAGAATGAGAGAGAGAGAAACAGGCTTCCTGCTGAGCAGGGAGCCCGATGTGGGGCTCAATCCCAGGACCCTGGGATCATGACCTGAGCTGAAGGCAGACGCTTAATGACTGAGCCACCCAGGTGCCCCTCACACTGATTTTTAAAAAAGGACTTTTCTATTCAAGAATCATGTCATTCATGACTTTTCTAAGAGAAAGTAACTAAAAATTCAGAAATCTAAAATACTGAAAATTTTTAATTTTTAAAATATAAGCTTCTCTTTGAAGTATATCATGAATTATACAGGTCATGACTGACTGTATAGCTTGATGAATATATAGCCAAGGGAATCCACCTGTGTAATCACCACTGAGGTAAAAAAATAGAACATCACCAGCATCTCAGAAGCCTGCCACAATACCTCTTCTTAATCTTCCGACCCTTCTTAATACATCATTTTGAATATCTAGTAAACTAGATAAATTAGATGATTTAGATTATTAGGTTATTGTTCAGCAAACTTCATTACCTACACATTCATGATAAGACTATTCATCCTGCCCCATTGATGCTGGGCTTGCTCATCTGACTTTCTCTGGCCAATAGAATGTGGGCAGAAGTAGCAGTGTGTTCATTCTGAGTTCAGACTTTAAAAGACACAGGATGTTTCTGACCTCTGACCCAAGGAGAGTATACCCCAGGTAGCCACTGGACCTTCATCTTGAACCCCAGAATGAGACACTAGAACGGAGCTGAATTTACCAGCAGCCTGGATTAGAGTTGTCCCAGGAGAACTATATACTTACCCAGGAGAAAAATGAATGCTTTTTGTTATATGTCATTGAGATCTGGTTGGCTACACAGAAAAGACTGACCAATATAATAATTATTTGGTAAATCTCAAAGCCTATGTGAATGAACTCAGGTTATTACTCTGTGAATACATTTAATGCTTTGATCTCTTCAAACTTATGTTTATTCTTAACTGTAGGATAATATTTAACTCTGACATATTAGACACTTCCTGGTCAGTGATTGCTTGATACTTCCTTGAGCTATTTCAAGAAACTACTATTTTTAAAGCAAGAAAACATCCATTTCCAGTGTTTTCATTTATTTAACAAGCATTTTTTTTCAGGAGACTATTGTGTATCACTGATTTGTTTAAACAGTACTTCCCACACCAAATCTTTTGCTGTTTTTAAGTATTATATATAAATATTATGTATAGTAATTTTTATATTACATCAACATATCAACTTTGAATATTTCATTCATAACCTTTAGAGAAGATACAATTTATTTTCATTTTGACATTGTTTATAAGATGGCAATATCACAAATGTTTAACACATATGAAACTGAAGGATAACTGGTGAAAATAATAATGATAAGTATTGTGAAAATGCACTTTTTAGAAAAATGAGATAAAATGTATATACAGATTCTTTATAAAAATTTAATCATCTGTGGAATAGTGATTTAAATTTAAATTCCATGTTCCCATGGAGAGTTGGGCAAAGCCCCTTCTCTCTAATGACAAAGTTCTAAAATGTCCTAAAAAACTCATTTCTGAAGGACCTCCACTCTCAAGAATATGGACCTGCCAGAGCTCAAGTTCATTTAGCTCAGTTCCATTCCACAAACATTTACTGAGTGCATGCCTTTTATGCCCCAGTTGATTCTGGATGTCCAAAGACAGGTAAGATCTCAGTCAGCTCACACAGAGGTAAACAAACATTCAGTATAATATGAAGCGTACTAACATAAAGATCTGCACAAAATATCTCAGTGGGCATTAAATCCAATCTGAGAGTTGAATCATATTAATGATAATGTCTAAATAAGAATCAACAAACCAATTACTGAAAATGATACTTATAACCAATTAGGGATTTATAAAAATATAATTTTGCAGATTTTAAACACCACTAATTTTTTGGTGTATTTTCTGAACTATTTACGTAGGCTTTGGAGAATGGAACTTTCTGAATTGTGACACTGAATTCTTTATGCAGATCATCTATTTATAACATATATATTTATGGTTTCCTGTCTTAAAATTTAATTCAGTCTTGGGGCGCCTGGGTGGCTCAGTCATTAAGCGTCTGCCTTCGGCTCAGGTCTTTGATCCGAGGGTCCTGGGATTGAGCCCCACATCGGGCTCCCTGCTCCAAGGGAGGCCTGCTTCTCCCTCTCCCCCTCCCCCTGCTTGTGTTAATTCAGTCTTGTTTTTCTACTTTCTCAAAGCTTCTTTATTTTATTTATTTAAAAGATTTTATTTATTTATTTGACAGAGAGAGACACAGCGAGAGAGGGAACACAAGCAGGGGGAGTGGGAGAGGGAGATGCAGGCTTCCTGCCGAGCAGGGAGCCCGCTGTGGGGCTCAATCCCAGGACCCTGGGATCATGACCTGAGCTGAAGGCAGATGCTTAATGACTGAGCCACCCAGGCACCCCTCAAAGCTTCTTTAAATGGTACATTTGATTTTTAAAATTAAATAATATCCATAAATTCAAGTGTAATCATGTATTTATAATATGCAAGAAAAATGGATATTCAATTACTTTTCTCATTATATTCCTAAACTATAGCAGGAAGACTTCTGTAGAGTAGGAAAAATTTTTAGAAGTTATATGTCTTATATAAGTTTCTATGAATTTTTTAATATTCAGATTTCATCAAAACAATAGAAAAAGAAATTCCATAATTGACTTCTTGTATTATCCTGTTTAAAACAAAGCTAATTTCAAATAAGTTTTAGCACTGATTTTATTTTTAAAGTTTTTTTCTTGTTCAAATATATTTACAAAAAAATATATATATATTTACAAGCTTTTCTAGTATGTAGCAAATTCAAAATTATACATGAATGTATTCTTTTAAATACATTTGTTTACAATATCTATTGGTGGGATTGATAATATGATGCTTGTAAACCTCTTTTTAGTTTGCAAAATGCTTTCATTCTTGCATTGTCTTAGTCTTTTCTCTGAGCAGGAGGTATTATTATCATTGCTATTTTATTGATGAGTAAATTGAGTCTTAGTGAGATTAAATGACTTATACAGGTCACAGGCTTGGAGAGCCAGGCCTGGAACCTGTTTCCTTCTCACACTACTCACCTCATTTATATAAGTTTAAACATAACTCTGCACTTCCAGAATGCCTTCACTCATTTGCTTTCTTTTAATTACTACAAATTGGTTAGGATACATCTGACCCATTTAAGTCTGAAAAAAAAACCTGACTATTCTTTATCCCTTTTCAAATTACCGCACTGAGCTGAAGATCACTGGATATGGCAAATTAGATGGAAGATTTTTTTAAAAAAGATTTATGTATTTTAGAGAGAGAGAGAGAGTGTGTGCACATGAGTGGGTGGAGGGGTAGAAGGAGAGAGAGAGAGAAACCCCAGCTGACTCCCCACTGAGCATAGAGCCTGAAGCGGGGCTCGATCTCAAGACCCTGAGATCATGACCTGAGCAGAAATCAAGAGTTGGGCGCTCAACCGACTGAGCCAACCAGGCACCACACATTTTGTTTTTAAGTAATCTCTGGACCCAACGTGGGGCTCGAACATAAAAGCCTGATATCAAGAGTTGCATACTCTACTGACTGAGCCAGCCAGGTGCCCTTGGAAGATTGTTTTTTAAGACATTTGACAGTTATATGTTTGAGCTGATGATCTTTGGTCACACTTGTGCTTTTCAGTTTTAATTATAATGCCACTAGAACAATTCAGGAAAAACTAGTTGGGAATAAGGGAATAAGGCAAACCATAGTTACAGAAAATTCCAGGAGACAGAATGGTAAAAAATGTGTGGTGATCAGGTTAAGAAAAATTTTTTAAAGTATCTATTGGGGCTCAGTCAGTTAAGCGTCTGACTCTTGATCTCAGCTCAGGTCTTGATCTCAGGATCGTGAGTTCAAGTCCCTTGTTGGGTTCCAAGAAAAAAAAAATCAGACAAAATATCTATTGATAAATGACATTTCAGCTTTAATTTTAGTCTTTTATCTTGAAAATACTTCTAAAATATATTAGGCTACCTTCTTTCTAGAGTAAGTTCAGGAATGATGTTTAAAACATCATTCAATCTTCTTAACAAAATCATTTATGATTTTACAGGGATCATCAAATATTAGTTTTTCATGATAAAGTACGGGAGATGCAGATGTTGATGAGATATGAAGATGGGCTAAGATATATCCTAAGGAAAAAATCCCAAGACTATCTCTTTAGGGATCTGCTTCTTTTCTGTAATTTGTTTCCCTACAAATGCCAGATAATTACTATTAATGCAAACTTACTAATAACTGAGACAATGATAAAAAAATTTCTTTTACAAGTTATAGCGTTGCAAATATCTCACTTATTCATTAAATAAGCACTTGAGCACCTATTTCTTTCTTTTTTGTAAGATAGGGATAATGATAAAACTTTTCTATATTAATCGGGGTTTTTGGCTGAAAGCAACAGAAACAAACTCTGGCTAACTTATCCAGGAGAAGAATGTATTGGACAAGTATCATGTAGCTCACACAATCACTGAGGATGATGGAGAACTGGTGTGTAAGATGGGCAGGGCCATTCATTTAGGATGTCACTGTCAGCACTGTCACGACCAGACCTGGGTTGCCATAATTATCTCTACACCACTGTGAAATACCTCTATCTCAGCATCTTTGCATCACTTTGTCCAGATTCCAAGTTTCAGGTGAGAGCATCCAATTGAGTTAACCTGGGTCTCATGCCATGACTATGCCCTAGGTGCCAGATAGTGGCGAGCAGGACTTTGGCCAAACTCAGTTTCCAAAGTGTGAAGTGGGCCCTGCTCCTACCAAGACTCAAAATTAAGAATTCTTGGGACGCCTGGGTGGCTCAGTTGGTTAAGCATCTGCCTTCAGCTCATATCATGATCCCAGGGTCCCGGGATCAAATCCCACATCAGGCTCCCTGCTCAGTGGGGGGTCTGCTTCTCCCTCTGCCTGTTCTGCCTGCTTGTGCTTTCTCTCTCTCCCTGGCAAATAAATAAAATCTTTAACAATAAATAAGTAACATTAAAAAATTAAGAATTCTCCACAAATGATGGGAATTAAGAAGCTAGGCAGGCAAAAAGCACCTCCTCATTGTATTACCTCACAGGCCTCTGAGAATTTATTGGGATGATTTATGTAAAGTGCTTGGTATAGTGCTAGTACACAGCATTCAATACATTTCAGCACTTATTATAATTCAATGAGCCAGGCATTGTGCTCATCTTCTAGGAATAAGAAAAAATAATAGGGCAAAATTGCTAATTAAAAAGCTCAGTATTTTGGAGCGTTGTTACAGAGGGAAACAGGTATAAAAATGTAATGATAATACCACTTAATAAGTGCTACAATATAGGTATGAAGTGGGTGCTCTGGAAAACAGAGAAAAGAAAAACAAATTCTGCCAGAGTCAGGACAGAGGAAATAACAGACTGAGTTTTGATGTCTGAGGGGAGCATTATAAAAGGACTGGGCATGTGTGCATTCCTATGACTAGGGTAAGTTCAGGATTATGAAAGATTCTGTAATCATATAAATGAGTTTTAACTGATCTGAAAGTCACCAGGATTTTGTAGAAGAGATGACATAATCAGATTTAAGAGGAGGGGTAACTCTAGGAGTGGAGAGAGAATAGACTAGAATGAGCAGAGCCAATGTGAGGAGTTCAGACTGTGTTCAGTTGGGGGATACACAGAAGTAAAATATCAATAGTGAAATAAGTGTTGGAAGAGATATATGCAATGAGTCCTGAGAGAGAGATGAAAAAGACCACCAAGCTGCACCTAAGTTTTGGATAGGGGGTTAAGGAAAACTTCTTCTTCCTTTTTTAAAGTGTATTTTTTTATTTTTATTTTTTTAAAAAAATATTTATTTGACAGAGACAGAGAGAGCACAGTAGGCAGAGCAGCAGGCAGAGGGAAAGGGAAAAGCAGGTTCTCTGCTGAGTAGGAAGCCCGACCTGGGGCTCGATCCCAGGACCCTGGCATCATGACCTGAGCCGAAGGCAGATGCTTAAGCAACTGAGCCACCCAGGCGCCCCTGAAGTTTATTTTTTTATTTAAGTAATCTCTACATGCAAGGTGGGGCTTGAACTCACAACCTTGAGATCAAGAGCTGCATGCTCTTCTGTCTGAGTCAGCCAGGTGTCCTGGGAAAACTTCTTAGAGTTACCCCTCCTCTTAAATCTGATTATGTCATCTCTTCTACAAAATCCTTAGTAAGTAGACTTTTCGTTGTAAAGGCGACGTGTGTTTTCATCATCTAATTTAATTCAATTTTGCAAAGCTACTTCATATTTAATTTTCAAATGATTCACAAGTATGTCACTTATAAAACCAGTAAAATTTGAACGACAGAAAAGATCGGGTTCTAGTAAGTAAATGCGGTCCAGGGGCCAGAGACCCTCCGCTACCCAAAGCAGAATAGCAAGGTCGCTCCCGTCGCAGCGCAGCGCAGCGCAGCCCCAGCCCACCTGACGGGAGCCAGGCTAAATCACACTCCAATGTCATAAAGGGCGTAACTATCTTTTCTGAACACATCAACACTTCAAAATGGCCTGTGTAAAGTATAAGAAATGGAAAGAGGCAGTGGGTGGAAATGAGATTGGATAGATAAGCAGGGCTAAGACAGTGGTCCAAAATGCAAATGATTCCAAAGACAGGCAAGTAACTATGTGAAGAAGCCTGGTTTAGGACAGCTTTAGGGGGGTTTAGGACAGTGATGAACTGAGGAACAATGAAAAGGCATTAAAATTCAATTAACAGAAAAAGCAAGACAAATCCCCACTGTGCTTCTTAAACAAAAACAGTATAAGGATCACATAACACATCTTAATTAATTTGGATTTTATACTAAGGGTAGTAGAATGTCACTATAGGAGTTTAAAAAGAGGAGTCAGTAGACTTTTATAAAATATAAACCTGGTGACAATGTAGAGACTGGATTAAAAGGGGACAGGATTGCAGCCTGGTTAAATGGTTAGGTGGCTAAAGCAGTATGCAAAATCTGAAATGATGGTGGCGTGAAATAAGATAATGGTAGTGGCTATTAGGAAAAAATGGATACATTCCAGAGATATGGAGCTTGAAGCAAAGGGACTCAGTAATGGACGTGGGGACAAAGAGCGAGAGAGAAAAAAAATCACAAGTTATTACTCACAATAAACTATATCACCTTCTATTGGTCTGCCACAGCCTTTTAATCTTAAATCCAAAATGAAGTCAAAGCAGTGAACTGAAATTACTCTCTCCTTATTCTTATTTTTTTTTTCCAATTTGCTTTGAAATGTAGTTTTATATACTTAAGATTTACCTCCTGGCAATCAGGAATTAAATTTCTGAGATTGCTGTAAATTATTTCCTTTCTTGGTTTCTCTTCCTCTTTCTTACTTCTCTTTTATTCCCAGTATTTTGTCTTAGTTGAACGCTAAATATCTCACCATAACTTAGCTTTCCCACCAAAAGAACTGTGGGAAAACTTTGTATCTGAAACTTGTCTCATCAGAATCTTGTAGATTGCCTGAAGTTTCCTAGTTGCTACTCAGAAATGTTGAGGAAAAAAGTGTAATTCTCATGTGTCTGTACTCTTAACTTTTTTCACCGGAGACATTTAGCGTTACAATCAATCATTACCATTTCCTTTTCTTAAGCTTCTTTTCGTTGTAAAGGCGACGTGTGTTTTCATCATCTAATTCAGTTTTGCAAAGCTACTTCATATTTAATTTTCAAATGGTTCACAGGTATGTCACTTATAAAACCAGTAAAATTTGGACGACAGAAAAGATCGGGTTCTAGTAAGTAAATGCGGTCCAGGGGCCAGAGACCCTCCGCTACCCAAAGCAGAATAGCAAGGTCGCTCCCGTCGCAGCGCAGCGCAGCCCCAGCCCACCCGACCGGAGCCCAGTTTGCAGCCTTCCTCCCTCCGCAACAACGCTGCATCGTTCCCGCCCGTCCTCTAGTAAAACGCGGGGTCCTCGCCCCCTGCCTGAACAACTGTCTCCCTCCGTGAACAGATTCTTGCTGTTGCCGGACTGCACGGTCACCGCATCCAGACCGGAGAGAACTTGCTTCGCAGGGGCAGGAGACAACCGTGCCGAAGAAGGCCGTCTCGCAGGGGGAGGAACAAGGACCGTCGGCGGCGCCCGCGGCCGCCCCTTCTCGCGCTCCAGCGCGCCCACCTCAGCCCCGGAGGCTCTGCGCCGCCGGCCGGGGGCGAGCGGAGGGGCGGGGCAGCCACGCGAGCCGAGCGCCCCTTCCCGGAGCGCGCGCCCGTGCGCCCGTGCGCCCGCGCGCGCGGTCGGCCCGCCCCGGCCCGCCGCGCCCCCGCCCCCTTGGGCGCTCCGTAGCCGTGACGTGCGCGCGCCGAGGCTGGGGACTAGGTTGGGCGCCGGCGGGCGGGCGGAGACGGACCCGGGATCGGTCCGAGCAGGAAGCTAGCAGGATCCCGGTCGCCGCCGCCCCGTCTCAGAGCTTGTCCGCGTCGTCGCCCTTTTCGCTCCACTTCGTCACCTTTCGCCCCGCCCTCCACCTCTCCGGCCACAGGTAGCCTCCCTGCCGCGCACCTGCCCTCGCGTCCGCACCGGTGAGTGATGCGGAGCCCCTGCTTCGGGGCGTCAGCGTCAGGGCCTCGCTGCCCCGGCCCGCCCTGCTTCGGGGCCTCCTGGGCTGTCCGGGGGCCGACGGCTGGTTTCACCTCCCGAGGACGCCTGTGGGTGAAGCAGGTGATGGGTGGGCCCGGCCGGCGGCTCACCGTAGTCCCAGGGCTGGTTCTCATTTCCACAAGACAATGAGAGTCTCCTTTCATGGGTTTATCGTCCCCAAGATACCTTTGTGTGCCTACTCGAGCTCCCAGGTAGAAGCAGAGACTCAGGTGACCCACTCTGACTTGGACACTCCGTGGTAGCTCTCTCTTAAGTAAACAAGCGTAAAATGCAGTGTAGGAATAGTGCCGTTTGTTCTGAGATCTGAGGATCAGATGCCAGCCACTATTAAATTAATAGTTTAATCATGTAGGAGACCAGGTTGGGACTGTCTAACAATATAATCTTAGTCTTTAGGTTGTCCAGTACTTTGACTATGTTAACTTATATAGGTGCTACTGAACGAGAGCTTTTTATATTTGTTAATTTCCAAAAACTCCTTAAAACCATTAAAATGCTCAAACTCCGGGATTTTAAGTAGAAAATAATTTGGTAGAGTTATTACTAGAACATTGGTGTCGGAAATACTATTTCTATTACAGTTTAAGAAAGCAGGTTATATTTTATCTGGCATAAACTTGGGGTAGAGGAATGCTTACATCCTAATTTACAGATGTTAATGAGCAACGAGAACACTGTCCCAACTTCACAGATTGCTGTACATGCTAAGTAGAAGTTTCATTTGCTGTTATGCTCTGGTGGTGTAGATGCACTGTATCTAAATATAGTCAGGGTTTGAGAGTTTTAGAAATTAAGATTTAGTTGAAACTATTCACACCATAAAATGTGAATCTTGAACTTGGATTAGAATGGTCACGGTACAAAGGTTGGCAGCGAAACGGCATATCTGTACAAATTAACTAAACTTCATAGATATCATGGGTTGTGGTTTTACAATTGGAAATTGTTTAGTGAAAAAATTACCTTGGTGTTTTTTTTATCATTAATTTTAGAAACATTACAAATTGGGCTATAGCCAGAGCTTGAAACAATGCAGCCATTCAAAATAACTCATTGACTTTTAAATATCCAGCTCATTTTGAGTGTTTTAAGTTGCGCAGGAATTATATGCACAGTGGTAAGCAGAAGTCATTTTAGTCTTACGCAGATTTGCCTGTTGAGTTTGTATGTTCTGTGTGACATATTGTTTTCCCAGTTTGAGTTACATTTTCGTTTTCAGAAACTAATTTTCAAAGGGAGTAACAGAAGTGATGAATGACCTTAAGAAAAGATTATCATGATTAAAAACTCTAAATATATATTATATAAAACCATAACATACATATATTCTTCATTAGTGTCTAGAAACATGAGCAAGAAAAATGTAATAAGCTATTGCAATATTTAATGTAAATTAATGCAAGGTATTAAAAACAGATCATAAATCATAACCCATGACGCTTATCTGAAGTGGATTTTTTCCCCTCTGTTTATGTTTATGTGATCAAGTTTTAAAATAACAGTGGCCAGGAAATCTGAGAGAGGCTGAAGGCTCTTTTCTCATCCTGTTGTGACTTTGCCTGGAGAATGTGGAGTATCATGTAGCCCATTGTTTAGATAAGTGGGCTGTCTCTGGGTTCTAAAGTACAGTTCTTTTTAGAAAGTTTTAAAATTTTTGACCATGTGAGGTTTGAATAAATATAAGCATCCAAAACATTTTTTTGGAAAATTAACCCGTTTTCACTATTGATAATTGAAGCTTCATTTTGATATTTAGAAATGTCAATTTTAAAAAGATTTCTAACCTTTGAATTTTTCATTTTTGTATATTAAAATATTTTCACTAAAAGACTGAAAAAGGTATTACAGCTTTAATAATTTTCATACAGTTTGTGACCCCCTTAATGAGGTACTTCATCATAATTTCTGAATTTTAGTGGTATAAGATCATCACCCCTTTATTAGGCATCTGCCACAATCAGAACGTTAACTGAGGGAGTTGATCTACCAAGTAATTTTCAGGGTTGGTGGTCTTGTCCTTTTACACATGAAGAAATTTAAGCTTAGAGAATTCAATACTTGCTCAAGGTCTTAAAGCTCCAGAGGAACAAAGTCTGGATTCACACCTAGATCTTCTGACCATGAAACCCCTGACTTTTCCATCAGACCAGGTTGCCTTGATCTCAGTTCATTTGGTAGACTGTTCAAATAAACCTGCAGAACTGGTATTGTGTTAAAGAATGTAACTTGAAGAAGGCACACAGGACTGAGGATGATATAGGTCATGAATGAGGTTCTGAAACTAATGTTGAATTTTCTGTTTTTTTCATTCTTAAGTTGAGACAGCTTTGAACATTGATATGGTGTTGCTTTATCATTTCTGATGTAAATTCCAATTTTAGTATATGTGCTGCTGAAGCGAGCACTCTGATGTAAATTCCAGAAAATTATACAAATTGTGCACTTTTTATTTTGACGGGTTTATAGGAATTAGAATTAGGCTGTAATATAACACTGGTTTTCATTGTAGATAAAATGAATAGTACAGTGTTCCTGTTTCAGATAGAACTTATATTTTCCTCAAATGAGTTAGATCATTGCCCATAAATGCAGTAGCTGTCTTTTAAAGATTACATAATTAACTTCGTAATCTTTGTGAGGGGGCTTGTTTTCAAAGGATGATTAAATTCTCACCTGTACTATTAGAACAATTTTTTTTTATGGCCTGTGTTTATTTCAGGAATGTCCCTTGAGCTATAATAGACATAAAGAACAAAAATGAGCACACAAAGCCCATCTTTTGTAACAAAGTAGAATCATTTCAGCAGTAGAATGTAGTTGGGTAAATGAGAAGAAAAATGGTAAGAAGGCTGGGTTGGGTGACTATGTATACAGGTTTTGTTTTTTTTTTTTTTTAAAGATTTTATTTATTTATTTGACAGAGAGAGACACAGCAAGAAGGGAACACAAGCAGGGGAAGTGGGTGAGGGAGAAGCAGACTCCCTGCCGAGCAGGGAGCCCGCTGTGGGGCTCAATCCCAGGACCCTGGGATCATGACCTGAGCCGAAGGCAGACGCTTAACGACTTGAGCCATTCAGGCGCCCCTACAGGTGTTTCATTATTTGGTTTGAACTATTAGGAACTTTTCCTCTTGAGGATACTCTTATTAAACTGTAAATACAAGACCATCATCCAAGAGCTTAATATAAATTATTAATGGATCTGTAACACATCCGCGTGTGTGTGTATATGTATGTGTAGATAATTAAGAACTAACTAAGGTCAAAAAAGCTTACATCCTATTTTTGAGGCATTATATAATATTCAAAGGAACCAGGAACTTTAACATTTAAAACAGCTATACTTCTATTTGACAATTTTTTTTTTTAAGATTTTATTTATTTATTTGACAGAGACACAGCGAGAGAGGTACACAAGAAGGGGGAGTGGGAGAGGGAGAAGCAGGCTTCCCATCGAGCAGGGAGCCCGATGCGGGGCTCGATCCCAGGACCCTGTGATCATGACCTGAGCTGAAGGTAGATGCTTAACGACTGAGCCACCCAGGCGCCCCTGATTTTTTTTTTTTTTTTTAAAGATTTTATTTATTTGACAGAGGGAGACACAGCGAGAGAGGGAACACAAGCAGGGGGAGTGAGAGAGGGAGAAGCAGGCTTCCCGCAGAGCAGGGAGCCCGATGCGAGGCTTGATCCCAGGACCCTGGGATCATGACCCGAGCCAAAGACAGACGCCTAACAATTGAGCCACCCAGGCACCCCTTATTTGACAAATTTAATGGACTATTAGTAATCTTTTTTTTTTTAAGAGATTTTATTTATTTATTTGACAGAGACACAGCGAGAGAGGGAACACAAGCAGGGGGAGTGGGAGCGGGAGAAGCAGGCTTCCCGCCGAGCAGGGAGCCTGATGTGGGGCTCAATCCCAGGACCCCGGGATCATGACCCGAGCCGAAGGCAGACGCCCAACGACTGAGCCACCCAGGCGCCCCGGACTATTATTAATCTTAAAATATAAGTATTAGAATATTTTTCTGTTTATGGTCTTGAAAAATAAACTTTTCATATTTAGTAGAAGAATGACATGGTAATTTGAGAAATGACCACAAGTCCACAAAAAGTTCTCCCTGTAAGTGCTGAAGCATAGACTGTAAAACCAGAAGAATGAATCTGGCATCTTTAGAAATCTTGCTAGTGTTAAAGAGAAGGGAAGTCCTTTTCTATGCGGAAAGCATGCCTCCAGTGAAACCAGAATATTGAAGAACATTCCCTGGGTGATAGTCACATAGGTGACTATTTATATCCAGGCTGAGTAATGTGCACAAGGAAGGCATTCCTCTTGACCAAACCGTAGGCACCTCTCATGTAAGTTACATCACTTGTTATTTTATTTGAAAGTAACCTGCTGCTTAACCTTTACAAGGTAAGGTATTGAATATAGCAGAATTTTAAAATTTCTGTTGCACGGGGATGGATGTCTTTTTCAACAAATATCTGCTGAGGGCCTACTATGTTTGAAATATGACTGTCGGTAGGAACTGGTTCTTCTTTGTACTGGCAGATCTTTGGATCTAGGAAATATAAAGAGTGGCAGCGACATAAAAAGAAAGATGAATAGGAATACCCATTTAAAATCTGATGATGTTTATATCAAATTTAACAATTTACATTTGTATGGCACTTTATTGTCCTGGAAATCATTTTATATACATTTGGTCTTTAAAACAACTTGTTGAAGTAGATGTGGGAAACTTACTCTTATTCTGCAGATGAGAAAATGACAAAAAATTAAGCACCTTGTTCAAAGTTACATATGTGGCTGCTTAGAAGCATAGCTGAGAATGGAACTTATGTGTATTCCCATAGTAGATCACAGTTATCTTCTAGGTGTTAGGGTTAACCTCTTAACGGGCACTTACTTCATTTTGTGGCTTCTGTTCGGATGGTTCAAGAAATTCTGCGATGTCAGCATCACTGAAGTGATAATTGTTAAATAGTTACTAGGTTTGTTTTGTTTTTGTTTGAATGTAAGGTAGGAGGTGAGCATGATGCATTATTATGGGACTCCTTTAACATTTTTAGTAGATTAGTGGAGCTGAGGTTGGTAATTAACTTTTCTCATTGGAGAGTTTTTAAAGATTTTTTTATTTTATATATATAGAGAGCATGCGCACATGCAAGTGGGTGAGCATGGGGGGAAGGGGAACAAAGGGAGAGGGAGAGAGAGAGAGTCTCAAGCTGACTCTGCACTGAGCACAGAGCCACATGCAGGGCCTGATCTCATGACCCTGAGATCCGGACCTGAGCTGAAACCAAAAGTCGTCGCTTAACTGACTGTGCCACCCAGGAGCCCCGGGTTGGAGAGTTTTTAAAGAAAAGCCCACGATTTTTTTTAAAAAAGAAAGGCGAGCTGTGTGGTAGAGCTGGCTTCAGAGGTGGCAGCAGTGTTGGTGTCTCTTCTGTGAGAAAAAGTGAGAGTTCCAACTTTCCTCTCAGCCTGAGAGGTTTTCAGTGGGGAGGGTCACCGTGTCAGAGAAAAAGCAGCCGGTAGACCTGAGTCTCTTGGAGGAAGACAACCAGTTCAGGGAGTTCCCTGAGGAAGACTGGGCTGGCTTAGATGAAGATGAAGATGCACATGTCTGGGAGGATGATTGGGATGATGACAATGTAGATGATGACTTCTCCAGTCAATTAGGAGCTGGACTACAGAAACATGGGTATAAGATGGAGACCTCATAGCATCCAGAAGAAGTGTTGAAGCAAGTTAAACTTGAACTGTTTACTAAATTCTAGGACAGAGAACCCAGAATGGGATACTTAAAAAAATATGTTTATTTCATTACCTGCTTGGATTTATTTTTTTTGTAACACAAACACATAAGATGTTTTGCTCTTAAAAAAAAAGGAGAAAAATACTGTGGGGGAATTTTGAAAATAACTTTGTTACTTGGCACATTGGTATTGATCTGATAATGATGCTTGTTTTTGTAAAGATTCACTAATGAGCTAAGGTGTGTCTACATTGGTACCTTTATGCCTTCATTCATTTGACAAATATTTGAGTGTCTGCCATGAGCCAGGCACTGTTCTAAGTGCTGATGATACAGTGATAAATTAAGACCCAAGTCCCTGTGCTGAGTGACATTTTATTGTTGTTTTGAATTAAGTTAATTATAGACTCTTCATACTAGTATGTAATCAACAGGGCTGACCTAAAGTTGGGAAATAAATAGTTGTCAAAGTTGTGCAATTTGAGGGTTACTAAGAGACTCATTTACTCTAAAATATTCTACTCCTGGCCTTCAGTCCATTGTTACCAGTTTGCTCCTAATAAGTAAGAATATGTTCCATTTTTTATCACAGTCTTGGGAACAGAAGGCTAAGAGAAAATAAATGGGACCTAGGATTGATATGTTGGATTAGCAGCTAATGTTTATTGAGTTTTTACCATGTGTTAGTGTGTCAAGCAAGTACTTTATGTACATTATCTCAGTTAATCACTACATGACTTACTTTAGTGCATTTGACATTATGACCCACAATTTACACATTGGGAAACTGAGGCATAGAGATGTTAAATCTGCTGAAGCTCACAGCCAGTACTTGGTGGAGATGGAATTTGGATGTACTTACCATGCAGTAGGTAAGAGTAGAAAGAATACTGATACATACAGACTTGTGATGTTCTACCAGTATGTGATGGCATACTGTGTAGGTGGAAGGCCTTGGTGAGTGGTGGGGTGGGTCAAGCTCAAGACAGCTTGTTGTGGGGAGGGAGTGGACAGGGAGGGTTATTGCTTGTTTCAACTGCTTCGCCCTTAGGCTTAATCCTTTTTGTGATAGTCCTGAAGCTCCAGAGTTGCATTTATATATAAGTGCTTGCTTACCCAGCTCACAGGTAAGAGGGACTGGCAGACCAGAGATGATCCTGGTTTTACCAGTCACTATTGTAGTCAGATTACTTAGTTTCTTTGGACTTCCAGTTTTCTCATCTATAAAATGGAGGCAATAATGTTATCTACCTGGTGTTTTTGTGAGGACGGAATTAGATGATAATACATGTGAAACACATATCACAGTGGTGTGTAGTTAGTGTGCATTATTATTGTTACTATGTTAGTTTTTGTTGTTGTTTTTTGTTTCTTTGGCCATGTTTAATGTGGAATGTTCATTCAAAAAGAAAAAAAGTGTATTGGAGATTTTGGTGGAATCTTAAAGTTGGCCAAATTTAAGAAGTTCTGAAATTTAGGTGTGCATCACAGTTATCTGGGAACTAGTGAAAACATTTGTCAGAAAGGTGTGGGTGAGGCCTGGGCATTAGCATTTTAACAAGTTTCTCGGTTGATTTACTTGCACACCAAAATTTGAGAACCACTGGTTTAAAACTTCTTTATCCTATGCCTAGGGAAGGCTTCAATAATAACAAAAAAGTGTTTGGATTAACCAGGCAGTGTATGGTAGAAGGAAGTGAAATATCAATTACCAGAATCCCTTCATTGATTTTTTTTTTTCTTTTGTTAAGTTTATTTGGTGCTTATAGGCATTTATCTTGAGAGGACAGGACAGTGTTAAATTTCACACCTAGCTTTAATTGTAATGATTTTTTTCAGCTTTTAACCAGCTTCATTTGGAAGTGAACTGGTTATATTTAATCTTTAAACAATTATACAAATAGTAATAGTAAGTAATACTTGAATAGATCTTAAGACCTTGTTAAACTTTTAAAATTGGATTTCTTTATGTAATGTACTGTTTTGAATTAACCAGACTTGGTATTGTTAGCTGCATCAGGCAGGCTCCCAGCAGGAGAGAGATTTCATCCTTGATGGTGCAAAAGAAGAGCTTACAGAGGTTAGAGAACAAACAAGGGTGGTCGTGGGGGGCGGGGGGGAGCACCCAGGGAATAGCAATGGTGAGAAGCCCTTAATTCTCCAGAGATTACCGGAACTGAGAGTTGAGAGCTGGCATTGTGGAGGAGGGCCTTGGGAACTGTGGCTTTGAAGCAGTCAGGCAGGGAGGGAGGGGAAGTTCCCTGACCTCCCTCTGTCTTTGGGTCTTGTTCATTGGCTTGCATTGCTGGCACCCACCTGGGGAGCCTAGGTGATGATCTGTGTTGGCTCATCCTCCTAGGGAAGGAACAGAGCAGAGGAGGGATTGGGGGTTTGGCGGAGCAAGTGGAGAGTAAATGTGGAGAATAAATAGGGCATTGATTAGAACCTGTGGGAATTTTTAGCATTTCCTTGGTGCAGTTTAAATAACTTCGAGAGTTGTGATAAATCTCAAAAATGCTTGAGACTACTTACCTTATACATGCTTAGAAAATAGTTCATTCACTTTCTCATCTAATTGGACAGTTTTTTTAGGAACTTTTTTTTTTTTAAGTAATCTGTGCTCAATATGGGGCTTGAACTCACGACCTGGAGATCAAGAGTTGCATGCTCTATGGACTGAGACAGCCAGGCTCCCCTTAGGAACTTTTAATGATCCATATAACCCAATGAGAAACATATCCTAAGTCTATTAACATAAAACCCTTTTATTAATATATTGTACCTGAGGTACAAGCTCAGAAATGAGGTTTCTGAAATTAGTATTGGTTTGAAATGTTTTTCATTAGAAAAGATCTTTTAATGACCAAGTTTTTTAGAAAGAATTTTGGCAAGAAGAGGTCTTTGTCTTGTGGAATTTGTATCTCCTGTTCCCCTGGACTCCTGATAGCAAAAAGACCAGAACACAGGCTTAATGTAGTAATAGTTCATAGAAGTAAGACTGTTGTGAAATAATTGTTCTTCTTCCCCAAGTCCTTTTAAAGACACATTAAATTTCTGTATAAATCTGTTGCAGTTTTCTGTTACTCAACTGTCTTTTCTTAATGCCAATTTTACCTAGTTAACCTGAATTCTGGGTACAAGTTTAAATACGTGTTTTTTATTTTGGACAAATTCTTGATTACTAAAGAAGAGGTTTCTCTTAAGAGACGAGATGGTATGGGGGCGCCTGGGTGGCTCAGTTGGTTAAGCAACTGCCTTCGGCTCAGGTCATGATCCTGGAGTCCCGGGATCGAGTCCCGCATCGGGCTCCCTGCTCAGCAGGGAGTCTGCTTCTCCCTCTGACCCTCCTCCCTCTCATGCTCTCTGTCTCTCATTCTCTCTCTTGCAAATAAATAAAATCTTAAAAAAAAAAAAAAAAAAAAATTAAAAAAAAAAAAAAGAGACGAGATGGTATGAAGGTCCCTAGGATATGAGCAGTACTCCCTCCAAAAACAATATAATTTATATAATTATAATTTATAAAAATATAATTTATATTTTCTTTCTACTCTTGAAGGTTCCAGGGAAAAAGTACAAGATTTTCTCAGATTAAGCAACATTTTTTTTTTTAAGATTTTATTTATTTATTTGACAGAGAGAGGCACAGCGAGAGAGGGAACACAAGCAGGGGCAGAGGGAGAGGGAGAAGCAGGCTTCCTAATGAGCGGGGAGCCCGATGTGGGGCTCAATCCCAGGACTCTGGGATCATGACCTGAGCCGAAGGCAGATGCTTAACGACTGAGCCACCCAGGTACCCCTAAGCAAAATCTGGAGATATACCTACAAAATGATTGAGACTGCTTGTCTCAAGTACAGCTAGACTGAGTCTTGTTCACAGCTTCCAGAAAGGGAAGAACTAACCGTATTGCCTAGGGCTGAGCAAAGTAATCAAATAACAAACACCTGGCTATGAGACTTTAAAATATAAATAAAGGATACTTCTGGATGTAAATGATATAGTTTGGTTTTCTTTAAACAAGTTAAGTTTATAAACAAATAAGTTTATAAGACTTTAAAAGAATATGGGAGGCACCTGGGTGGCTCAGTCAATTAAGCGTCTGACTCTTGATGTCAGCTCAGGTCTTGATCTCAGGGTCTTGAGTTTAGGCTCTGAGTTGGGCTACAAGCTGGGTGTGGAGGCTCTTCAAGGGGAAAAAAAATATGGTACAAAAAAGAAACAGGTTTGGAGTAAACCACAGAGCACCTGTGCTTGACATTCAGACATGTCCTCTGTAAGTGGTCTTTTTTTCCTTCTTTGAAAAAGAGATTTCAAACTTTTTGGGATCTTCTAAAAACATACGCTTTGTTTTGATTTGGTGTTGATGGAATTAGTATCCTGAAGGGGAGAATTGAGGCTGTTGGTTTTTCCATGTTATGCTCTTTGAATTTCCCTGATTTGAGGATTGAGTTATTCCAGGGAGAACTTTTCTCCAGTTCCTTGTTATTTTTTTTCTAAAATTAGATGAAACAACTGTGTTTTGGTTTGTGGGCATGATTTGCTGTCTGTTATCCTTTTGGTATTTTGGGGAAGAACAAAGTGTATTCATGCGTATGTGTTTTCAAGAGGAATGTATTAGCTTCTCTGCTCTTCCTGTCCATCATTGAAGATGAGAGCAGATGATTTTATGTATCTTTAATCCTTTTGTTTGAGGTTTCAAAAAAAAACTGCTGTGTTGGCCGTTGAGATAATGGGGAAAAACAGATGAGTGCTTAGTGTAGAAGTAGGCACCGTGTATTCAATGGCAAACTGAGGAGGTTTATATTAGTTTGAGAAAGATTTTCTATCAGGCATGGTGGGGAGGGGAGAGAAGGATGAGAATTAAATGAGTTTGAACATATGACAGATTTCACTACAGATGTTTTAGAAACCAGAAAAAAAATATTTCAGTCAGAATTTTATATTTCTTAGATATATTCTACTGATAAGTTTGATTTTTTTGAAGGGGAGGTGTAGCATAAGTTAGGAATTTGTAGACCAGTTGTTTAATTTGGTGATTTTAATGAGTTATTAGCAAAAATGGAGCTAGCCTGATGGTTGTATACAAGAATGTTAGTGTGTCAAAAATGGGCTATTTTTTTAATTAAAGGTGTACTTCTGGAATTGGTCCAGAATTTCATGGACTTTGGTTCTATTCTCTAACATTCTATTGTTTGGCATACAACATTGACATAGTATGGTAGAGTACTTGAACAGTGAAAAGGTTTTTGTCATGGGTTGGAAGGTGCCAATATATTATAATGATGGAGTGAACGTGTGATCCAGATCCAGAATGATCCTAGAACAGTACATTTCTAATGATTCTTGAGGGCCAGTGATATGCCAGTACTTCAAGTGTTTTATAGTCATTTTCTTATTTAATTCTAATGTTGACTTAATAGGTAGCTCTTCTTATCATCTCATTTTACAGCTGAGAGAGCTGAGGTGGAAATAATTTGCTAGGTTGATACAAGTAGTAAGGTGCAGAGCTGAGGGATATCTTCCAGTGGTCTGGATCCAGAGCCTTTGCCCAATTTAGAATTCTAAGTTACCTTTTTCTGTGTTCTCTTAAAGACTCAAAGCTTTGAAAACCCCTTCAGGATTAATCTGTTCTGTCTACTGTATCTAAACAAGGGATGGTAACATTATGACAGTCTCGCAGCTACTGCCTGCTTTCAAGTGTAAAGCAGATAACTACTCTGTCATACCCTCTTTTGTCCTTGCCCTCAGATTCCTGTTCTACACAGTGCTCCAGCTTCCCCTGCCAGCTGATGAGAGAGGGGAGACCTTCTGGACACAGTGTCTAAACTATTCTTTACAGTTTTTAATCCCCTTAACTATACATTTTAATTAATACTTCATGAATTTGCTTTAAACAAATATATTCCTGTGAAGTTTCATGTAAATTAAATAATTGAATTGTAATTTCATATTATCCTGGGAAAGATGCTTATTTATTTATTTAAAGTATTCCAATAGTGATTTTTTTTGTAAAGGGAAAAATCTTTTTGTTGAACAGTGCTTGTTTTCTAGATTATGCTAACAAATATGGATATTTCACATATTACTGTTGTATAAACATAGGTCTGGCTAAATACACATTTTATATAAATATGCCAGAATTGAGCTTGGTCTCATATTCTGCTTGATGTTACTAATAAAAAGGGATTGGGTAATAGGAGTTTTTCTTAAATAAATGCTATTTGTTGGATTTGCCCTCAAATGTTCTATATTAGGGAGCCATCTACACTAAGAATAATACTCTTCTAAGCAGTAGAGTGAGGTTCAATATGTAGCACAATACTATATATATATATATACTTACTTTAAAAATTCTTTTTGTGTCATATTTATTAGGTAAATGATAGTGTTCTGTTTGGTGCTAAAATCAGTATTTTATGTGACTGAAATAAATTGTTTGAAAATAACAGTTAAATTTAGAGACATAGTTTTATTAAAAAATTGTTACGGTTGAAAAGCAGACAAACTGTTGTTTGGAAAACATATTTTCATGTAGCTCTGGGTAAAATATTTATTTCCTGTACCTAATACCATGCTAATGAGGCCATGAACCCGGATTCATTGTAATCTGTGTTCTGCCCTAAACACTCAACAGAGACTACTCTGTAACCTCGTAATTAATAGATCCAGTGGCCTCATTTAGATCATTATTCTTTTCCAACCTGTTCAACTATTCACCAACTAATCCTCCTTGAATTCTTTTCTCTTAGCTTTTGTGGTCATGCACTCTGTCAGGTCTCTGACTTTTCCTGTTTTGTTTTTACTCCTTAATTCTCTCTGCCCATGCCTTTACTGTTCATGTCTCATAAACTCATGTACTTGGCACTTTGCTCTACTCACTCTGTTCTTATTTTTGATAATTAGTCCCATGGTTCCAATTCTTACTTTTAGTGATTTCCCCTAAATTTCTTTCTGTATCAACTTGACCGTCATTTCTAAACTGATGCTCTATAGACGTCTTCAAATTTCACAGTTCCCATCAAATCCACCTCCTTTGAGAAACTTGGATCTTCTTCTGTTTCCTATATGATAGCCCCATTGCCCTAGTTATTCAGGTTCAGAATTTTCACTCACCTTTTTCCTCTTGTCATATTCTTTCACTTGCCAAACCCTGTTCTTCTGGGCAGTCATCCTTCACTTTCTAGTCCTGTCTGAGTGCAGGCTTCATCACTTTTTCTTCCATACACATCTCCTTGTGTTTGGCCCTTTTCCTCAATGCACAACACAGCCTATCCTGTGCATTGCCTTTAGGGCTATGTTTCAGAGTAGAAATCTGATTGTAATATTCTCTTGCTGAATAAGAATCCTTATTAGCCTTTATGAATACATTTCAGAGTCCAGACTTGTACTGTGGGGTTGAAACTCTTCATGGCCTAATCTCTTGGCTCACTTTTCTACTGCAGCACTTGTCACACTTCCACCACTGTGCCATGCCCTAGCCCCGTTGACCTGTTCCTTAAACATGTCCCCATTCTTCCATCTTCCTACTCTTGTTCAAACAGACCTTTGTCTGGAATTCACTTTCCTTTAGTCTTACCTATCTTTCAGGAACTGTTTGAATTAAATCTTTCAAAATAGTTTTCCCAAATTTACTGTTCGGAATTATACCTGTTTTATAATATTCATCACAGATTATGTAATATATATGTGTCTTCTTTCATTGTCCCCTACTGTCACTAGATTGATTATGAATGACTAGAGAATGTGAGCTGCCTAGCAAAAGATTTGGTAAGATTTTATGTAGATCAGTGGATCTCAGGTTTTAGGATTCTTTTCTACTCATAATTATGGAGGACTTTCTAAAGATTTTGTTTATCTGCTTATATCAGTACTTACTGTGTTAGAAATTAAAATTTAGAAATTAAAAACTTATTTATTTATTTATTTATTTATTTAATTTTTTTTTAAAGATTTTATTTATTTATTTGAGAGAGAGAGAATGAGAGACAGAGAGCACGAGAGGGAAGAGGGTCAGAGGGAGAAGCAGACTCCCTGCCGAGCAGGGAGCCCGATGCGGGACTCGATCCTAGGACTCCAGGATCATGACCTGAGCCGAAGGCAGTCGCTTAACCAACTGAGCCACCCAGGCGCCCTAAAAACTTATTTAATCCATCTAAAAATAAATAATAAATGCATGTTAACAGAAAATGACATTTTATGAAAAATAACTATTTTTGGGGTGCCTGGCTGGCTCAGTCGGTAGAACATCTGACACTTGATCCTGGGTTGTGAATTTAAGCCCCACGTTGGATGTAGAGATTACTTAAAAATTAACAAAAAGAAAAATAACTATTTACCAAAACAAAGATTTGTGAAAAAAGTGGCACTATTTTATTTATATTTTTGTAAATCTCTATAATGTCTAACTTAATAGAAGATAACTGGATTAAATTTTCCTGCATTATGTTATTTTTGGTTGAACTGTAGATGAAGAAATCTGGCCTCACACAGATACATCCTTTGGAAAGGAAGTAATGTAACCTTTTTAGATAACTGTGTATATCCTTCTTTGATCTTCACCAAAACTCAGCAGGTGGTAATTTCCTAAAGTTCCAAGGTGGAATCTTAAACCATACTAGTGAACTTTTGCACTGTTACATTACAGTGTATTGGTGTATTTTGCACTCTGATGTATCTTTTACCCATGCATGATTTTATAACATGATGTATTGGTCATTTGAAACACAGTTTTGTTGAATTATGTAGATCTTCCAAATTTCTGTAATATCAAAAAATTATATTTTGATTTCATCAGAAAAGTCTTAACTATTTAAACTTAAACAGCATAAGCTATTATGCTTAAGGTGGCAGATACAGATTTTCCCAGATTCTGTTTTTCCCTTGAATTTTATTATTGTCAACAAATATTGTCAGTTGCTTTCCTTGTAATGACAGGCTCTACTCAAAAAACAAACAAAACCCCAAATTTGCCAAAAACCCAAGTTTGAATAACCAAGGTTTGTTAGTCAGTGTTTCCAGTAATCATGGTATTTTATGGAAAAAAAAAAAAAGTTCCTGAAGATTACAACTCAAACATTCACACAAGTATGTTCCTTGAGAAAGCCATCATATTTTGTTTTACAGTGAAGTACTTAATGTGCAATTCCTATTTCATCATATAGAATGTTAAAAAGATGTATTTAGGATCAAGATATACTAAAATTAATAAATTTTACTGCTTAGTTAAGTATTCTTTTTTTTAAGATTTTATTTATTTGAGAGAGAGAGGGAGAAGCAGACTCCTTGCTGAGTAAGGAGCCTGACGCGGGACTCAATCCCAGGACCCTGAGGTCATGACCTGAGCTGAAGGCAGCAGCTTAACCGACTGAGTCACCCAGGTACCCCTCTTTTTTTTTTTTTTTTTAAGATTTTATTTATTTGACAGCAAGAGAGCACAGGCAGGGGGAGCAGCAGAGGGAGAGGGAGAAGCAGTCTCCCTGCTGAGCAGGGAGCTTGACATGGGGCTTAATCCCAGGACCCTGGGATCATGACCTGAGCTGAAGGCACTTACCAGATTGAGCCACCAGGTGCCCCAGTCAAAAGTATCCTTAAGTGAAACCAACATTCTTTTATTGTGGGTGCAGTGACCCCTATCTTGGTTCTGGCTAAAGTGGTAGAAGTTTTACCTATCATTGGTTCTGCATAATTAGGGTAAATGTAACTATAGTGAAAAAGGCAATTGTCTTATAATTATGAAAATAATTTTGACCTTGTTGACTCTCTGGAAGGGTCTCAGGGATCTTCAGGAGTCCATTGACTTGGAGAACTGCTGGTCTAGGTAATTGTCCGCTTGAGTTGTGAATGTGTTCAGGTTTCCTCTAGGCCAAACATGTAGAATCCTAGAAAGTTAGAAATGGACATTACCCTGGAGTTAATTTAATTCTAATTCCTCATTAAAAAGTTGAGGAAACAGGTTTAGAGAGGTTAAGAGACTTGATGAAGGCCATACAGTTAAATCAGAGGCAGAACTGAAAAGATAATTCATGTGGCTCTTAGTTCAGAATTCATTTTTTCTATCAATATTGTGAAATTTAAAAATTTAGAGGATGAGGCCCCTGGGTAGCTCATTCGCTTAAGGGTCTGACTCTTGATTTCCACTCATGTCATGATCTCAGAGTCGTGGGATCGAGCCCTGCATTGTGGGCTCTGTGCTGGGTGTGGAGCCTACTTAAGATTCTCCCTCTCCTTCTCCCTGTGGACCCTCCCCACCCCCCACACTCTCTGTCCACCAAAAAAAAAAAAAAAAAAAAATGGAGGTAATTTCAGACACATTTCATATAAAGCTATAATTAGAAAATAAGTATTTTTTTAATGCTATAATATGGATACTGTCAAATAGAATTCCTTAGGGGATAAATTGTTGAACTCTGTGACCCCGAACTCTAGGATCAGCTTTCATCTGTTTTTCACCTTTTTCCCATCTAGTTGAATATGAAATTGCTATAGTCACATGGACAATTGAGAAATTGAGATAATTCAACAATTAATGTATAATCATTGCTAAGAAAAGTCTTAAAATATACCCTGGTAAAAATCAGTATCATTAGTTTGACATTTAAGAGAACAGCATATAATTATATACAAAAATGAAAAATAATTGAGCACATTTTAGAGAATTTTTTTTTTTTAAATCATTGACTGTGGAAAGTTTTAAGCATGTTAAGAAAAGAAGAGCTATGAACCACCATGTACCTATTGCCCAGATTCAACAGTTAGCAACTTATGACTAATCTTATTTTACCTTTTCTTTATCTAAAACTACCCACCCTCCCACCTCATATTATTTTGAATCAGATTCCAGATATCATATAATATCATCTATAAACATTTCAGTTTGTAAAAGTATTTCTTTTTTTTTTTTTTTAAGATTTTATTTATTTATTTGACAGAGAATTAGCGAAAGCAGGAACACAAGCAGGGGGAGTGGGAGAGGGAGAAGCAGGCTTCCCGCTGAGCAGGGAGCCCGATGTGGGGCTCGATCCCAGGACCCTGGGATCATGACCTGAGCTGAAGGCAGACGCTTAACCCAGGCGCCCCAAAAGGGAGTATTTCTTAAAACTTGTAATTAGGCATATGTAAGGAAATCAGGACTTGATCTCTAATAAATTTGAATGAACCTCTCAGAGTTTTTTCTAGCTTAACCAGCAAAAACCAGAAATAAAAATCCTTCTCCTTTTGATCCTGCCATTTTTCTTGTTCTTTTGCCTTATATCTCTTAACCTTACTTTAAATTTCTTGGAAGAGAAGGCTCTATTAGCTGTTTCTGTTTTTCCTATTTTTAAATGAGTTTAGCTTTTTTTTTTTTAAGATTTTATTTATTTGAGAGAGAGAGAGAGCACAAGCGGCAGGGAGAAGGTCAGAGGGAGAGGGAGAAGCAGACTCCCCGCTGAGCAGGGATCCCAGTGTGGGGCTCTGTCCCACTACCCTGAGATCATGACCGGAGCCAAAGGCAGATGCTCAACCAACTGAGTTCCCTTTTACTTTAGTTTTTTTAATGAATTTGCTACAGAAATCATATTTTGCCTCTCCAGACATTTTACTCTTAGGATTTTTAAGGTTGTATCTGTTGCAAAATGCATAAATAACTTCTTTTACCTGGTAGTTTTAGAATATTGAGATGCCAATAATCTGGTCTATTTTGGGTGAATTTAATACAAGAATTTTTCTTTATTTTACCAGGCGGAGTACAGACTTCTAGTTATAAAACAGAACAAACAGATGGTTACCAGAGGGGAGGTGGGTGCAGGGATAGGTGAAATAGGTGAAGGGGATTAAGATTACATTTATCTTGATGAGCATTGAGTAATATATAGAATTGTTGAATTACTGTATTGTACACCTGAAACTAATGTAACACTGTTAACTATACTGGAATTAAAATAAAACCCCCCAAACCCAAAAGAAACAAACAAAAATAAATTAGACATGGGGATATAATGTACAGCACAGGGAATGTAGTTAATATTTGTAATATGACTGGTGACAGATGGTAGCTAGATTTACTGTGGTAATGACTTTGTAATGTATATAAATGTTGAATGACTGTGTGGTACATCTGAAACTAATATTGTATATCTACAACATTTTAATAAAAAAAAGTGATACTACAGAGAGATTGCCATAAAGATACATAAAGAGGGTCCATAAAGAGATTCTTATTTGAAAACATGACTAGAAATAATTTTCTCATATTGTTTTAGTATAGAATTAGGTATTTGTTATCTTCTCTCTAGTATTTGAACTTCTAAATCCTTATGCCTTTAGTTCTATAGACATTTTCCAGTGACTATTTGTCTAACTAAAAGTTAGATCTCTCTTTTTTTTTTGAAAGTTAGATGTCTTTTATTTGATTTATCTTTCCTGAGGTTTTGATGTCGTATTGACAATTTAGCTGAACCTTGATGGATAATAATATAATTAAAGAATCTTAGATTTGTTAACAAGGATAGTGTAGATGGCTTTGCCCAAAAATATATAAAAATGTAAACTATAAGGCACATACATAAGTTAGCACTGCTGTCTTTTTTTTTTTTTTTAAGATTTTATTTATTTGACAGAGAGCGAGAGAGGGAACACAAGCAGGGAGAGTGTGAGGGAGAAGCAGGCTTCCTGCCAAGCAGGGAGCCCCCATGCGGGGCTCGATCCCAGGACCCTGGGATCATGACCTGAGCTGAAGGCAGATGCTTAACAGCTGAGCCACCCAGGCACCCCGCAATGTTGTTTCTTACATTAGTTTTCTTTGTAAAAGAATTCTGCAAAGGGCCCTTTTACTGGCCTTTGTTAAAGTGTATATATATCTCCAAGAAATTGATTAATGAACAGAAAAGGAAAGAAATGAATGTATGTTTTAATTGAGGATACATTTACCTGTACCTATTCCTCATCAAAGCTGCAGTATTTATATTTGGACTCCAGATGCTCAATGTATTTCTGGGTAAATAAAATTTAAGGGAAGAAATCAGCTAATCAAAGTTATAACCTGAACATGAAAAATTCCCCTGATTTATGAGACAATATGAAATATTTCCCTTATTCCTCTCTGCAGTATAAATGAGAATTTGGGGTGACTTTCCAAACAGTACTATATCAACATGAAAGTGATTTGATTTTACATTTGTTACTCTTGGAAGTGAAGGAATAAATTCTTGGGTTGTTTTAAAAATCCTGATGTCTGGGGGCACCTGAGTGGCTCAGTCGGTTGAGCACCTGACTCTTGATTTTGGCTTGGTCATGGTCTCGGGGTCATGGGATCCAGCCCCGCTTCCGGCTCCATGCTCAGCAGGGAGTCCACTTGAGATTCTTTCTCTCCCTCTCCCTCTCCTCCCATCCCTCCTTGCGCCCCCCCCCACCCCAGCATTCTCTCTTTCTCTCACATAAATAAATAAATCTTCTAAAAAAAATCCTGTTGTCTGGGCCACAGCCTAGACCCATTAAATCTGAGCTCTTGGGAGGGTGAGACCTAGATGACAGTACTTTTTCAAAGGTCTTCAGATGACTCCAGTGTGCAGCTCAGTTGTTTCTCTCTTTTTTTTTTTAAGATTTTATTTATTTATTTGTTTCTTTTTTTTTAATATTAAATCTGCATAAATAAAACTTTTTATCAAATACTAAGGAAACTTTTGATGATCAAAATGTTTTAAAAAGGAGCGCCTGGGTGGCTCAGTCGGTTGTGTCTGCCTTTGGTTAAGGTCATGATCTCAGGGTCCAGGGATTGAGCCCTGCGTTGGGCTCCCTGCTCAGTGGGGAGTCTGCTTCTCCTTCTCTGTCTGCTCATGTGTGTACTCTCTCTCTCTCAAATAAATAAATAAAAGCTTACAAAAAAATTATTAAAATGACATACTTGTTATTCATTACAAAATTTGAAAATAGAAGTTAATTCTGTTGAATCTAGTTTATAGAATACCTTTGTGGACCAATCAATCCTATTTTAAGCTTCTACACAATTCACTTAATGTTTGTTCAGTATGGAAATCCATGTAACGAAAATGAAGTAAATAAGAATCCTTGATATTTCTACCATGTATAGATAATCATTATTGTTGGCATTTTGCTGGATGATATTTTAGTGCGTGCCTGTATGTACACCTATATATTTTTAACAAAAATGAAATTAAAGTAAAATAACTACCCTCCCCTTTATTGAAGGCTTTAAAAATTAAATGCATTTTCATCTCTGTAGGGTGATTCAGAAATTTCATTTCTGTACCTGGAATTTATGATTTTTGGGTTCTGTGACTACTGTTTCTGTATAAAGAAAAGTAATTATCCTTAGATGCTGTCATGACACTTTGCTGTAGCCCCACTTAATAACTGCTTAATGATTTATGTAGATGAATGTCCATTTATAGTCCAAACCAAATATGTTTTTGAGATGTTATATATAACATAAGCATTTTTGTTTTTTAATTTTTATATAATGAAATGGTTATGAATTATGTATTTACTTTTCTAAGAATATTATTTAAAAACATGATTTCAATATTTTTGCACCAAATAGGATTAATGAATTTATATTAATTATAGCCCTATACAAATTTAAAGAATTTACAGATTTTCTTCCCATAATCCAGTAGTTTCAATAAACTTATCTTTTATTTTTGACATGCTCTTTTTATATATTCATGTATCTTGCTGCCACTAAATTGCTGATACCCTCTTATATTCTCTTGGATCTTTTTTGCCATTATTATAGAATGACTGTAGTATTTAGTGTATTATGTGAGTGTTGAGATCTTTAATGAAACATAGTAAAGAAGTGTTTTTACTTTTCATGCAACAGCTGTCTTTTGCCTTTTATTTGTTTTATTTATTTTTAGAGAGGGGGAGAGAGAGAGAGGTGGGGAGAGGGGCAGAGCGAGCGAGCGAGAGAGAATTGAGGGTCTCCCACAACCCTGAGAGATGACCTGTGCCAAAATCAAGAGCTGGATGCTTAACCAGCTGAGCCACCCAGGCGCCCTGTCTTCTACCTTTTAAAAAATGGTTTCTTAAGTAATAGAATATTATGGTGTATTTCTTAGAGATTTTTCTTTAGTGAGGAAAATCAAGGAAATGAGAGTTTTCCCCTTAGCTTTTTTTTTTTTTAAGGTTTTATTTATTTCCTTGACAGAGAGAGAGACACACAGCAAGAGAGGGAACACAAGCAGGGGGAGTGGGAGAGGGAGAAGCAGGCTTCATGTTGAGCAGGGAGCCCGGTGCGGGGCTCGATCCCAGGACCCTGGGATCATGACTGGAGCCGAAGGCAGATGCTTTATTACCGAGCCACCCAGGCTCCCCTCCCCTTAGCTTTTTATCCCCTCCCCCTTCCATGATTTTTGTGAAGTGGTGCTTAAAAACTTGGGTGGGTTAGATGGGGGATTGTTTTATTGCATGTATGCAAGATTATACTTTGATATAACATTTCTGCGTTGTAAAGAAGGTGCTGTTTTCACAGTACTTAGTTATGTCCCAGTAGACCAGTGTGTTCTCTCCAGTAAATAGGATCCTCCTAGGTCTTGGAATTTGGGGTTGCTGGGTTTTGCCACTGGTAAGTTTAGAGTCCGAATAGTAATTGGGCTAAGCAGATTCTTCTGTGGCTATCAGCAGGCATGGAAGAATGTGTGTAGGTCACCTCTGGGTTGGGAATACGTACAGAAGGTACTGCTGCCTTGGCTTCTGGCATGGGGCACTGGGCTGGCCCTTGTCTCTGGATACTTTGAATGAGACACTTTGGCAGCTATCCAAATTGGAAATATACCTTCTTAGGTTCCAGATCTACCTTGGCTCGTATGAGGGCAACGTATGAGGATAGCAGCACCCCGGGCGGATGCCTGGTTTTGCCAAAGATCAGTCTCCTGCCTTGAGAGCTGTGCTGTGCTGCTTATCTGTTGACAGTCTGGGAGCAGATTGCCAAATACAGGTCAGGAGGTGTATATGACCTGTAAAAGGATCTTCTCCTGGGGCACCTGGGTGGCTCAGTTGTTAGGCGTCTGCCTTCAGCTCAGGTCATGATCCCAGGGTCCTGGGATCGAGCCCCGCATCCAGCTCCATGCTTGGCAGGAAGCCTGCTTCTCCCTCTCATGTGAAAAAATTTAAGCTGTGCTTCTTCGTATATCTATTAACATTAGATCAGTCCTTTTGAAAACTTAGAAAGCTAAATTTAGTACTTCGTGCCCATTCTTCTTTCTTAATTTCCTTGTTGAGGTTTTGTGTACTACTTTTTCTGGCCTCAAGGTTGAAGAAGTCTGACTGTATAAGAAAGGCTGTTACACTTGTGTACACATACACATAGAGCACCAGTTTGAGTTTCCAGAGTTTATTACATTTTGGATGAAAGTTATTTAAAAGATTTGTTTATTTTTAGAGAGAGAGAGAGAGGGGAAGTGTGCACGCACCCATGAGTGGGGGGGGAGGGGCAGAGGGCCTCTCAAGCAGACTCCCTGCTGAGCGCAGGCTCAATCTCAGGACCCTGAGATCTTGACTTGAGATGAAATCAGGAGTCAGGCGCTTAACCGACTTGCAGGCACCCCTGAAAGTTATTTTAATGATCACTTTTTTTTCTGATATAAAACCAATAGCTATTCTTTGAAAAGTTTAGAAAATGGTAATGTGTAAAGGAGAAAAGAAAAATTACTTATAATGCCACCACTTAGAAATAGTATTAATATTTTTATAGATCTTCTGTTTTTAAAAAATTTATTAGTTCTTATTGCCAAATCAGATAAATATCATGCTCTTTCTTCAAAGTCTTTTCTTTTTTTTTCCTAATTAATTGTAATTTATCTGGAATTTATTTTGGAGCATGGTTGGAAAGTTATTTTAAAGTTATAATAATCATTTTCCTTTTTCATACTGCTAAGAAAGAAAAGTCTGATCTTTTGGACTGTTACTAGGGAAGATTTTTTATTTAATTCTTCATATTCTTTGTCAACCCCTTTAAATTGTTTTGAAAATTATTTTTTACACTGTCTTTATTTAAAATTAATCACTCATAAGAGAATGCATTCTTTTGCCAACAACGCATCAAAACAACGTGATACAGATACAGTTGACATACCCCTAGACCACCACCTGGTTGTTTTCCATGTAGAAACTAAGCATTGTTATCATTTTTGTGTGTATACTTCTGTGTCTTTTACTATTATTGCAGTTTTTGGCTTGTAGAAATAATATAGTGGGTTGTGTTTTGTTTTAAGTTGTGCGTGGAGCCCAACATGGGCCTTGAACTCATGACCCTAAGAGCAAGACCTGAGCTGAGCTCAAGAGTTGGACATTTAACCAACTGAGCCACCCAAAATAATGTAGTTTTGTATGTTTTTTGACATTAAAGATCTTGTACTCTACAAATGTTTTGTAACTTCATTTTTTCATACAACACCAGACCCTAGGTGTCCCATCTTAAAAGGTAAAGATTCACTTTACTGTTTTTATTTTATTTATATTATTATTTTTTTTCTTTAAGTAAGTTCTGTGCCCAGTGTGGGGCTTGAACTCATGACCCTGACATTAGGAGTTGCATGCTCTACCGACTGAGCTAGCCAGGTGCCCCTCACTTTACTGTTTTTAATTGCTGCATGGCTTTCTGTAATTCAGATATAGCGTAGTTTATTAAACCGTCTTCTCTATTGAAAGGTATTTAGGTTGTTTGCATTTTTTCTCTTATTCACAGTAGTACAAGCAACATCCTTGGTGTGTACTGAGTGCTGGTTCAGAAGATTTGCTATAGTGTCACTAACAGAACAACTTGACATTACAGGTTTTTAATTTTTGTCGCTGTGGTACGTGAAAAAGTATCTTGTTTTAATTACATAAAACAGTATCTTTCTTAAGGGGAAATACCAGAATTTAATGATAAAGATGGATGAAATATGGTTTTCTGGACATAATTCTTTACAGAGATATGGCTGGCTGTTTGAAACAGACTTTGTGTTTAAAAGATTAAAAAAAAGTTGATTCGTGATTTTATATGAAGAAGCACTGAGTTCTCTTTCCCTAATTCATTTTAGTTAGTTTAGTTCACATTTGAATTGAGTTGTAATTTAGGGGAAAAACGCATTCTTTGCTTTCCAGTTTCCAGAATCAGATGTTTTAAAAACTAAGACCTTGGGAAACATTCCCAAGCTTGAGAAAACACAGTTTGTCTAATATGAACCAGGACACCCTTTTATATTTTGATTTACAGGAATAGAAAAATAAGAATATATTTGAAAGTGGTTTGGAAAATAGGCAAGTAATGGATTAATTAGAATTCATATATTAAGAGTGTAGCTTTTTAAATTTAAGTATTTTATAAATGCATCATTGGTATTTGGTTAGTAGTGGCGTGATATGTAGGATAAGCAAACTGAAACAAATAGGAATATGGTATTAAAAGGAAATGATCAGGGCGCCTGGGTAGCTCAGGCGTTAAGCATCTGCCTTCGGCTCGGGTCATGATCTCGGGGTCCTGGGATCGAGTCCCGCCATCGGTCTCCCTGCTCGGTGGGCAGCCTGATTCTCCCTCTCCCACTCCCCCTGCTGTGTTCCCTCTCGCTGTGTCTCTCTCTCTCTCAAAAAAAAATCTTTAAAAAATAAAAGGAAATGATCATAAAATAACCCAACCAAACAGTTTCTCTGACGTAAATTTCACTTTTAAAAAAAAGATTTTATTTATTTATTTTAGAGGGAACAAGAACATGCATGAATGAGCGGGGTAGGGGCAGAGGGAGGGAGAATCTGAAGCCAACTCTGCGCTCGGCACGGAGCCCCTCATGGGGGCTCAATCCCATGGCGGTGAGGTCATGATGGAGCTGAAGCCAAGAGTTGGACATTTAACTGACTTAGCCACCCAGGCACCCCTAAATTTCACTTTTATTAGTGATTTCCTATGTCTGTTTTGATTATAATTTTCTTATAATGGTCAAGGTCTAAAGCACTGTATAATTATTGTACAGTGTAGTATATTTTCTTCTGAATTTTATCGTTTCTTGAGAATTCTGGAGATATTGAACAGTTTTTTTTGAATTATTTTTATGGTGTTTAATTTTTAAAATTTTTAAAATTTTTTTAGAGAGACTGCACATGAGCAGGGATGGGGGGCAGGGGAAGGGATAGAGGGAGAGAGAGAGAATCATAAGCAGGCTCCATGCTTAGCAGGGAGCCCGGTACAGGGCTCAATCTCATGACCCTGAGATCATGACCTGAGCCAAAATCAAGAGTCGGACACTCAACCAGCTGAGCCACCCAGTGCCCCTTTGGGGTGTAGTTTTATGTGTCTTACATTTGTTTAGTGAAAATAACTAATAGGAATAGCTTTTAAAATTAAATCTCTTTGATGCACCCAGTCATAGAATTGCTCGTACTTGTTTACAGTATCCAATCCAGAGTGAACTCCTTGAAATCACCCAGCCAAAGCCAAAATTTTAAAATAGGTTCTAATACCCTCTTTCTGAGAAGCCCCACTGTTCTCTGTGATGAGAATTCTCCCTTACTGCAACAAGTAATAAATCCAACTTGTTCAACTATTAAAAAAAACCCTAAATCTCTACCTTCACTTTTCTTATTTTCTGGAGGGGGAAAAATGCTTTCAAAGTGGGGCCATTTAACTTTGGTTTTTGTTTCTGTTTTTGTTTTTTTTAAGTAGGCTCCACGACCAGCGTGGAGCCCAACGTGGAGCTTGAACTCACAACCCTGAGATTAGAACCAGAGGTGAGATCAAGAATCTGACACTGAACTGACTGAGCCCTTCAGGTGCCCCAAATTTTGTTTGTTATTTAAATTCTTATTTAAAAATGCCTTTATTATTATTATTTTTAAAGATTTTATTTTATTTTTAAAGATTTTTATTTATTCATTTGAGACACAGAGAGAGAGAGAGCATGAGCAGTGGGAGAGGCAGAAGCAGGCCTCCCGCTGAGCCAGGAGCCCAGGATCATGACCTGAGCCGAAGGCAGATGCCCAACCATCTGAGCCACCCAGGCACCCCTTAAAGATTTTATTTTTAAGTAATCTCTACGCCCATCATGGAGCTCAAACTCACAACCCTGAGATCAAGAGTCACACACTCTACCAACTGAGCCAGCCAGGTGCCCCTAAAAATGCCTTTTAAAAACATGCATATTTATAACAGTATTATATTTATATGTTTTAATTCACAAAGTTGCTTTTCATTTGTGATACTTTATTGTAATGTGTCAGTTTTACTTTAGAAACTACATGTTATGTTCAGTAACAGTTTTGGGTAATGGCATAAAATCATTGTTAAAATAGGACACTTTAAATATGTGATCTTAACATTCTACTGAAAGCATTTTATGAACCTCTTGTTCTTTGCAGAGACAAGGGAAGGTATGTGCTGGATTTGGAATTCTGTAGAGATGAATCAGTGGTGGTATATATCTGCTTCCCCAAAGCTTTAATCTTAGCATCTGAGACTATATTGTTTGTACATGATCTAACCTAACATGCAGCTTTCTTTAAACATTTGACTTGAAGAGGGCATTCATTATTCATCTGTTCAACAAATACTTAATAATTCCCTATATATGATATACTGTATTAAGTGCTGGCAGTATATGGGTGAACAAGACATGATTCTTGTCTTTAAACTCTAGGAGAGATTAAAATTTAACAACAAAGTACCAAAGTAGAGGGAAACTAGTGTTTTAGAGAGTTAAAAGTAGGTGCAGAGGAAGGAGCACCTAATTCTGAGAAGAGTTTTGGTGGAAGATTTCAAGGAGGAGAGATTTGTTTAATTTTTTTTTTAAAGATTTTATTTATTTGAGAGAGAACAAGTTGGGGGGAGGGGCAGAGAGAGAGAGAGAGAAGCAGGCTCCCTACTGAGCTGGGGATCCGATGTGGGCCTCGATTCCAGGACCCTGGGATCATGACCTGAGCCGAAGGCAGACACTTAACTGACTAAGCCACCCAGACGCCCCATGTTTGTTTAATTTTTGAAGCAGTGAGTGGAAATGCATTATGTGAAGAACAAGGGAGAGGCTTTTCTGGCAGAAGGATTGCAAATTGTGTGGGTGGGTGACTCTTCAGTGTACTTGGGGCACAGAATACATGCTGAGTGCAGAAGATACCCTTGGGGAAATTGACGCATTCAGTCTAGTGAGAAGGGATACAGTCTGAGTGACTTCATCTCCAAAATGGTGTTGACATGTTGATCTGTGCTGTGTGATAAACTCAGCTTTCCAGGTTTTCAAGATTGCATGTGTTTCCTCTAGTGTCACCTGGAGAAACTGTTTCTATTCAAGATAAGATAAGACAAAGGGATGGGAGGAGTGGGGTGTCACCTAAACCGTACATAGACAGATGAGGAGCTGTGCTGGAGCTCAGAGTGAAACTAATTATTCTAAGTAACCTAACTCCAAATATTGAAGTGAGGCGAGTCTGTTAATGCGCAGGCACGGTAATGGAGATAACTTTGGAATGGACTTCATAGTTCCTTGGCTGAACAGAATTTTCATAAACGTATTTTCTTTGCGTTTTGAACCTGAGCTTGTGCTGGACATTTTGTTGGAAGTTAGTGATAGGTTGAAATGCAATTAATATACATTAGTTGTCTTAATTCATATCAGTTTAAAATAGCTTTATGTTGTTGTGAATTTATCTTCTTTTCTCTCCCTTCTTTACCCTATAGTCAAGATGATAGTCTCTTATTGCTGCTTCCACAGAATCTTTTTTTAATCTTTTCTATATAGCTGCTGAAAAAGAAAAGTAGAAAAAAAGACATAATTTAGTTTTTTAACATGGTGATTATTACAAATTTTTTCTAATTTTCCCTTTGCCTGCTATTTATTTAGTTTACCATGTCAAATAAATTACTCTTTTCTTAACCAGTTTGTTGCTGTGGTTGTTATACTTAATCATCCTTGCTCTGATATCCCATCTCTAGATTCATGTTTCCTTTCTCTTCTTTACCTTTTCTCTTTTAAGCCTGTTTTCCATCTGTCCTTGTTTCCTTGCCCCCTATCTATTATTTTTGTGCTTACTGTCTCTTAAGCTGAAAACAGGTTCTTTGTCTGACCAAGGATTCTGGCTATCTTCATGAACCTCTCTGAAATCTACGTGTTGCAAATTTAGCTTTTCGCAAAAGAACAAGTGATGGTCTTTGATATCCCCAGATAGCCCAGAGTCTTTCATTCCTCAAAGTCCCTCTAGTTTTATCCCAGAGCTTTACTTTTCTCTGTCCTTTGGGAAATAGGCTACTGGTATTAGGTCTTCTGTTCATTTCAAATGAGGAATATTACATGGATTACATGATTATTGGGTTCACTGAACCAGTGACCCAGCTTGTGGAATTAGGACACTGAAGTAGCCTTGTTAAATGGGGCTTTCAGTGCTCCTTCCTTTGACCCTTCCTGTATTTTGGTGACAGTTCACAGGGTGGAGCTCTTTATTTTAACAATGAAATATTTCACGGAGGGCATAGTTTCCACCTCTAAGATGACATTTGATATCTCATTTGTTATTGCTCTTTTAAACATCCTACTTGCCTCAGTAATGCTGACACATACCATAATTAGACAAGGCCTTGGGCTGTATCAAGAGATCAGTAAAATCGACTATTTTGGCAATAACAGCAAGGCTCCTCACTAAGGTCCAGGATCCAATTGTCTATGGTCATTTTTATTACTATTTAGTGTTTGGTAGTAGTTTTGAAATTTATTGTCTAGATTGAAACATGTTTACATGAATTTTACTTACATTTGTGAATCTTCTAAGTGAGGCAGAGCAAAAAGGCAGGTTGTGTTTCAGGGAGAAGTCAGTTTCTGCCTTAATGTGAAGGGATGGAGGGAAGAAGTTGGAATATAGTCCTTATTCATCAGTTTGCCTTCAGTAGGACCATGGTGGAAAGACCTTTCTGTATGAACGGATTAAGAGGTCCTGGATGAGGGTGACTTTTTTTTTTTTTTTTAAGATTTTATTTATTTATTTGAGAGAGAGAGCACAAGAGGGGGGAGTGGGAGAGGGAGAAGCAGACTCCCTGCCGAGCAGGGAGCCTGATGCGGGACTCGATCCCGGGACTCCAGGATCATGACCCGAGCCGAAGGCAGTTGCTTAACCAACTGAACCACCCAGACGCCCAAGGGTGACTTTATTTGAGGGATTGGGTGTTGTGTTGGGAGAGAAGTTTGAACTAACTCAGGTTGGGCATAGAGAATGGAGGTGAAGTTGAAAGCTAGAATTAGGAGTGTAATAAAATCAGGCTGAAGAAAACTAACAGACCGTAGGATGTGGCAGTGAAGAACAGAGCAGGGTGAAAGGGAAGTTTGTACTGCTTTAAGGAGGCAGAGAAAAAAAAAGAGGATGGAGGAGAGGAATAAAATACCAGCCTGCTTGAGATGGAGAAGTATTGTAGTGTGAAACCATTATAGAAAAGCTGAAAGCCATTTATTTAATCTGTGAATCCTTGGAACTGGTAGAAGAGGCACAGGTGTAATTCATTACATAATCGTATTCAATGATACTCATATTTTCCATGTATGGATTCGTTACAAATGTAGTATTTCTCATTAAGTAAATGTAAATTTTCATTTCTTTAGTAATTTATTAGTGACTTTTATTGAGTGTCAACTATATGTAGGGTATCACAGCTCAGGAAAAGGGAGAGAGAAATGTAAATGAGTAGTCTATTCTATTGCTTGGTAAACAGAGGAATGAGCATCATATAATGTGGAAGTTGCTTTGGTTTATCTGTGATTTTTCCTAACAGGTTAATTCCTTGAAGCACAGGGTAGCAGCCCTTCTCCTATTGGAGAAGAAAGTCATACCAACCTGTAAGCTGTGGGAAAAGATGAAAAGTCTGCTAGAAGTGCCTTCTTTGAGGAAAAGTACTGTAGTAATGAGGGAACACATTCTTAATTTGTCAGTTCTGTGCATCTTTTTCTTTTGTGGTTAATTTTTTCCCCTGTTTTGAGTTTTCCCCCTTCTGAGGTCATCAAGATAATCTCCTGTATGAACTTCTAGAAGCTTTACTGTTTGCCTTTCACAAGTAGATTTATAACCTGCTTATGTATAATATTTGTGTATGATGTGAAGTAAGTCTCAATTTATATTTTTTCCAAATGTATATTTAGTTTTCCTCGTAGCATTTATTGGCAAGTTAACTTTCCCCCGCATTGCTACTTTTATTCTGTATTGCTGTTTTTGTTACAAATCATATATGTGTATACTTTATATATGTACGAATCTTTGTTCTCTTTTATTGGTCTATTTGTCTATTCATGCACCATTACCACAGTCTTATTGTAGCTTTATAGTAAATCTTACATTGCTGTCTAGTTCTTTAAGAATGTCTTGGCTATTCTTGGCCATTATATTTCTGTATAAATTTTAGAACCATCTTACAGAGTTTTTAAGAAAACTTTGTTGGAATTTTAGTTGGGATTACATTCCACCTATAGATTACTTTGGAAAGAATTGACATCTACCATACTGAGTCTTCTCATCTAGGATCATAGTGTATTGCTTAATTTATTTAGGTCTTTGCTAATTACTCTTGATGTTCTCTGTAGTAGTCTTACATATTTTTTAAAAAATTTTTACTTTGCTCTAATTTTAGACTTTTAGAAAAGTTGAAAGAACAGTACTCTCTCAAAATTCCTGCATACCCTTCACCTAGATTCCTTCAATGAGCACTCTGCCACATTTTCTTTATCCTTCTCTTTCTTTACACAACCTCTCACACTTAGAATTTTTTTATTTTGTAAGTTGCAGACTTATACCTCCTCCTTTACCCCTAAACACTTTGGTGTGTATTTCCTAATAACAAAATCATTCTCTTGCATGACCACAAGTAACACTTATAAATATTGTTATTTAAAATCAGGCATTTTCAGAGTTCACAAATTGTCCCAAATATATCATTCATAGCAAAAATAAATCTTGGATCATGTGTTATGTTCAGTTGTCTTGTTGCTTTGGTCTCTTGTCATCTGCAACAGTTCCTCATCTTCCTTTGTGTTTCATGGGCCCTTAAAATTTTTTTTTTAATTTTATTTATTTATTTGAGAGAGAGAATGAGAGACAGCACGAGAGGGAAGAGGGTCAGAGGGAGAAGCAGACCCCCTGCTGAGCAGGGAGCCCGATGCGGGACTCGATCCCGGGACTCCAGGATCATGACCTGAGCCGAAGGCAGTCGCTTAACCGACTGAGCCACCCAGGCGCCCGGGCCCTTGAAATTTTTGAATAATTCAAGCTAGTTGTTTTGTATAAAGCCTTCCCACCCCTCAATTTGGATTTGTCTGGTATTTCCTCATGATGAGATTTAGGTTATACCTTTTTGGCACAAGTACCACAGAAATGGTATGATGTACTGAGCAGAATTTTGATCATTTGGTTAAGATGGTGTCTTCCTCCTTACATATAAAGTTACTGTTTTTTGCTTTGTAATTAAATATTTTTGGGGAGGTGCACATATTTTTAAATTAGATTTATCCCTAGGTATTTGATGTTGTTTGATGCTAATGTAAATAATACCTTTTAAAAAAGGCTTATTTATTTTTTTTAAAGATTTTATTTATCTGAGAGAAAGAAGAGAGAGCACTTGTGCAGGAGTTGGGGGGAGGGGCAGAGGGAGAAGCAGGCTCCCCGCTGAGCAGGGAGCCCCATGCAGGGCTTGATCCCAGGACCCTGGGATCATAACCTGAGCCAAAGGTAGACGCCTAACCGACTGAACCACCCAGGCGCCCAGAAAGTCTTATTTTTCAACTCTTTATTGTTTGTATATAGAAATGTAATTTGTTTCTGTATATTGCTCTTATATTCCACAAATTTACTAAACTCATTTATTATTGCTTTAATTTATGTGTAGATGTAAAAAATATTTTCTTTGTATACAATCATCTTATTTCTAATTTTCTTTTTCCCTTTTCCATTTGTTTTCTTCTTATTCTATTCTTCTTTTCCTTCCTCTTTTTTTGTAAGTACCACTTAGGACATTATCTTTATGAACTTCTGATTATTTTCTCAAGTATAGATGCCTAGAAATAACACTAGATCAAAAAGTTGAAACACTCTTTTTTTTTTTTTTTTTTAAGATTATTTATTCATTGAGTGAGAGAGCAAGCGAGCATGAGCAGGGGGAATGGACAGGGAGAAGCAGGCTCCCTGCTCAGCAGGGCACCCGATGTGGGACTCGATCCCAGGACCCTGGGATCACGACCTGAGCCGAAGGCAGACGCTTAACTGACTGAGCCACCCAGGTGCCCCCAAAAAGTTGAAAACATTCTTGATATCATGTATATAGCCATGCTCCTTTTCAAAAGTATAGTACCAGTTTACTTTTTTCACAGAAGTGCTTACAGTTATAAGTTCCACCGTAACTTCTTCAGCATTGGTTATGACAATAAAAATTTTTTTTCTAATTCTGTAGGTAAAATTGGTAAACAATTATTGCCACCCTGACCTTTTATAAGAGTGTGTTTGAAAACTTTTGAGGCAGAAGCCTTTGGTTTGAACATTTAAAAAGATCTCTCTTGAACCACACTGACTGCTAACCATTTCTAAATGGCTTTCAGTGATGTGTATTGCAGTGCATTATTTAGTCCTTCTTTTGGGAACAAAAAACTGAGTATTAAGTAATAGATATTAAAATGCAGAATTTTCTTGTGACAAAAAAGTTCTACCAGTGGGCTCTGATAGATTTTTAAAAGAAAATAGAAGGGTTGGCACAATTTTTTGAAAGCAAGTAGATGGACAAAGGGGATACTTGTCTTAGTGCTCTTTGTTAATGTGGCTATGGATGAGTCACTTAACTTTCCCTGCCATTGTTTTTTTATTTGGAAATGAACACAATAACATGGGTCATTGATTGTTCATATTTTAAAAACAGTCAGATTCTGATATTCTGCTGAAGAGTTGATACACCAGTCACTGTTTTTATTTGATTCTAAGTTTTTAAGTTTTGGGTTAAGATAGATTTATTTCATGGCTTGATCCAATCCAACACATTTGAAATGTTTTTGCTTTGTTGTTATTAATGGGGTACCCTGGATGATGGTATGGATATCAGTGTTTTAACAAAAGAAGCTATTTTCATTCTCTGGAAGATAGGCTGAAACATATAATTATTTTCTGCGAAGTTAAAAAAGAATTTTGCCATAGAAATTAAGATCCCAAACATGTATTTTTGTCATTATACCAGAAAATAATAGTGGTTTCTCTTAAGCATATTCAGTGATAGAGCATCTTTGAAGTTTCCTGAATATTTTTACACTTGTTTTTATCCAACTGTAAGACTCTTCATTTAGAATGTAGCATTTGAGGTTTGTTTTTTTTTGTTTTTTTTTTTAGCATTTGAGAATATTGAAATGAAGCAAAAATACTAAAGTTGTAGGCCATTTTTGGGATTGCTACCATGTGGTGGGAACAGTATGTGAAGATGAGCAGTAGTAATGGTTTTGCAAGTTTTGGGTACTTACATTTTTCCTTTATTGCACTTTTTTATTTATTGTATACATTTGAGCAGTCTGTAAACTTCTTTTCATAATGATTTTAAAATTTAAAAGATCTTAAATGATTTTACTCTACCCTGGGAGTAAACCTCTTTCCATTTAGGGAGCACATTTCCAATTTTATAATGAAAGTTAGTGAGAATACAGGTCAGTGAAAGCATAATTCACTTACCTGAAATGCATTTCATGGCAAACTTTCAAAGATTAAGTTCAATCTCTTAAGTAAGGAATACTTGTATTAATAGAATATTGGGGCTTTTTAAAAAAGTGATTAAAATTTCAAATGTGAAATTGTCAGATTAACAAGCTTTCTTAAATATTCCCAATGCAATGATGAAAATAATTAACAGTGTATTGTATAAAAATGTATTTCCTTGTTAACCCTGAATTTCTTGTTTGCATACATATATCTCTTTTTTCTTTCCTGATACTTCACTAAAATGATAGTAGAGGAATAAAAAAAAGAATAAATCTACAAGGCCAAAGAGAAGAAGTAATAGTAGATGAGGGATTGCAGCAAATTTGGATAGAGGAATAGTACCTGACTTAGTTAAGCAGAGGAATCTGTATTCTGAGTTCTTGCAGTAAGGAAAACCAACAAAAATGGATAGATCAAACTAAAGAATCCCTGAAAGGCTTAGGGTTTGGAGGTTTCAGTTATCTCCAAAGGTTAAGGTGAAGCCTCGGGGCAGAAAACAGTGGTGTTGGTTGAAAGGCTATCCGTGAAGAGGTTAGGCCTTCAGGTCCTTAACTATCTTGCCAAAGACCAGAGGCCTCATTCTCTGGAAAACTGAACTTTCAACTTGATCAGAGGAAGATGAATAGATGCTAACAGTGGGAACATCCCCACAAAAAAGTTGAGTACTGCCCAGTTGCTTTAGAATGAAGTATGCCAGGTGATAGTCTTGATCTTATTTACACAGAGCTTTTGACCAGCTTTAGTGCCTTCTAAATGTGAATGGAAAACTAGATGTGTTGAGGAAGGCCTTTCTATGGAAGAGAACAGATGGTAGGAAAAAAGCAATGAGAAGGCAACAAAGATAATGGAGGGAAATAAAAAATGTGATTGTAGAAATAAAATTTCCAGTAGGAGAATTAGAAAGTCAAGTGGGAGACATTTCCATAAAAGTAGAATAAAGAGAGGAGAAATGGATAATAGAGGAGAACATGAGAGTATCAGTCTCAAAGAGGTAGAGCATCAAATTATAGAACTTTTAGAAAGAGAAAACAGAAAATAGGGGAACATGTTTTCAAATAAATAGTAGAAATAGTATCAGAACATCCCTGAGCTTTGTATGATGTATGCTTCCAGACTGCATCTGTTCTCACAGCGGGAGTAGCACAGTGAATTCAAGCAGTGTACCATTTAGCTTTGTCATCATGGAAATTAAGAGCATCCATTAAGAAAAGATCCTTTAAGCTTGCAGCTTAGAGGGAGAACTAGAGAGGGGTACAAAATGATCAGGAATTTGAAAGACAGCAGTTCTGGATGCTAAAAATACTTGCTATACCTTTAAAATCCTGAAGAAAAATAACTATCAAGCTGGAATTCAGTTGTGTGCGTGCGTGTGTGTGTGTGTGTGTGTGTGTGTGTATGTTTTCAAGCTGTCATTTAAGTTTGAAGGTAGAATAAAAACTTCTTTGGACATGAAAGGACTCCATTATACTATATACCCAGGAGAGAGCAGTGCAGGGAAGTCCTAGAATGACAGCCAGGCAGCAAGTTTACAGAGCAACCATGCAAGGTGGGGAAGGTCAGGACCCTGTTGTTGGATATAAAGCCTTTTAAAATAGTGTATTTGGCTTTAAAAAAAGCTTGCTTATGGGGTGCCAGGGTGGCTCTGTCAGTTAAGTATCTGCCTTGGGCTCGGGTTTTGATTTCTGATCTCTCAGTCCTGCGATTGAGCCCCATATCAGGCTCCCTGCTTAGCGGGTAGCCTGCTTCTCCCTCTCCTGCTCCCCCTGCTTGTGCCCTCTCTAATAAATAAAATGTTAAGCTGCTCTTTCATCACTTCAGTAAAAAATTAATATGAAAGTGCATTTTTATGAAATACTATCAGTATTGAATGGGGCTTATTAGAAGGTTGTGATTAATACTACTTTAATGTGAACAACTAAACTGAAGGAAAAAAGCAGGCTCAAACCATGAGTGTGAAGAAAATCTTCCTTCATGAAGAGTACTCCTCAGTAGTTCTAATGGATTCTGTTCCAGGATGGTAATTCTTGTGAGTTGAGACTAAATTGTAGCTGAGTTGAATTTTAATTGTTGAATAATCACTGTGTGATTAAGTCCAGAAAATGAATGAGATTATAAAAATAGTAACTGAGTACTTAAAACTACTCTGACTTAAAGTTTTTGGACTCAATTGACCTTAAAAACTAGGGACTTTATAAAGTCGATACTGTTAAAACTCAAGATTGGATTTTGGTGTAGGTGGAAAGCAGCAGCTTTAAAGGAAGTCATTCAACAGCTGCGTTGGTGGTTAGGCGTGAAGGCAAAATGCCCAGTGTGTGGTAGTGGGGAGGGTTTTCACTGTGAGATCTACTTAAAAAAACAACACAACAGTTTGCTTATTTTAAACTCTGTTTAGGGAAACTGAAGCCCTTTAACCCTATAAATAACATTCCTTTGAGATACTGTCATGCTTTATGAGCTGGGAAGATATATGAAGCTTTGGATCATATAATCACTATTTTACATTTAAAAGAGTGATTTTGTTTGTGAAGAGTTAATTATTTGATTACTTTTTTATGTGCCTTGACAAAACCATTGTGGTTTCATAAAACACTTTTTATTTATTTATTTTTTTTAAGATTTTATTTCGGAGAGAGAGCGCATGCGCACAAGCATGAGCAAAGGGAGGAGCAGAGGGAGAAGCAGACACCCTAGTGAGCAGGGAGCCTGTTGGGGGACTCCCATCACAGGATCCTGGGATCATAAAACACTTAAAAAAAATTATTTATTTTGAGAGAGAATGCACACACGAGGGGTGGGGGGAGGGTCAGGGGATTGGGGGAGGGGAAGAGGGAGAGGGAGAATCTTAAGGAGGCTCCATGCGTGAAGCCTGATGCAGGGCTCCATTTCACGATCCTGAGATCAAGATCTGAGCAGAAATCAAGAGTCAGACTTACTACCGAGCCACCCAGCGCCCTAAAATACTTTTTATGAAGGATCATAATAATACATGAATTGTGTTTATCTTAGGTCTTGCTCTGAAAATTAAAAGTCCAGGTAGATTTTTCTAAGTCAGAGAAATCTCCATTATGGTGTTTGACTTATTTGGTTACTTACAAATCTACTTTTTTTCGATATCTACTTGGAAAAAAAGTCTAACTCTTGCCTAAACTTTGCCAGCTGTTGGGTAAAACTTGATGTTTTTATCCATGTTTTGAGAATCTATATTGTGTTGCTCTATTTCCTCAATTTTACTTATCTAACACATTTGTGTGAAATGCTAAGTTGAATGACCAGCAATGAATAGATCTGATTTGAGGTATACATACAGTCCAACAGATTGTAATAATCAGAAAAATCTAGTTGCTGAACAATAACCTTAAAAGATGATTGCCATACTGAATTTGCTATGTAGTGGATTTATGAGAGAAAGTCTTGTAAAAAAAATTTTTTTTTAAAGATTTATTCACCTGCGATGTCTGGGTAGCTCAGTTAGTTAAGCGTCTGCTTTGGGCTCAGGTCATGGTCCCAGGGTCCTGGGATGGAGTCCTACATCGGGCTCCTTGCTCAGCGGGAAGCCTGCTTCTCCCTTTCTCTGCTGCTCCCCCTGCTTGTGTACTCGCTCTCTCTCTCTCATAAATAAATGAATAGAATCTTTGAAAAAAAGATTTATTCACCTACTTTAGAGAGAGAGAGTGTGCATGTGAGTGGGGAAAGGGCAGAAGGAGAGGGATAGAGAATCCCAAGCAAATTCTCCACTGAGTGTGGAGCCCCACGTGGGGCTTAGTCCCAGGACCCTGAGATCACCCCCTGAGCTGAAATCAAGAGTGAATTGCTCAACCAACTGAGCCACCTAGAAGCCCCAAGTCTTATAAAATTAATAGCCAATTAACTATCTTTATACATCAGGGATTAGATTTCTCATATAGTATTAATTTCTTTTTTTTTTTAATGTTTTATTTATTTATTCATGAGCGTCAGAGAGAGAGAGAGAGAGAGGCAGAGGGAGAAGCAGGCTCCCTGCCTAGCAGGGAGCCCGATGCGGGACTCGATCCCAGGACCCCGGGATTATGACCTGAGCCGAAGGCAGGCGCTTAATCATCTGAGCCACCCAGGCGCCCCTCTTTTTCTTTTTTTTGAAAGATTTTATTTATTAGATCAAGCGAGCATGCATGGGTGGGGGGGGGCAGAAGGAGAGGGACAAGCAGACTCCTGGTTGAGCAGGGAGCCCAATGCAGGGCATAATCCCAGGACCCTGAGACCATGATCTGAGCTGAAGTCAGATGTTTAACTGACTGAGCCACCCCAGCCGCCCCTTAATTTTTCTTTTAATTTGGTTTGAAACACCCAGTCAGCTACTAATTTGTTTGTTCATTCATGCAGTTAGTAATTATTTGCTATCTGGTATCTATCCCATTCTGTCATTCTCTCTGATATTGCCCTAATTTTGATATGTTTTTTTTTTTCCCTCATCATATTGAATTCTTACATACAGTCTCTTCTACCAGAACACAGTCATCTTTCCAATATGCCAGTTTAATTAGATTGCTCTTCATTGCCTGTAGAATAAAGAATTAGAGTTAAGGACCTTTATACTTTGACATGGGTCTGCCTTTCCAGCTTCATCTTCCACCAAGTCTTTTTTCTTCTCCTGCTCCTCCTTCCAGTTTCAGTTTCACATTTTTAAATTTCTGCTTTTGCCATTTTATTTGTCTCGAATATCACTCCATAATTCTGTTAGTTGAAATTCTTGGACCTTCAGGATCAACTTAAATTGCTCTCTCTTTAAAGCCTAAGTAAGTCCCCTTGAGCTGACTTTAGTCAGGCAAAGTAATCCTGCCTTGATGTTCCCATATAAGAGTATTTTACTTTGGTCACTTAATTATATGGAACACTTCAGCCAGGGGAGAACAAAGATGTTTATCGGTGAGAGAGGGACAGGATGGAAGATCAGGAAAAAGCAGTGTGAATGTAGTAGATATCGTCAATGTTTGAAATATTCAAATTATTATTTTAAAAAGGTATGAGTCCTAAGGAATTAATAAAGCAAGCAAATGTAGACTTCTTTATAAGGCAAGAAAATATTTGCTTTGTTTTTCCCCCCTGTAATTTACTTACTAAAAAGTGAGGTTTGTAGTTTGGGGTTTGAGTCTTCATGTCAGGGAATTAAAATAGCCCTTATGTCTTGGTTTTTGCCTATTTTTTGGGCCTAAGTTTGTGTTCTCAGATGAAGAAAAGATAAGGAAGGAGAAGGTGGTTTAGACTAACTAACTTTGCTCGCTTTACAGTGCTTAGGGACATCGAACAGCGCTTATTTCTTTAGTACTTCTTCCTAGGGCCCCTCCCCCTCAAATAATTAGTTGGAATTCTTTTAATGACAATGGGAGATAACTTTGTAATTTTAGGAATTTTTAGGATTTTATTTCTACATGTACTTCTGTTTTTTTTTTTAGAAAAAAATGTGCTTTTGTTTTTTGTTTAGGATGAGAAATACTATTTTTATTATTTTTTTGGTGCTGTGCCTGACACATAATAGGAATTCAGTAAATCCTTGTAGAATGTATTTGTAATAATGCTACTTCATGGTACAAAGTCCCCTGAGATTTCACTTTCCCCAAACAGTTCCCTCATAAATATGTGACATTACGTGCTGAAGAGATTACATTTTGTAGGAAGACTTACTGTTAAAGTACTTATAGTCTCATCGTTCTATTACTGCTTGAAACTTAGTATTTACAATCACAAGAGAAGTGTATAGTTCTTCATTAAAATGAGAAGAACTGAAATTAAGTGAATCACTCAGTATTTTCTTTTTATTTTGGTTTTTTGGTTTTGATTATTTATTTATTTATTTGACAGAGACACAGTGAGAGAGGGAACACAAGCAGGGGGGTGGGAGAGGGAGAAGCAGGCTCCCCGCAGAGCAGGGAGCCCTGGGATCATGACCTGAGCCAAAGGCAGATGCCCAATGACTGAGCCACCGAGGCGCCCCTCACTCAGTTTTCTGTAGGAGCTATTTTAGAATGGATTTGTCAGAGAATTAGCATTTTAGCGTTCTGATGGTTGCCTTTTCTGCTGGTGGTTGGTAGTTGAGAAAGAAGAGTTGTTCCTAAAGTCCCTAAGTATTTTTCAGTTTGTTCTTTCAAAGTTAGTGAAATTACTGTTATCCCCAGAGGTTAGAAAATATTATTAAATAACATATGGTTGACTCCAAGGCTTTTACCCATTAATCCTAGGACATCTGGTTGAGGACTAATTTTGTGAAAAAGATGTGTTGATTCTATTACATTAACTTGACCTTTTTTTTTTTTTTTTAAACTCAAGTGTCTGGAGGAATTTGCAGTATTTACTGTATGACTAATTAGAAGTTAAAAACAAAATTTATGCCCTTTTGAAAAACTGCTTCTGGAAAGCCTTTCTCATTATTTAAGAACATTTAATCAGAGGCCCATCTCAGTATATAATGAACTTTTGGAGAGTTCTCCTGTGAAGTGGGAATGCCTAGTTAAGAATGGACATTTTCTTCTTTTTCTTAGATTCTTCTTTGCTTTATATTTAGTCACATAAGAAAAGTGACATCAGGCCTTACTTTAACCAAAGAAAATTCAGAATTGGTATGAAGCTGAATGAATATGAATGGATCAGCACTACCATTTATAAATGCATACCACATGAGGCATGTTCCCTAACAAAATCAAGAGCAGCCAGGACCTGGGAGCTGCTGAAAAAGTGCTAAGATTCCCATCTCAAGGGCCATCAAGTACAAGTGGATTTCCTTAATCTATTTTCAGTATTTCAAAAAGCCTGATGGAAGGTTTATATTTGCTGTGATGGAGGTGGTGTAGACCATCTGAAGCGCTGTTTTTTTGCTTTTGGTTTCTTACCTCACTGCAGTAACACTAGCTATTTTATGGTTGACAGAGCTATAAAATTAATTTGTCAATTTATCAAATGCCTCTTTTGTGCCAAGCACTGTTTTTAGGCTTCTACATTGATAGCAGTGAATAGAACAAAGCCTCTGGATTCAAGAAACTTTATACTCTAAATAAGTAAATAATATATGTCAGATGTTAAGTGCTGTAGGAAAAACAGAGTAGGGAAGGGCATTAGGGTGTGCTGGTTTTGAGTGGATGGATGGGGTTGCTATTTTATAAAAGGTGGTCTATGAAGCCTCCCTGATAAGATGATAATAGAGCAAAGACCTGAAGAAGATATGGAGCAAAGCTTATAGGTATCTTTCAGGCAGAGGTATGGAATCAATAAATACCAGAGTCCTGAAATGGATGCATGCCTAGTGTGTTCAAGGAATGGCAAGGAGACCATCATGAATCAAGTAGAGTGAGTGAGAGGGAGAGTAGGTAGAGATGACGTCAGAATGCTTATGAGCAGGGGGTACAATTTGTGAAGAATCTTGTGGGCCACTGTGAAGAGTTGAGCTTTTATGTGAGCGAGATGGGAGGCATTGGAGAGTGTTGAGCAGAAAATACTACATAATTTATGTTATAAAAGGATCAAACTGCTGTACTGAGTGCTGACTCTGTGTAGGCAATGGAGGAAGCAGGAAAAGCGGTCAGAAGCTACTACAGTAATCTTGGTGAGAGACAGTGTTGACTAGGAACAAGGTAGACCTGGTCAGATTCTGGATGTAAAAGATAGAGCCAACAGGATTTGCCAAAGGATTGGATGTAGAAAGGGAAAGAGGAGAGTTGAGGATGATGTCAAAATATTTGACACGTGCAAGAGTAAGGATGAAATTGTCATTTAGTGAGAGAAGAAGAGGTCTGTAAGAGGAGTAAATTTGAAAGGGGAGATAGGAGGTCATTTTAGGGTATGATAAGTTTAAGATGGCTTTTGGTCTCCTAAGTAGTGATATTAAGTAGGCTATGAGCTCTAGATATCTAGAATTCAGTGGAGAGGTGTTACCTGAAGATAGAAATTTGGGCATTATTAGCATGTGGGTAATGTTTGAATATTTAAGACTAGATGAGAAAGCAAGGAGATGAGAGTGGATAGACAAACACAGTCCAAGGATTGAGCCCCAAGAGTTTCTGATGTTGAAAAGATAAGGAGGATCCCAGCCAAAGGAGACCAAACGTTTTTTTTTAAGATAGCTTGATAGATAGGGTCTTCAAAGCATGTTCTGGTGTGGGGTTGGAAGTAATTAATTAAATTAAATTTAAAAAGAAATTCAAAAGATAGTTCAAGTTTCTCATTTTGTGAAATATCTGAACCTTCTTACTGCATATTTTCGATATGTCAATTAAGAAACAATAATATGAAGATATTTTATAACTAAATCAATAAAATGAAAAATTCCAATGAAATGTTCCATTCCTTTGAATATTTGTCTGACTCTCAGCTAGTCATTTAAATGCAGTGTTATCTGGAAGATAAAATTAACTCCACATATCATCATGTTTACCTTTTAGCACAGACCCCTTAAGTCAAGAACTTCTGGTGTGAGGAAAAAAAAAGCACTTCTGGTGTATACTTTCTTATAGTCTACCCATTAAAGAATTTAAATCCAAATTACAAATAAGAAATAAACATTTTAATGTTTATGAAAGAAGTAATGAGAGGATTTTCATGAAGTCTTTTTTTTTTTTTTAAGATTTTATTTATTTGAGAGAGAGAGAGTGAGCGAGAAAGAGAGCACAAGCCGGAGGAGGGAGGTGTGGAGAGGCAGAGGGAGAAGCAGACTCCCCACTGAGAGGGAGCCCAATGTGGGACTCCATCCCAGGACCCTGGGATCGTGACTTGAGCCAAAGGCGTATGCTTAACTGACTGAGCCACCGAGGTGCTCCTCATGAAGTCTTTATATATCTTTTTTATGCCATTAAAAAATAGGTTAGGACAACATAGTATATTATACAACCAGGTCTTTTAGATCTAGTGATAAATATAAACCAGTGGTGCAGATAAGTTTGACTAGGCAAAGCTGTGTAGTTCAATGATTATGTCTTTGGACTTGGAGTCACAGAGGATTCTTATCTTCTCTCTACATTCATTTCTTAGTTGTCTCTATTGGGGCAATTTGTCCAAACTTCCAAAACTTCAGTTTCCAAACCAGGATGTAGCTGCCTCCCAGAGGGGTAAAAATTAAATGAGATAACATATTCTAGTACTTCAGTGCAATGTCTGGTACATAGTGAGTGGTCTTTGAAACAGTATTGTAATTTTGTTGTTTAGCTTCACTAATTGAATTGAACTCCATACCAGTTGTGAGAAGAAAATTGTGTTTAGTTCCTGTTTTTGTGTGATATACCCATGCACACACACAGCCCAAGTTAGTAATGTTAAAGAAAAAACAAAGTTAGTTTGATGAATTACATGAAAACTTTATTGAATATCCTAGGTTTTATCATCTCATTTATGAAAGAGTGATAGAAATTATAGTAGAATAACATCTTCTACTCTTCCTTTTTAATTCGTGTGTCTCAGAGTTTATTCCTCCTGATCATAGCATTTGAGAGTTTATTTGTTTTCCATTTAATGAGTACCTATCTTAGGAGAACTATGTGGACTGAATTGGATTGAACTTGGGGTCAGCTCTTAAAATGGTATTGCTGTTTGTAGGTGAAAATTAACTTGTATTATGCACATTTTAGGGGAGGTAAAAAACTAGAGGTACCAGTGATGTGTTTAAAAGACTAAGGATTGCTCAGACTTCTTATGACCTTGATTGATGAAGTGTACTGTCCAGAATGTGGTTTGCTCACATATAGATCTTTTAGTCTGAAAAATCTGAGTAGCATTGATTCAAGGCCTGAGATTTAAACTGCAGAATATTTCAATTTGAGCAGAATGGGGCCATCTTATACAGCAGAATCCTTCAGGAGAAAGGGCCTTTCTTTTGGGTTGAAGATCCAACTTAAAATCTCATTAATCACTTATTGGGAGATCAACATTATCCTGTGGTGCAGACAATGAATTAAAGTCTTCAGTCTTTTAGAAACTCCTTTTTTTGAAAGACAAACTTTTAAGAAGTAACTTTTAACTTTTAAATCTAGCACTAAGTACAAAACTGAGTAACTTCTGGGTGTAATCATTAGACAAACAAGATGAGTCACAGGGTATGGAAAATCTGAATCACCTGGGATAAATTAGTATCTTGCTATTCTGGTATTTCACCCTCTGTAAAAGAAATTTTGAGGTTCTGAAATAAACTGGAATGTTTAGTTTCTGAGAATATAGGACTTTCTCTAGAATGATCTACATTTTGACCAGATTATCTTAGTATAGATTATCTCCATATTATTATTATTTTTTATTTTGACTCAGAACTTTTATTGTTATTGTTGGCATTCAGCTGTGCAATCTGCCTAACAATTTCTTTTTTTTTCTTTACTAGACAAAGACTTTAAAAAAAATTTAAATTCAGTTAAATAACATGTAGTGTATTATTAGTTTCAGAGGTAGAGTTCAGTGATTCATCAGTCATATATAATATCCAGGGCATCATGTCCCCTCCTTAATGGCCATCACCTAGTTACCCCATCTCCCCCACCCTCTCCCCTCCAGCAGCCCTCAGTTTGTTTCCTCTAAGAGTCTCTCCATCTCTGATTTCATCTTGTTTTATTATTCCCTCCCTTTCCCTATGATCCCCTCTGTTTTGTTTCTTAAATTCCACATATGAGTGAGATCATTTGGTAATTATCTTTCTCTGATTGACCTATTTCGCTTAGCCTAATACCCTCTAGTTCCATCCACGTCATTGCAAATGGCAAGATTGCATTTTTTTGATGGCTGAGTAGTATTCCATTGTTTATATATACCACATCTTTATCCATTCATCTGTTGATGGACATCTGGGCTCTTTCCATGGTTTGGCTATTATGGATATTGCTGCTATAACATTGGGGTGCAGGTGCCCCTTCAGATCACTACATTTTTATCTTTGGGGTAGATACCTAGTAGTGCAGTTGCTAGGTCATAGGCTAGCTCTGTTTTTTAACTTTTTGAGGAACCTCCATATTGTTTTCCAGAGTGGCTGCATCAGCTTGCATTCCCACTAACCGTGTAAGAGGGTTCCCCTTTCTCCGCATCCTCAACAACATCTGTCGTTTCCTGAGTTATTAATTTTAGCTATTCTGACTGGTGTGAGGTGGTATCTCATTGTGGTTTTGATTTGTATTTCCTTTTTCTTTTTTAAAAGATTTTATTTAATTATTTGATAGAGAGTACAAGCTGGGAGAGGGGTGCGGCAGGCAGAGGGAGAGAGAGAAGCAGGCTCCCCACCGAGCAGAGAGCCCGATGTGGGGCTCGATCCCTGGACCCTGCAATCATGACCTGAGCCAAAGGCAGATGCTTAGCGGCCTGAGCCACCCAGGCACCCTGATTTGTATTTCCTGATGCCAGGTGATGTTGAGCATTTTTTCATGTGTCTGTTGGCCATTTGGATGTCTTCTTTAGAGAAATGTCTCTTCATGTCTTCTGCCCATTTCTTGATTGGATTATTTGTTCTCTGGGTGTTGAGTTTGAGAAATTCTTTATAGATTTTGGGTACTAGCCCTTTATCTAATATGTCATTTGCAAATATCTTCTCCCATTCTGTCGGTTGTCTTTTGGTTTTGTTGACTGTTTCTTTTGCCGTGCAAAAGCTTTTTATCTTGATGAAGTCCCAATAGTTCCATTTTTGCTTTTGTTTCCCTTGCCTTTGGAGACATTTCTAGCAAGAAGTTGTTGTGGCTGAGATCACAGAGGTTGCCGCCTGTGTTCTCCTCTAGGATTTTGATGGATTCCTGTCTCACATTTAGGTCTTTCATCCATTTGGAGTCTATTTTTGTGTGTGGTGTAAGGAAATGGCCCAGTTTCATTCTTCTGCATGTGGCTGTCCAATTTTCCCAACACCATTTGTTGAAGAGACCGTCTTTTTTCCATTGGACATTCTTTCCTGCTTTGTCAAAGGTTAGTTGACTATAGGGTTGAGGGTCCATTTCTGGGTTCTCTATTCTGTTCCATTGATCTGTGTGTCTGTTTTTGTGCCAGTACTGTACTTCTTGATGATTATAGCTGGAATTACAGTCCGGAATTGTGATATCACCAGATTTGGTTTTCTTTTTCAACATTCCTTTGGTTATTCGGGGGTCTTTTCTGGTTCCATACAAATTTTAGGATTATTTGTTCCAGCTCTGTGAAAAAAGTTGATGGTATTTTGATAGGGATTGCCTTGAATGTGTAGATTGCTCTAGGTAGCATTGACATTTTAAAAATATTTGTTCTTCCAGTCCATGAGCATGGAACGTTTTTCCAATTCTTTGTGTTTTCCTCAGTTTCTTTCATGAGTGTTCTATAGTTTTCTGAGTACAGACCCTTTGCCTCTTTGGTAAGGCTTATTCTTTGGTATCTTACGGTTTTTGGTGCAGTTGTAAATGGGATTGACTCCTTAATTTCTCTTCTGTCTCGATGTTGGTGTATAGAAATGCAACTGATTTCTGTGCATTGATTTTATATCCTGCCACTTTGCTGAATTCTTGTATGAGTTCTAGCAGTCCAGTTTGGGGTGGAGTCTTTTGGGTTTTCCACATAGAGTATCATGTCATCTGCAAAGAGTGAGAGTTTGACTTCTTCTTTGCTGATTCGGATGCCTTTGATTTCTTTTTGTTGTCTGATTGCTGTGGCTAGCACTTCTAAAACTATGTTGAATAGCAAGTGGTGATAGTGGACATCCCTGCCATGTTCCTGACCTTAGGGGGAAAGCTCTCAGTTTTTCCCCATTGAGAATGATAGTCACTGTGGGCTTTTTGTAAATGGCTTTTCGTAAAACAATCTCAATGATATTGAGATATGTTCCCTCTATCCCTGCACTGTGAAGAGTTTTAGTCAAGAAAGGGTGCTGTACTTTGTCAAATGCTTTTTCTGCATCTATTGAGAGGATCATATGGGTCTTGTCCTTTGTTTCATTAATGTATATCACATTGATTGATCTGTGGATGTTGAACCACTCTTGCAGCCCAGGAATAAATCCCACTTTGTTGTGGTGAATAATCCTTTTAATGTACTGTTGGATTCTATTGGCTATTCTATCTTGTTGAGAATTTTTACATCCATGTTCATCAGGGGTATTGGTCTGTAATTCTCCTTTTTAGTGGAGGTCTTTGGTTTTGGAGTCAAGGTAATGCTGGCCTCATAGAACGAGTTTGGAAGTTTTCCTTCCATTTCTGTGTTTTGAAACAGCTTCAGAAGAATAGGTATTAATTCTTTAAATGTTTGGTGGAATTCCCCTCGGAAGCCATCTGGCCCTGGACTCTTGTTTGTTGGGAGGTATTTGATTACTGCTTCAATTTCCTTGCTGGTTATGGGTCCGTTCAGGTTTTTATTTCTTCCTGTTTCAGTTTTGGTAGTTTATATATTCCTAGGAATGCATCCATTTCTTCCAGATTCCCTAATTTGTTGGCATATAGTTGCTCATAATATGTTCTTAGAGTTGTTTGTATTTCTGTGGTGTTGGTTGTGATCTCTCTTCTTTCATTCATGATTTTATTTATTTGGGTCCTTTCTCTTTTCTTTTGGATAAGTCTGGCCAGGGGTTTATCAGTCTTACTAATTCTTTCAAAGAACCAGCTCCTAGTTTTGTTGATCTGTTCTACTGTTCTCTTGGTTTCTATTTCATTGATTTCTACTCTGATCTTTATTAATTCTCTTCTCCTGGGTTTAGGCTTTATTTGCTGTTCTTTCTCCAGCTTCTTTAGGTGTAAGGTTAGGTTGTGTATTTGAGATTTTCTTGTTTTTTGAGAAAGGCTTGTATTGCTGTATACTTTCCTCTTAGGACTGCCTTTGCTGCATCCCACAGGTTTTGAACAGTTGTGTTTCCATGATTTTTAAAAATTCTTTTTTTTTTAAAGATTTTATTTACTTATTTGACAGAGGGAGAGAGAGAACACAAACAGGGAGAGCAGCAGGCGGTGGGGTGGGGGAGGGAGAAGCAGGCTCCCCGCTGAGCCGGGAGCCCGACGTGGGGCTCGATCCCAGGACCCTGGGATCATGACCTGAGCCGAAGGTAGACACTTAACTGACTGAGCCACCCAAGCCACCCCTAAATTCTTCTTTAATTTCCTGGTTGACCCATTCATTCTTTAGTAGGATGCTGTTTAATGTCCATGTGTTTCTTTGTGGTCCTTCTAAATATTTTCTTGGTGGTTGACTTCAAGTTTTAAAGCATTGTGGTCTGAAAATATCCAGGGAATGATCCCAATCTTTTGGTACTGGTTGAGACCTGATTTGTGACCCAGGATGTGATCTTTTCTGGAGAATGTTTCATGTGCACTTGAGAAGAATGTGTATTCAGTTGCTTTAGGATGGAATGCTCTGAATATATCTGTGAAGTCCATCTGGTGCATTGTGTCATTCAGAGCCCTTGTTTCCTTTTTGATCTTCTGCTTAGATGATCTGTCCATTGCAGTGAGTGGGGTGTTAAAGTTCCCTACTATTATTGTATTATTATCAATGTGTTTAATTTTGTTATTAATTGGTTTATATAATTGCTTGCTCCCATATTAAAGGCATAAATATAATTGTTAGATCTTATCTCCATATATTATTTAGATTATGTCTAATCTAAAGACAAATCTCAGACTTGTTTTTTTTTTTTTTTAAGATTTTATTTATTTGACAGAGACAGCGAGAGAGGGAACACAAGCGGGGGAGCGGGAGAGGGAGAAGCAGGCTTCCCGCTGAGCAGGGAGCCCGATGTGGGGCTTGATCCCAGTACCCTGGGATCATGACCTGGGCCAAAGGCAGACGCTTAACGCCTGAGTCACCCAGGTGCCCCTCAGACTTGTTTTGTGATAGTAATTTATGTAGGAGTTTATATCTGAAGTATAGTTAATGATTTCGTTTCTGAAAATCTGTAAGAATATCATATAACCAACTTTCATAATTCAGAATATATGCATTTGCCTGATAGTATCAGTTTTCAAATCATTTTATATATATTTTTAATACTTAACAACCATGTAATGAACTTACCAATAAAATATTTGCTTTTATTTTTTTTTAACCTTTTTTTGTTGGCAAGTTAATTTTAGCTGTACCAGTTAAGTTGAAGTTAGATTTGGTGTTCTAAGCCTGTTTCTAAGAATCACATGGTAATAGACTTAGCTTTAAATATTAATCAATACATTGGGCTTTCTGAGGCTGTATTTGGAAGTACAGTATAACTGTACATCAGGATCATGGCTATGATCAGTTGGACTGACTACTATTAAAACCAGAAAGAGTGTCATAGCTGACTTAGACATTTCTTTTTTTTTTTTTTTTTTTTTGAGATTTTATTTATTCATTTGGCAGAGAGAGAGCACACACAGGGGGAGCAGCAGGCAGAGGGAGAAGCACACTCCCTGCTGAGCAAGGAGCCTGCCCCGGGATCATGACCTGGGCTAAAGGCAGAAGCTTAACTGACTGAGCCACCTAGGTGCCCCAACATTTCTTGTCTTTTTTGATGTTGTAGACTGAGAAACATTAGAGCTTTTATTTTCTTATCAATATCTAAAGCTAAAACAGTGACCTGTGTGTGATGGGGGCTCAATAAATATTCATTAAAAAAACAAATGAGTGCATATCAGACTTCTTAAATTGAGGTAGTTTTTATCTTATTATCTTGAGATGGTTTCTAATTTTATAAAATTATCTTTTTTAAAAGATTTTATTTATTTGAGAGAGCACACAAGTGGGTGGAGGGGCAGAGAGAGAGAGGGAGAAGCAGACTCCCTACTGAGCAGGGAGCCCGATGCAGAGCTCTGTCCAAGGACCCTGGGATCATGCCCTGAACCGAAGGCAGCCGCTTAACCAACTGAGCCACCCAGGCAACCGTCTTATTTTATTGTATTATTATTTTAATTTTAATTACTTTAATTAATTTTTAATTAATAATTTTAAATTATTAATTAATTTGACTGTGCCACCCCAGTGCCCCTAAAAATATTTTTAATCAGAGAAGTGCAATGAAAAAGAAAAATATCATTTGGAGAAATAAACAATAATAGGAAAGTGGGGTGATTTAATGTGGCATCATAAAATAATATTTGTTCTTACATCCTTTTCCCTCGAAGGGTTATTATTACTATTTTTTAATTTATTTGACACAGAAAGAGCAGAAGCAGGGAGAGCAGCAGAGGGAGAAGCAGGCTTCCTGCTGTGCCCCTCTTTATTTCTTTGTCATGAGTTTGGACTTTGTGATAGGTATTTTCTCCCCATTGTTCATGAATGGTCATTGCTGATAAAACCAAGATAATAGCAAATTTCAGTACTGATGGTTAATGAATGCATTATCCAGTATTACAGCAATTACCTAATTCCCATACTTTGTACAACTAGCAGAACAAGATTAACTTGGAAATGTTTTCTAGAAAGGCCTTTTCAAAGGTAATTTAGTGACTAGAAGGAACCCTGCTGAAATATTTTGGAGAATTTTGTTCTACAAAGAAGTTCTTATGGAACTGAAATGCTCAGTGAAAGATTATTCTAGGTACACACAGAATGCACCAACCGTAGCCAGCTGTTACCTGGTGCCCCATTTTTTCACAGTATCCGCACACCAGAGAAGCTAATAGCCTTCAGGATATACTGATACAGATGAGAGTGCTGCCAGTTTAACGCTTCTGTGCCAAAGGTGCACATAAGATTCTTTTGATCGCAAGGCCAGGGCCTGGCCAGATGAAAGAGTAGACTTTTTAAAAGGCAAATTTGATACATCTATGCCACCCTCTTACCCCCAACTAGAATGTAAGATCCCAGAGGGCAGGGATTTTTTTTTTTTTTTTTAAAGATTTTATTTATTTATTTGACAGAGAGAGACACAGCAAGAGAGGGAACACAAGCAGGGGGAGTGGGAGAGGGAGAAGCAGGCTTCCCGCCGAGCAGGGAGCCCGATGCGGGGCTCGATCCCAGGACCCTGGGATCATGACCTGAGCCGAAGGCAGACGCTTAACGACTGAGCCACCCAGGCGCCCCAGAGGGCAGGGATTTTTGCTAGTTTTTTTTTACTGCCTTATTCCAGGTGATTGTTTTCCTGTTAGAAAGCTGCATGAGGCCAGCGTACCTGGCTGGCTCAGTCAGTGAAGCATGTGACTCTTGATCTCAGGGTTGTGAGTTCAAGCCTCACATTTGGGTGTAGGGATTACTTAAAAATAAAATATTAAAAAAAAAAAAAGAAAGCTATACAAGGTCAGATTGTCTCTCTTTTTGCTCACCATTATATCTCCAGCACTTAGCAGTATGTAATACATAATAGGAGGCTAAGTAATTAATTAATGGAATGAATTATGTAGAAGGCAAACTTAAAAGGGTTCTGTATACTCTGTTTAATACTCCTTTCTTCCTTTTTGATATCTTAAATTCTGGCTCTTTCAGCCCAACTCTAAATTACCTTTAGCTAGTATTCAATTCCTAATACCCTAGACAGTAAAATATAAGGCATTGTTATGAATCATAGCTATAATATTTGAAGTGTAATCTTTGAAGGTAAAGGAGTAGGTGACAGCTCACATTTTGTGGTATGGGCCTACCCGTTTTGTTTGTGGCCCAGGGTTGTTTTTTGGGATTATCACTGGAGTTGTTGCGAACGAAGAATATGGATGTGTATTATTTGTCACTGTAGCCTTTAATATGTCTGGTCCCCAGGGAGCCTTCCAGTGCTGTGCTTCTTACTTTTAAACAAAGAATAAATGAAAAGTTAACATGCCTCTGAAAGGCTACAGATTGCCTTTTATAGATTACTTAGTGCTTCTATAGATTTCAGTTGACTCTTGAAAAACATGGGGGTTGGGGGTGCTGACTCCCACCCCAACAGTTGGAAATCTGCATATAACTTTAGACTGCCCTCAAACTTTACTGATAGGGAGAACTGTAAGAGATCACTTTTTACTGTAATACAAAATGTACTGGACAGATGAACTGCTCATTGGGAGATGATTAATGTCACATGGTATTGTAAGTGGATACTTGCAACACTTGAGCTCACTGCAATAGCAACAGGAGGTAGTTATGAAATTATTACAGTAGTAGAGTATGCACTATGATTAATTTTATGTAGTTATGATTCAATACTGTATGTTTGTTTATGGTTCTCTCAACTGTGAATGGTGTCATGTATGGTCTGTGTTTGTGTAAATTTTGATAAATTTTGATTTTTTAAGTAGATTTAAATATATTTTATGGTATCAAATGATAAGTAAGAGTAATATCTACATACATTTTATTAGACTTGTATCTATATTTTATAAATTCATGATATATCTTTTACTTAATTTTTTTAGTATTTCTAGGCTATGTGGTTTATCTGTTTTTTCAAATTGTTATAAATCTCCAAAAAAATTTCCATATATTTATTGAAAAAATCCACAAGTAGACCCATGCAGTTTAAACCCATGTTATTCAAGGGTCAACTGTACTTCTATAGATTACTATAATGCTTACTTAAAAAATATCAGTTGTCAATTAAGTTCTAAAAACAAGATAATTTTTAGTTGATGATGGCATATTGTAAAATATTTTTGTTCTTTTCCTGAAAAACGTAAGGACTTTCAAGAATTTCAAATTTGCCGACCTAACTCCAATGATATGTATATGTAATCAGGCTTTAATGTGTTTAAGGTTTCTAGTATAATAGCACCGGGAATTGAGATGTCTTTTTAAAATTTCCTTTGCAGTGTCTTTTTAAGTACTCTTCATAAGCAAACATGCTTTAATGAGTGTGAATGTTGATTGCATGGGTTTTTTCTGAATGGTTTTCTGGGAACAAAGTAACATGTGTGAAATAATTTTGTTTTTTGTGGGATGAATAAATTGGACTTCATTATTGAAGGATAATTTGTTATAATTATTTAGGATTCTAAAAACAAGTGAAACCTTATTAAAAAAAGAGGTTTATTTTATATAAACCATGCACTAGGTAGAAAATAATATTTAATTTAATAGGGGAGGATATGAAGTGTCCACAGTTTCTCCCGACACAAGTACATCATCAGTATAGTTAGAATAAGACAAGTTCAGGTAAGAATCTAGGCCAGCTTCATGGGGTCCAAGGTCAGTGGATGTCTTTGATGACAGTGCTCAACGTGGCTATCTCTTGGGTCATACTGCTCCAATTTGGGCTGGTTGTTTGCCTAATTACAGGGCTCTAAGTTGGAAGTAATTTTCCTTTGGAATTTTATAGACATTGCTCTGTTGACTTCCTGCTTCAGTGTTGCTGACCTCATTTTGATTCATGATCCTTTGGATATGACCCATGTTTTTTTCTTCTGATTTCTCTAGATATGTATTGCATCTTCTCTTTATTCCTGGCGTTCTGATATTTGACATAGTGTCTTTGTGTATGTGTGTGTGTTTTTCCCAGTTATTGTATTGAGGACTTAATGGGCATTTTGGCTAGACTCTAGAAAATCATGCCTTTCAGTTCAGTTTCTTTGGACATTTTAGTTTTCTCATTTCTCTTTTTTGAGGGGTCAGGATGTCTGTTGTTCCTGATATTTTGATGCTTAATCTTATTTGTCTCATTTTCATATCTCCCCCCATCTCTTTTTTCTTGGCTTTCCGAAAAATTGCCTCAGCTTTATTTTTTATACCTTCTAGTGAATATTTCATTTCTGCTGTTATATCATTAAAGGAAAATTATTTCAACACTTGTTAAAATGACAAGAAAGACCATTCAGGATTATTGCAGTAGGAGTGTATTAGTCTGTTTGGTCTGCCATAACAAAATGCCATAGATTGGATGTCTTAAAACAGAAATTTATTTTCTCACAGTTTTGGGGGCAGGAAGTCTGAGATCAGGGTACCAGCATGGTTGAGTTCTAATGAGGACTCTCTTTTTGGTTTTCAGATGGCCACCATCTTGCTGTGTAATTACATGGCCATTGGGGGGGGGTGGGGGATAGAGGGATCTGAGATCTCTTTTCCTCTTTTCATAAGATCACTAGTCCTATTGTATCAGGATCTCATGCTTATGATGTCATTAACCTTATTACCTCCTAAAAGCCATATCTCCAAATATAGTCATATTAAGAGTTAGTGTTCACATATTAAAAAATACAAATTTTTGGGGGGGAACAACAAAATTAAGTCCATTGCAATCTGTAACAAATGGTATTACAATAGAGGAGAGAGATGGGGCTCAATTTTGAATACAGCAAAGACAGCTGGGGATTACAGCCAATAAGCAGAGTAAGGGGGTCAGTGGATCCAAATTAACTAAGAGAAAACAGCAAGGATAGGAGATTCTTGAAGGCAGTTCAAGGATTTATACATCAAAGTTAGGGGATGAAAAACTTGATCAGATATCAAGGGAGAGGGAATTTCTCCAAATTGGCTTATCAGGAGTCTTGCTAAAACTGGCCTATGCAGACCCAAAAAGGATAGGACAGACATGGAAGGCCTAGTGCCACAGCCTCATCAAGAAGCAGGCTCAGAGGAGCCTAATTAAAGTTTGGTCAAGGAGAGAGTTTTTTCAGCTTGTGGTAATTTGTTTTCTAAAGATTTTATTTATTTGAGAGAGAGAGAGTGTGAGAGAGATCATGAGCAGGGAGAGAAGGGTAGAGGGAGAAGCAGACTCCCCGCTGAGCCGGGAGCCCGATGTGGGACTCGATCCCAGGCCCCTGGGATCATGACCTGAGCCAAAGGCAGACGCTTAAAGGACTGAGCCACCCAGGCGCCCAGTTTGTGGTAATTTATATATATATACTCTTAAATGTTCTGGCATTTCTCATTCCAGAGAATGTCTTTTCCAGAGAATAACCTTGAAGCTTCTCTTGGGGTAGTGATGGGAGTGGGGATGTATTTGCCTAGCAATGTGGAGTATGTGCATGTTGGTGGTATTAGGAAATCTCTTTCTTTTTTTTTTTTTTTTAAAGATTTTATTTATTTATTTGACAGAGAGATACACAGTGAGAGAGGGAACACAAGCAGGGGGAGTGACAGAGGAAGAAGCAGGCTTCCCGCTGACCAGGGAGCCCGATGTGGGGCTCGATCCCAGGACCCTGGGATCATGACCTGAGCCGAAGGCAGATGCTTAACGACTGAGCCACCCAGACGCCCCAGGAAATCTCTTTCTTAAACAACTTTCACCTAGTCTTTCTTATGTTAGACCCTCTCTTTTCACTCTTGGTTCTAGAAGTGTCTTTGCAGTATAGTTACTATGTCTTTTGAAAGTCAGTGGTAAAATTTGAGTTGTCTTCCATCTTTCCCTATTCCTGACTTGAGATTCAGCTCTCTCAGGTTTGCTGAGTCAGTTGCCTCTCAACCATCTGCTTTCCAGCTTCCAAAGTACTGTTGCTATTGTCTCCTCTTTGTTTTTTCCCATCCTTGTGGACTGATTTCTTTTTAAAGAATCACTTTACTGTAGATTTAGGGATTTGATGAAGGGGCAACATTAGTTGTGTGCCTTTAAATCTGTCGTCTTAACTGGGAAGTTGCAGCAAATGGTTCAGAATGGGAAAGCAATTTGAATAGTTCAAGGGAATTCGCCATTTTTTTAGACTTTGAGGATTTTGCTGTGATTTTTTTTTCAGATACTTAATTATTCTTAATGATATTTCATGACTCTTCTGTAATTTCCTTCTGTACTTAGAAGAATAACAAGACCATTTTTGCAAAATTTACTGGTGGCTTCAGGTAGCAGGTATTGGGAAAAATAAGTGGGAACAGCATGACTAGTATCTGTTGGGTACCATTAGAATGATGATCTCAATTTTGTCACTAAATCCTCATAGCAATTCTGTAAGGTAAGTGATATCACTTATTGGTAAGGATAAAGATAATGATCAGCGAGATTAAGTAACTTGCTTAAGAGCTAGTCAGATAGTGGTAGAGCTTAGTTTCAAGCTTAGGTTTTTAAGACCTTTCAACTCTTTTTAGTTCACCATCTCCTTTTACTCTTCGAAACTGTGTGCACAATTCATTCATTCACTCAGTGACTATTAAGTTGCCTGCTCTGTGTTGGGCCTTGGGAACACAGAGAGGACTAGTTCATGCCCTGATGGAATAGGGATGGCATGATCAGATTTACCTTTCATTAGGATTTCTGGTGATCCATGCAGATTGGCAAGAGTAGCAGCAATAGGCAGCTTAAGTTAATTACAGAAGTCTGGTAAAAGAACATGTTGGTTTTAACTAGGATGACAGAGGCAATATAAAGAAATGAGTGAAAATGAGATGCCTATTAGAGGTAGAGTTGACAGGTTTAGGGGAGTGATATGAATTTGCAGGGAGCTGGAAGAATTGAGGATGACCCCATGTTTGATTTGAATTGAGTGTTGGTGCATTTACTGATATAAGGAAGAACAGGCTGGGGTGGTGGAAAAGAGTAACAATATAATCATAACAATGTTACATCTTTTAGATATACCCATGGGAAGATGTCCAGTAGGCACATGAACATCTGGGAACTCAACTGAGTGGTGTTCTGGGCTAGAGCAATAAATTTGGGCATCACTCACCTAAAGATGGGACTTAAAGCCATGGGACTACATAGAATTATTTAGGTAAAGTGTGTAGATGTAGGTGTGGTAAGTCTGAAGCAGTGTTACTGATTCACTTCTCTGGAGAATCTTCATTTAATTTCTTAACTTGGAATTACATGTAAACCTAATAGCATTTGCTCCTTGGGGAAAGCGAATCCCACTGTATAGTCATGGCATAAAAGATATTAACCAAGAAGCACATTGCAAACATGCCAGTAGTTAGCAGCTTTTTGACTGAACTACATACTACACATCCTTGACTTTCAGGAGAGAATAGATCTGAGAGCATCCACATGGGAAATCCCAGATTTACAAATGCCACAAAAGAGGAGAGTTTATGGTATGTGCATCAACTCTTTTTAAATATAGATAAGTAGTGAAAAATAAGTTCCCATTGAGATGCTGAAACTAGAACATCCGGGATCACTCACTAGCCAATTCACTATTACACATTAGTCTCATAGAATCCGAGCTTGTTAAAATTAAATATTTTACATGTCATGAACCCTTTGGGATGAATTATAAATGTTAGATATGACAGTGCTAAGCATGAAAGAAGCTTTATAAGAACACTTGAAAAATTAGAATTCACAATCTCAGTGTCCATCAGTAGGACAGTAGGTAAACAGTTGTGGTATAATTGTTCAGTGGGCTAGTATATGCAACAACATGGTTGAATATCAACATTTTGTTGAGTGAAAGAAGCCGCACATAAAAGCTATAAGATTTCATTTATATGAAGTTCAAGAAAAGGCAAAAATTAATCTGTGATGAGACAAATCAGAACATTGGGTCTCTATGGAGGTTAGGGATTGACCATAAGGGAACTTCCAGGGGATAATGGAAATGCTCTACATATTGATTACGGTGTTTGTTAAATGGGTATATGTATTTGTCGAAACTCACCAACTTGTATACATAGGATTTGTACATTTCACTGTGTATAAGTTTTACTTCAGTCAAAAAAAAAAAAACAGTATGCTGAGTGGTTCTGTGAGGGTACATATAGGGAGCCACATGGGTAAAGCATCCCTGTAGTCTCAAATTGTCGGGGTAAGTTTCTCAGGGGAGGTAGTCTTTCACATGTCTCATTTTTATCCCTTCAGGTTTAAGATGACTTTTGTTAAACTCTTAGTTAACTCTATACAATAACATCTATTCCTGGGACAACTGTTTAATTTATTGTGTGATTCAGAATACTTTAGGTAATAAAAGGAAGTGTTTTTATCAGCTACACTGGGGCAATAAGTAAAAACTGTGACTGTTTCTCCCGATTTCTGTACTGCTCAAAGTGTAGTACTCCACTGCAATCACGGTTGAAGGAAGGCAGTAGGAGAGCAGGTGTTACCTGAGGGGTAGTCTCTGCGTGGTCCTTATCTAAAGGTGGATAAAAGGGGTCAGGATTACCTGTGGCAGGGGCCGACATGTGTTTCTATGAATGGCAACTTACATGTTAGCTTTCTAAAAAGATATGTTATTTATTTTTTATTTCCAAAGTTATTCATGTTGTTTTATTTGTTCCTTTCAAACAGGAGATAGTGGACACTCCTTTCAAAAATGGAGGATGGAAAGCCTGTTTGGGCGCCACACCCTACAGATGGATTTCAGATGGGCAATATTGTAGATATTGGCCCTGACAGCTTAACAATTGAACCCTTGAACCAAAAAGGCAAGGTGAGTTTCTCAGCTGAGATTTCAAAATTTGATTTTTTTCTATAGATGTCTCCCTTCTTAATGAAATAGATAGCCCTAGCACAGTATAAGGGAAAGCAATTTTCTGGTAAGTGAATCTTAGTTTTCTAGTGAGTTATTTAATTATTGTTTAAGTATATATCCTAGGGAAAAAGTGGTGTCCTATCATAAAATCGTACAGAAATCTAGTGAGCCTTTTATTATCTCATTCTTAAGAAATAGCTGTATGAGAAAATATGAACGATAACATTTTTATTCCTTATGCTGTATTGCTAAAGCTAATATATCTGTGATGTAGTCAACATGCTATAAAACAAAAATATGAAAAGTGAATGGGATTATTTTATCAAGTTTTGCTTTTTGCTTTAGCTTCTAGATAATTTTTTAAGCCTTTTATTTACTTAAATTTATTAGCATGGGATTGGAGTAAATATATTTCTATTAAATATAGTTGTCTCTTTTTTAAGATACTTAAGTCTAACAAGCCCATCTATTATTACTAATATTTTCATTATAATGATAGTTTTTAAAACACAAAAGCATACTTTAATTTTGTACACATGGCATCTGTTTCTTTTTAAGCTTAGAGTAGACAGTATTACAAAATGGGAGTTTGGGGAAAATGTGATCAGGAGTCTCTTTGAGTCTTCATGGGGACTATAAGGTCTGTTGTTGTGGGAGAACGTCACAGTTTTCAGTTTAATAAATACTCCTGTTAAACAGATCTTCTGACTAAATTAAATATGTTGATGTCATTTCTGTTTACTTTAGACTCTGAGACTGTTCGTGAATAATTTATATTCTACTGATACATTGTTAACTAATGCCATGTGACTGCCATCCTTCTGGGAACCTTAGAAAAACAAGGTGGATCTCTCATGAGGTCTTTTCACAGAGAAAACTATTCTGTTACTGTAAACAACCCAGGAACCTAAATGCATAATATACAATGTGCTGTGTTAGAGGAGGCCAATTAAAGATATTCTCAGGAAAGAAAACACAAAGTGTTTCTAGTTTTTCCTCTTATTAACAAGTACCTCTTTGTACTTACAATGCTTTACATGTTCAATGAATGACAGAGTTAAGGAATAAGCTCAATTATTTTCATATATTTGAATCTGTAGGGGAGGGAAAATTTTCCTCTACTCTTTCAGGTCTCTGGCTAGACCTAAGAATAAAACCGATATAAGACAGATTCACAGTAGAAAAGCATGCCATTTTTGTGTGTATATTGGAACCTTCACAAGAGAATGAAGATCCAAAGAAGTGACCGGAGCAGAAAGCTTTTATACCTTTTTGACAAAGAAACAATAAATTTGTGAAGAATTGATAAGACAAAGGGGTTTGGGTTAGGGGCAGTACATTGTGGTAAAGTAATTAGGAAGATAAGAGTTAGTGTGACAGAGTTTATATAGATTTCTCTTGGCCTTGATTCCCCGTCTCTGGTGATAAGAATGTCTTCTTTCTTCCTGGTACAGGGAGGGCACTTTTCACATAGGAATTTTATCTTCTGATTTCAGGGATAAAAAGGAGGGTGAGAATGGCTTTCTTGCACCTGCTGTTTCTCAAGAACGTTTAATTGAAAATAATTAGTATGTCAAAGTAGTATATTTAGGGTTATAGAAATTTAGTGAGCCTTTCAGTATCCTTCAAAATCGTTTTTCATTTTTATGTAACACATTTTATAAGAACAGTAAATCAGAAGGCTACAATGAAATGAAAAGTGTTATTTCCTAGGTATATTCTGTTGTATATATTTTGTTATATCGACAGGTGACAAAATAATTCAATTCAGGCATAGAGGAAACTTGATTTATGAGTATATGCTTTTTCATATTTTAAATATTTTGTGTGCTTTCAACTTTTGCCTTAATAGTATTAGTCAGTACATACATAGAAGCAATAGAAACACTTCAAATTTAAATTGTGGCGTTATGAAAACTTTATGGATCTGTAGGTAATTCTATAAACTAAGAAGCTTCTTTCCATAAAAATTTTTTGGAAGTTAACAAATTCTCAGGGATTGCTTCTAATTTTAATTTTTTCTCCTACTCTCTGATCAGGGTCTTAATAAACTATAACATGTCATAATAACCATATAGTTGAAAAGATCCATATGAGTAGCAGTCTTTTGCTTAGGTAATTCATGGTAGAGAGATCATCATCTTTTAAATATTAAGGAATTAAGTGCATAAAGTGATGGACAAGTCAAGTAGATCTGTTTGCTGATATAGTAGAAGCATGGAAGAGGGAATTATTAGCTCTGGGAGGGACCATGTCTTTGATGATAGTAATGGCTTTAAAAATTTTTTGATTGTGACCAATAGTAAGAAAATGGATTTTACATTGCATTTGATATGTGTTTTGTGCATGTGTATATATTTATAAGAAATAGATTATATATGTCAACAAGTATGTGTATTATGCATGTGTATGCATATTCATAAGTGAAACATCCTTATCACATGTGATGCATTCTGATATTTTTTAATATCTTTTATGCTGTTGAAAATGCTGTCTTGAACCTCTAAATTGATTTCATGTTCTATATGCAGCAGACTGGAAATCAGGCTAAAGCTCTAACTCTATGGCATATTAAGGGTCCACATTTTCTTTTTCTCTCTACTTTGCTAGTATTATCTTTTATCAATCAACAGTCTCCTTCTCATACTCTTGCCATATGATTATTCTTGTGTGTCTGTTTCTCCTTTTCTTCCATCTTTCCTCTCCAGTATTTATCACGCCCTCACCATGAACCAGGTGGTTTTGGGTGCTTTGTGTCCTTGCTCACAGTGCTCCTTTTGTCACTCTCCATAGCTTTTTGCTTAGCAAATATTATTTATCTCTTAAGACTGAGGTCACCTCCTTTATGAAGTTTTTCCACAGATATCCAATCTCTTCCTCCTCCTCCCATGCAGTAGAATTTACTGTTGATTATTTCTTCTTTGGAGGAGTGCTAAAAATTCTTAGCTGCCTGTAATGTTTTATCAGAGATATTTGTGTACATTTCTCTCCCCCTCCCTACCAGACTGTATTCTCAAATGCAGAGACTCCTATTTGTTCGTTTTGTCATTGGAGCTTGATGTACTGTGTTTGATGTGTGGTAGATGTTTACTGCTGGTGATCAATGTGTGCTTTGTTATGTGATCTTCCCCTGATAGGAGAAAAATGCATCCTCCCTCTAAAAGAAAACAATTGCTTTAATGAGACAAATTTTCTTTCTCACTGAGTAGGCAGTAAAAGGGAGAAGAAGATGAGGGCTGGTGATAATTGGGGGATGAAGGAGGGAGAGAAACTATCTTTTAGGATTCATTACTGGCCTTTTTTTACCCCTGCTCTTAACCTTCCCATTTGAGGAATTTGTTGTCCTCCACTGCTGCCCCACTTTCTGGATCCTCTTATATTTGATGTGGCTCCTAACAAGATAGAACCAAAAGCTGGGGCCTGGGGAGTCCTTACCCTCTTTGCCACAGCTGTGAAAAGGCTAATGTCTGTGACATGAGCAGTTATTTTTGAATGCATTTTCCTATAGAATCATTGTTAGAAATTGTAGATTGTTTTATATTGCCATTAATATACTTAATGTACATTATGGATCAGTTCTGATTTTATGGTCTATCTTGTAAACTATTGCACATTTATAACATGTGTGCTGGGTTCCAAATAAGTAACTTCCAGAGTTTTTAGGCATAACCGGTTTCTAATTTGGGTGTGACTTTGAATTAAGGTAGTATCAGCGGCCTGGATTTTACTCTGTAAACTATAGCAGTAGTCTTGTCTTATACTCTGGCATATATGTACAAATGTAGACCTATAAATATTATTTTAAAATAATTGAACATTTTTCCTTAGAGTTTTATTTGATATAGATGGAAACTTCAACCACAAGAGTAATTGTAATTGAGAAGTATAAATTTATAGATGACTGTTAGAATGACATGAATAAAATTTAATACTCTTTAGATGTAATTTGAGATCATTTATTCTCTCTTGCAAGATACTATCTTAATTCTAGAGTTTCTACCATAGCATTTAAGTGGTATAATAAATACAGACTTATTCATGGATATCTGTAATTTTATAGACCAAATAGTTTTGGATACTGTTTATATTTCTGATACATTTCTATACAGGAATTTGGGTCTAATATGTTTTACTCACACAGTAGCATTAATTAAATAATAGTCTGTTCTGTTGGTATATCTAATTGAATGTACTTTTTTTTTAAACAATAAAACTGCTTTATATACAAACATTAAAAATTTTTTAAAAAGTTGTTAAAGTACGTACCATGTAAATTTAATATTAACATACTTCTTGTTTTGCCCCATTCTAGCTAGGCGTTAGAGCACAGGATGTTTTTTATTGATTTCCATTATTGATTTCATGTTCATGGTAAAGTAGATAATATTTGAGTAAAGTTATTATCCTCTTTTTGGGTTAGTGACTTATTAAATAGAAGGATCTTGTATTACATTTTAATGAAGAGCATACTGTTGCCATTATTACAAGGTATGCGGCCAATTAAGCTCCTTTATTTTTCTTACTGTTTATAAGCTTCTAGTTTAATGAGCTCTTGTTTTGTTTGTTAGACATTTTTGGCTCTCATAAACCAAGTGTTCCCTGCAGAAGAAGACAGCAAAAAAAATGTGGAAGATAATTGTAAGTATCAGGTTAAAAAATAGTTCTAAGCACAGAAAAGGAAGCTATCCTTCCAAAAAGTAAATTAGTGGTTATATTACTAGGTATACTCTACTGGTTCAGAAGAAACGTAGCCTTTTGATATGAAGGTTCATGTGAATGGGGGAGCTCAAAAGTCCTGAATTCATTATTGTCTCACATTTGCACTTTGGTGAAAGAGTCTTGAATGTCCTTTTAATGTTACCACAGTTGTGTAAATGTGGGAAACTGTAATAATTTACTATGAAGCCTGAACCAAAAATCTCTTAACAGTTCTGAAGGAGTTATTTTGAAGCTCATCTAGAATCAGATAGTTTTTATAGTAGTATATGTGGTTCAGTAATTCGGAAGTTGAATCAAGAGGACCCATTTAATGTCACTGTTTAAGGGAAACCAACATTAAAAAGAAGTATAATAAGTACTAATTGAAAAATTGATTTTAGAACATTGTATTTTATCTGAGCATATTTGGTGACCAGACCATGTTTATTCTTACATTTTCTTTTCTTTTCTTTTTTTTTTTTTTAAAGATTTTATTTATTTATTTGACAGAGAGAGACACAGCGAGAGAGGGAACACAAGTAGGGGGAGTGGGAGAGGGAGAAGCAGGCTTCCCGCGGAGCAGGGAGCCCGATGCGGGGCTCGATCCCAGGACCCTGGGATCATGACCTGAGCCGAAGGCAGACGCTTAACCGACTGAGCCACCCAGGCGCCCCTATTCTTACATTTTCAAGGTTAAGCAGTTTCAGTTTTTATTTGGCAATATTTTTTTTAAAGACTTATTTATTTTAGAGAGAGAGCATGCAAGCTGGGGGAGGGACAGAGGGAAAGAGAGAGGGAGAGAAGCAGACTCCCCACAGGAGTCACAGGGCTCTGAGTGGGGTTCAGTCTCATGACCCTGAAATCATGACCTGAGCTGAAATCAAGAATTGAACACTTAACCAACTGAGCCACTCATGCACCCCTATTTGGCAGTGTTTTAAGAATCATGTCCCGTTGCTTGGTTATCATTAATGGTATCTGACATTAAAAACTCTCCATTTAAAGAAAAAAGGGACTCCTGGCTGGTTTAGTCAGTAGAGCATGCATTTCTTGATCTCGGGGTTGTGGGTTTGAGCCCCACACTGGGTGTAGAGAGTACTTAAAATCTTAAAAAAAAAAAGGGGGTGCCTGGGTGGCTCAGTCGTTAAGTGTCTGCCTTCGGCTCAGGTCATGATCCCAGGGTCCTGGGATCGAGCCCCACATCGGGCTCCCTGCTCGGCGGGGAGCCTGCTTCTCCCTCTCCCACTCCCCCTGCTTGTGTTCCCTCTCTCACTGTGTCTCTCTCTGTCAAGTAAATAAAATCTTAAAAAAAAAAAAAAATCTTAAAAAAAGAAAAAAGTAAGAGAAAGGAATGTATTTTGTCCTTGTTGATTTTTCTTTGGATTTCACATTTGCGTAAGCCTGTAAGGTCCCCATATGTGGATGGGACAACGTGGAATAGTGGAGTAAGGGAGAGCCAGGGACTCAGGGAGAGCCTGAGTTCAGATTCTGACTGTGCTGTTAGGAAGCTGTGTGCTTGTGGTCAATTTATCTTTCCTCTTTGAGCTTCTCATGTTAAATTTGGAGTAATAGTAATAATGTATATGTTGCATGTGTAGAGATGACATATTTAAAATGCTTGGTGCAGTGCCTGACCTCTAACAGTCTCTCAAATGGTAGCTGTTATTATTAGGTGTAGGAGATTGAGGAAAAAAAATGTAGAGTTTCTTTCCAAAATTGCTGGAGAATTTGTGTCATAATATTTTCCTGAACAGTAATCAGAACCAAAAAAAAAAAAGGAAAGAAATAAAAGAATGCGATTCTACAGTATTTAAAATCAGAGAAATGATTCTTTTCTGTTAAAACTTGCTGGAACATTCAGAACTATGAATTAATCCTTTTCATATATTAAAATAATGTTTTTTGTTTACATATCTGCATGTAGCTAAACATAATAAATGGTTTTGAATTTTTTTAATCCATTTCTTAAATTAATATTTTAAAACATGGTTATATGATATTCTCTCTGCTTCCTTTAAGTTAGAATTCCTAATTCCACAGTATGTTCCCCTGAAAAAGCTAATAATATAAGGCCATACTAACATGTGAATGACGACTTGCTCTCATTTCTTTACTTCCTTCTGCACACACCCCCAACCTTATCATGAATATCTTTTAATGAAACTAAATGAATCCCTAAGTTGTGAAATATCTGCCAACGGACACAAGGGTCTTCCTCTTAAATTGTACTACTCAAGGTATTTCATTTTATTAAGACGTTGAAAGGTAAATGGTATTTCAGAATGGTAGTTCAGAGGAAGGTGAGAGAAGGGGGAGTGGTTTAGCATTGTGCTTTGGATAAGAAAAGGTGACATGTAGATCAGGCTCCTGGGGGATGAAGGTGGAAGAAGTGCAGGGTTATAGAAAGGTTGGTGACCAGAAGCCAAACTAGATATACCTCTGCTGCCTACCTTCTCCAAATCTTTCTCGGTTCAAGGGAAAGATGCCATTCAACTGTTAGGAGGCTTCACTCACTAACTTCTTGTTTTATTCTGTTATAAGTGACATTAGAAAGCAGTGAGATGGACACTTGGGTGACTCAGTCAGTTAATCATCTGACTCTTGATTTCAGTTCAGGCCATGATCTTGAGGTTATGAGATCGAACCCCACGTGGGACTCCACACTGGGCATTGAGCCTGCTTGGGATTGTCTTCCTCTCCCTCTGCCCCTCCTGTCCCTTCTGTCTCTCTCTCTAAAAAAAAAAAAAAAAAGAAAGAAAGAAAGAAAAGAAAAGAAAACAGTGCCACATATGTGCTTGGGAAGTGAACTGGCTGCATTATGTGACTATAGAGGCCTAGGCAGTCTTTTTTGAGATAGATACTGCAAGAGACTCTTGTTTGACAGGATTGGTCTGTGGTAAGCACCCTAAAGAAAGTACAAAGAAGAAAGTAGTTCTAGTGGTGGTGGTGGTAGTGAGAATGGGGAATTATCCTTTGTGAGATAATTTTTGAACTGACCTTAAAGTGTAGGTAGACTTTTGACACCTAGAGATAAGAGGTAGACTCCAATGCATGAATATATTTGGGTTTGATAAGTAGTTTAGTCTGCCTGCAAGTTAGACCATAGTAAAGGGAATTACGGAAAATTATATGAAAAGGTCAGTTGAATGCAAGTTTAATAAGGGCCTTGAATATCAGACTTGAATATGGATTTTGGTAGTTGATGGAAACCCAGTGATGTTTTTTGAAGAGGAGAAAGATTTAATTAGTGTTCTAGTTTAGTTAGATTTATGTGTTGAGTAGTCTGGATGGATTAGAGAAGAGAGAGAGTGCTAATAATAGAAACAAAGTGGTTGGGGAAAAAGAATGGTTTTGTCTACTGTAGCATGTGGTAGAAATGGAGAAATGAAACCCAAGGGAGTGGAGGGCTGGGAGAGTAAATATTAGGCTGGGAGAAAGAATAAGTCAGAGTATATTATGATAATATTATGTATAATACAATGCACATTAACAATTATATGTGTGTGTATATATGTATGTATATAATACATACTTTGATGTATTAGTAGAGCAGATCTCAGAAAAACAAGATTTCTACCCTGATTGTGTTAATTAGCTGCATGTCCTGGATTAACACATATAATTTTCCCAGGACTCTTATTTCATATCAGTTGTAAGGCATTGACTGAATGATCTGATTGTCCCTTCTCATTCTAAAATTTTATCTTTTGTGTTTTTCTGTAAAATTCTGAGCATCTGATTTATTTAGTATAATCACTTTGTTGTATTGAAAGTGTATTAAAATCAACACTCTGTGAAGTGTAGTACTTTCTTTCCACTTGAATTGTACCAACTTCTTAGTCAACTTTCATCAACTTTCATTAATGTATACTCACCTGGTACTCAATAGATGTACTCACCTGTTTGGAAATTTGTTGTTTAAAAATATCACTGTAACACATGTAAACTGGATGTATTTTAAATTGGCCTCTGGGGTTTTACATGTCCCAGCGTTTTAAAAAGATGGAATTAAATCTAACCTAGGGGCGCCAGGGTGGCTCAGTCATTAAGCGTCTGCCTTCAGCTCAGATCATGATCCCAGGGTCCTGGGATCGAGCCCACATCGGGCTCCCTGCTAGGCGGGAAGCCTGCTTCTCCCTCTCTCGCTCCCCCACTTGTGTTCCTGCTCTTGCTAACTCTCTCTCTCTGTCAAATAAATAAATAAAATCTTTTTTTTTTTTTTTTTTATTTGAGAGAGAGAGAACGAGAGACAGAGAGCATGAGAGGGAGGAGGGTCAGAGGGAGAAGCAGACTCCCCGCTGAGCAGGGAGCCCGATGCGGGACTCGATCCCAGGACTCCAGGATCATGACCGGAGCCGAAGGCAGTCGCCCAACCAACTGAGCCACCCAGGCGCCCAAATAAATAAAATCTTAAAAAAAAAAAAAATCTAACCTAGCAGGTGGATTTTAGCTTGGATCAAAGTGATTCAGATTAAGATAGTATTGTTTTATCTTGCTTTTCTTCAAATATTTAGTGGTTTACAAATTTTATGTTTCAGGTTCACTAATGTATTTAAATGAAGCCACTCTTCTTCATAATATCAAAGTTCGATACAGTAAAGACAGAATTTATGTAAGTATTTTACATATGATTTAGGTTTTTGTGGGGATAATTGTTTTACATGCTGCTGTTTGATTTTGTCAAGCTTGAAATTTTCTAACAGGAAATCTTATTTGATCTGTTGAATAGAATGTGACCTCCATAAGGATAAGGATTTTTTTCTAGTTTACTGCTCTAATTCCAGGGTTTAGAACATGCATGGTACATAGTAGGCACTTAAAGAATATTTGTGGAATGAAATAATGAATTCAGAGCATCATCTGATATCTTTCAGACTTAAAAATATCCAATTTGGTGGTTTCAAAAAAAAACACTAATTGGGATTTTGATTTCTTATTTTTGGCATATGTTTATAGATACCATTTAGTTAATTCACTTTCCACATTTTTCTGCAAAAAGTTAAGGTAACTTATAAAGATAAAGAGAATATATATTGAAATAAATACTTTGATGACAAAGAAATGTAAATTAAAAGAGAAAGCAGTACCTGAGGAAATCTCAAGAACACTAAAACACATCATAAAGCCTAAATAGTTGCAATATTTCATTAAACCCTAGATAACTTACCTTAAAAAACCAGAATATTAAAAAATGAAAGAAAGTGCTTTTGATGTTAGTTAGGGTTTATACCACATTGTTCACATGGATACTTAACTAGTATGTTTCAATTATAATTATTCATTGGGCATGTATGAGGTTTTATTCTAATATGACTTTGTAGATTTCTTTGTTGGCTGGAGATAAATTACCCCACTGTAGTTCTCCTGTTATAAAGATGGGGCTCCATTATTTTTGAAAGCAGAAAACACATGGCTTCTGTGACTCTTCCCAGCTCAAATGGCAGTCTTAATCTTTTATATCACTATCAATTTGCCTAATTATACTCACTTAATTCTGACTAAATTACCTTTAGTCTTTGCCATCTGTCCTAATAGTGACAGCTGGGAAATAGAACTAGTCTTGTCTTTTTCAGGAGAGTTTACTTGCCATCTTTCAATTGTATACAATATTAGTCTTCACTTTCTTCTTTGATTTTTTTCAAAATTGACTAAACAGAGAATATATTTAGGTTGTTATATGGCTATTTTTTGATTAGAAATACATTTAGAAGCAAAATTCACTCAATCAGCAGACTAATATTGAGAATCTGCTGTATGCTAAATGCTGTTTTAGTTACCAAAATAATGCAAATTTTTTAAATTTGTTAAAACAATTGAACTTGTAATAAGTGATTAAAAGTTGATTTGGCTCTAACCAGGAAATACCATCTTTCAAGTAAAAATGGTCACTATTTTTTCTGTACATGTCTTACATTACTTGGTGGTATAGCAATCGTATTTATTTTAGCAAATTTTAATTGTTTTAATATTTTTTTCTAGAAATTTGGAAAATTTTTATTACTTTCACAAGGAATGATTTTACTTTTTAAGAATTGAGATACTTTATTTTTATTTGGGATATTTATACAAAAGCTTGACACTCATGGGATTTTTATTGGTCTTTTACTAAGTTTCCTATGTTGCTGTGGTATTGCACATTGCTGACTATGACCATTAATAACTGAAGATTTATACGCATATTTGTTATACTTTCAAGAAAATTAGTTGTCTTTTTTTTCACATTTAGTCGACCTATAAGTCTTTTCTAAATTGCATGATTGATAAAAAATTATCCATTTGTGAACTTTAAGTTTTTGTTTTTCATGTATAATGTCTACATCGCTCTGGAGTATTTTAGGGTTATTCCTAGCTTTTTTGATCTTTCTTTTCCTAAGATGTGTATGCAGTTGGGCAAGTGACCTCTATTAGATAGTGGCTTTTTGGCATCATCAGCTTCTGTTTGGAAAACCAGTATTTTTAAAGTTATCTGAGGCCATGATTGGTATGTTTTTCCTAGCCAATTATGTCTTTTAGTTATAAAACTATTAAAAATCAGCAATACATAACTATAGTTATTATTACTCTAACATATGGAAGAAATGGAAGTAGTTTGGAATAAAAGTTTAAATTTGATTTTTTTCTATTTCTCACCAACCAGAATTATCATAATTCTTCCTTAGACTTGAGTAGAACAATAGCTAACTCACATTTAACATTTTCATTGGCTACTAAAATGTCTGTTACTTTCCTTTGTTTCCTACAGAAAGATTATTACCTGGAATTTAAAAATTTTTTACTCCACTGCAGTAAACATCTTTGAGAGCATTCATTGAATTTTACATTAGTAGTCTGAGAGTTCAGGGTTTCTGCATCATTTCCCTTCTACGACTAGAAGCACAAAAGAGAAAAATATGGTCCTGCCTGCCCTAGTTTGGCCAGTAAACCACAACTAATTGCTAAACCACAACTCTTTTTCTACCCACAAGGAATTTTATAAATCCTGTTGGCGCATTTTTCTGGTCTTTTAGAGCCACAGTTAAATTCCAAATTTAAAAGCAAACTTAAGTTGGTCATTAAACATTTAGCCTTTCAATATTCTAGACAATGGTTAACATATGTTGTTTTGCAAAAATCTGGGACCAAGTGCTCACCAGAGCACTAAATTAATTCTTGGCTTTCAGTGATGGAGATTGGTCTAGAGGATCCTATGAGCTCTTTAAGCTCTTCAGTAGCAGGGTAAATAAAGTAGTCCAGGTGAGGAATATAAATGACTAAGACTTGAGCTGTAGGAATAGATATAGGAGGGTAGATTTCTTTTTTTTTTTTAAGATTTTATTTATTTATTTGATGGAGAGAGACAAAGCAAGAGAGGAGTGGGAGAGGGAGAAGCAGGCTTCCCGCTGAGCAGGGAACCCAACGCCAGGCTCCATCCTAGGACCCTAGGATCATGACCTGAGCCAAAGGCAGACGTTTAAAAACTGAGCCACCCAGGTACCCCAGGAGAGTAGATTTCTTAAGTAGAGTCAACGAAGAAGGCTGATTGAAATAGAGGCTTAGACTCAGCCTCTGTCTCAATGTCTGTGGTGGCTTGGTGGTGATGCCATGAACCGGGGGGCAGGAGGGAGCATATAGGAGGAGAGTGTTTTCTTTGAGGCAAACTAGTCAAGAGAGATAATCTTAATTTTGGATCTGCTGAGTTTGAGATGCATATAGGATGAGAAGATGAAAATATGTATTAAGAATTAGAGAAATATGGGTCCTGTAGACTGTATGTTTAGGGCTTGAAAAGCAGATTTGGAAGTCCTAATTTATATAGAGAATTAAAGGTCTGTATTTGCTGTATTTTCTTTCTCCTATGAGCCTTGTTTAGTTTTAAATAAAAATAGTAATTGGAAAATTTTATATTTATGCCTTTTCTGTTTAGACATATGTCGCCAACATTCTGATTGCAGTGAACCCATACTTTGACATACCTAAAATATATTCTTCAGAAACAATAAAGTCATATCAAGGAAAATCTCTTGGGACAATGCCACCTCATGTCTTTGCAATTGGTAAGTGATTTATTTTTTTTCCTTATATTGTACAAATTTACTGTTTTTCTTTTGGATTAATAAAAGATACCATGAGTTGAATATGTATTTTGGTGGGCCTTTATGCATTTTGAATGTATCATCATTATTTAGGAGCATGTATCTTACACAGGATGGGGAAGACTATTTTTGCAGCTAACTCATGGGGTAGTTATACATCATTATCTTTGTTAAATGTTTCTCCGTCCTCTTAAATATATTGAAAGTTGGATGGAATAAAAGCTGCCCTAATGGTTCTTTTTTACTCCTTGACACAATCAGCTCCATCTTAAAAGTGTCCTCCTTCATAGCTTTGAGGCCCAGGCCTTCCACTCTTACCCAGGTCATCACTAGTGAGTGTGTTACTAAGGCTAGGTATGAGCCATAAGAGCAGACGTCTTCCCTACCTTATCTTGCATCAGGGCTTTATAAATGTTAAGAATTAGAAATGATATATGCTTCATATCTCTAGGGAATCCATGTGGAAGACAGCAGTTTTTGCCTTTCTCAGGTTTTCTCTCATCTTTAGCTCTGAGGAACACAGAGATGGGGTTTTTTGAACATACACACCCCTACCATAGCTGGTGACTGCAAGTACAGAGATGTTAACCTTTTGGATCCAGACATAATCAGCAGTTAAATGATGACATGTTTTGGTAGTAGTTCTTAGTGCAGCCTGTTTCTCTTTGGGGTTTCTTTTCATGCCTATGTTTTGACCAAACCAGGCTTCACTTCCCAATTTGGCTGACTTATGTACTAGGCAGAGTGAATATGTCAGCCAAATCCAGTGCAATAGCAGATTGACTTTTGGTTCTGAGATGCTCTGATGGGCATTAGTATGTTTTGTATCAGCTAGCAAAATGGTGTAAAATCCTTAGAACCTGAATATGACTAAGCTCATCACTGGAGAGAAATTATATGTTTAAAATGTAAATAAACTGACTTATTTACATTTTACATTTACATTTACATTTACAAAAAAATGTCTAGAATAATATGAAAGTGGGTGGAACAGATTGTTGATAAATTTTCCCCTTGTCCTAGCCCCTGGTCAGAAGGATGGATATACTCTTGCATGCAGTTTGCATTCGGTCCGATAGAGTAAAAGCCATTTGTAAAGCCTTCTTCATTTGTATGGGTAGCACATGTCTGAAATGAGAAATAGTTGTCCTATAGAGCTCAATTGGTTAGGACCTAATTTTGAATTAAAATTGTTTTAATATGAGACCACTTTAACAGACTTAAATTGTGCTCAGCTTGTCTTTGTAGTACTACTACACAGATTTTGCAGTTACGAAGTTTTTTCTCCAGCAGAATTTTTGGTTACCAGATTTCTTAATTGGTAGCTGTTCTTGCTTTTCCCTGGGGCCCTTCATTAGTTACGTATACTGAGCTTTTTTTTTTTTTTTTTTTTGGTCTGCTCTGGAATTAGGAAGAACTGAGCCACAGATCATAATATGAAGACATTCTAGTACAAACATAAGAGTTGTTTATTTGGATTTCATATTACTTAGCTGTCAGGGTAATAAGATAGGACATTTAAAGTAAAAACTTTTAGAGATGTTTTGAACACTTGATTTTATTTTAAAATGTTACTAACTGTAAACATACATTTATAATTTCTTTAAGAGCAAGTGTTCTTTGATAGTAAGACAACTTTGTATCATTTAGTATATTTGTATTTAGTACACTGCTCATCATTAATGTGTTATTTTGACCCTAGCTGATAAGGCTTTTCGAGATATGAAGGTGCTCAAGATGAGTCAGTCTATCATCGTATCTGGAGAATCAGGAGCTGGCAAAACAGAAAATACAAAATTTGTTCTAAGGTGAGGAATTTTTAACTAACCTGGAATATTTTGAACAGGTTTATTTTTTTTTTTAATTTGTGGTAAAAAATATAGCATAACACTTACCAGTTTAAACATTTCTCAGTGTACAGTTCAGGAGTGTTAAGTATATTCACATTGTTTTTCAGCCAATCTCCAGAACTTTTATCTCTAAAACTGAAACTCTATGCCCGTTAAACAACTCCATTTCCCTCTATTCCAGCCCCTGGCAACTACCCTTCTGCTTTCTGCTTCTATGATTTTGACTACTGTAGATACCTCATATAAGTGAATCATACAGTATTTGTTTTTCTGTGGCTGGTTTATCCCACTTAGCATAATGTCCTCAAGTTTTATCCATGTTGTATCATGTGTCATGATTTCCTTTTTTTTTTTTAATTTGAGACAGAGCAAGCACAAGTGGGGAGGAGGGTCAGAGGAGAGAGAGAGGGAAAAGCAGACTCTCCGCTAGGCAGGGAGCCCGATGTAGGGCTTGATCCCAGGACCCTGAGATCATGACCTGAGCTGAAGGCAAATGCTTAACTGACTGGGCCACCCAGGCGCCCCTTGATTTCATTTTTAAGGCTGCATAATTATTCATTTTGTTTACTCATTCATTCATCAGTGGGCACTTTGGTTGCTTCCAAATCTTGGCTATTGGGAATAGTGCTGCTGTGAACATGTTATGAACAAAGAGATACAAATATCTCTTTGAACAGGTTGACTTTGTATACTTTTGCATACTTTATTTTATTGTATTTTTTAAAGGTTTTATTTTTTAATTTATTATTATTTTTTTCAGAGAAGTAGAGGGAGAGATAGAATCTTGATCTCACAACCCGAGATAATGACCTGAGCCAAAATCAAGAGTCAGATGCTTAACCCACTGAGCCACCCAGGTGCCCTAAAGATTTTAAGTAATATCTACACCCAACATGAGGCTCAGACCCACAACCCCGAGATCGAGAGTTGCATGCTCTATCGACTGAGCCAGCCAGGTGCCCCTTGCATACTTTATGACATAGTTTGAAATGGTAGGCTCTGTCCCTTTTAAAACCAGATACCTTATGTGGAAGCTAAGCTTTAGATTGTTGAAAACTATCTCGGACATGTTCTTATGAGGATCCTAGAGGAGACCCATGCTGGTTAGGCAAAAGGAAATCGAGGAATGTTCCTTCAAAATTCAACCTTTACATTCTGTTCTCAGTATTCCTGCTGTTAGTGTGGTTGAAACCATTTTTTACCTTAAACTTATGGCAGTTGGCTTTCTTATTTCCATCTCCTCATCACCCTCCTCTCAGTGTATCCCCTTTGTTGCCGTCAAATTACACTCTATACTTTGTTTAGAATCACTGCATTATAAATACAGAAGGAACCATAGCACTCATTAGTGTAGTTCCTTCAGTTTACATACCTAGGGATGTTAAATCGAGTGTTGAAGCTACTGCTAGGAGCAGTGCATTCTGAATTCTCATCAGTGTTATTCCCACTGTATCACAGTCTTAGTCCTTTGCTGGGGGGGGCCCTTCTTGAAATTTTGCTATTTTTATGTAGATGTATGGTATTCAGTTATTTGTACGAAATTAATTTAGAAGTTTGTTATTGTGTATTATGTATATGCAATTCTGGTTAAGTGAGTGCTTCCTAATACTCTGGGAATTATAAGTGGTTCAATTTCTTATTCTTTCTCTTCTGTATGTAAGAGTCATATGGTGAGTCTTTGGTTTATATACAGCTTTGAAAATGAACAAATAATTTAGAAACTGTAAACTTATAATACAAACTTATGTTTTAAGTCAAAGATTACTTTTTGTTTTGAAATGTTCCAGGAAAATAGTTGTTCCATAATGTTTAATCTTTGGCTAAAACAACATGAAGAGTGGTAATGTCCTTGTTGTTCAATGGCAGATTACCTCACTTTCTCTAGCCATATAGATTGAGTTAATATGCTATCACAGAAGACTTTGGAATCTTATGTAGACGATGAATATTCCTGTGTGAAAAGTGTGGCATCTTTAAAACCAAATAGTTGGTTCAAGTCAGAATATTTCCAAAAACAGCTTAAAAATAATGCTGATTTTGATGTTCAAGGTAATCCAAATAAAATTTTAAGTGTTTAAAAAGTAATGGGCACCTGGGTGGCTCAGTTGGTTAAGTGTCCAATTCTTGATTTTGGCCCAGGTCCTGATCTCAGGGTTGTGAGATCCCCAAGTCGGGCTCCACACTGAGCATGGAGCCTGCTTAAGATTCTCTCTGCCCCCAGTGGGCTCCATGCTCAGCGGGGAGTCTGCTTGAGGATTCTCTCTCTGCCCTACCCCCGCTTCGTTCTCTCTCTCTCTCTCTCAAATAAATCTTAAAAAAAGAAAGGTATAACAGAATAGTTGCATTTAAATATAAATTTGTAAATTTTAAATGAATAGTTACAGTGATGATCCAGGTTTAAATTTTACATGTATTAAATAATATTAAGGTTACAGCTATGGGGCGCCTGGGTGGCTCAGTTGGTTAAGGGTCTGCCTTCAGCTCAGGTCATGATCCTGGAGTCCTGGGATCGAGTCCTGCATTGGGCTCCCTGCTCAGGGGGGAGTCTGCTTCTTTTTCTCTCTCTGCCGCTCCCCACTTTGGTGTGCTTTCTCTCTCTCTCAAATAAATCAATAAAATCTTAAAAAAAAATAAAGTTAAAACTATAATGTGTGCAGTATTGTTGTCATGTGAATTTTTTTATCCTATATTTTAAACAGATATCTGACTGAATCCTATGGAACAGGCCAAGATATTGATGATAGAATTGTTGAAGGTATTGTTAATTTTTAAAATTCTTATTTTTTATTGTTAGATATGTACTGAAATGAACTTACGAGAATCCTCTAAGTGATCTGGAGTGCTCTCCCAGAGATCCAAAAGACTCTTCCATCTCCTACAAATCTTTGCTCAAATATCTTCTCCTTTATTTAATGTCTATTGTTTTCCCTCTCACCCCATGTAAATGCTAAGAAGGCAGGGATTTTTATATATTCCAGTCTCCTAGAATAGCGTCTGATACATGAGATATGATCCATAAATATCTCTCAAATGAATGAAATAAATACAGGAGGATTTCTGGCTTCCTGTTTGTTTTGTTGACCTCGTTTTTTGCAAAGGAGAGAGGAAGAGTGTTATTTGGAATTAAAATGTTTTTTGGGGGGAAATTTTAATGAATTAGTACAGTTGGAAGGCAGGAGTTTGTAAATTGATTTCCATAAGGTCAGTGCTTGCATATCCCTTAGAAAGTTTTCTTATACCCCGTTTGGAGACTACTGGTCTAGTCAACCACTGTGTTGAATCCACACCACCACCCTGCATCATAGATTCCTCTCTGGTTCCCCCACTTATATTCTTGTTTCCCTGTAATTTGTTCTGTGTGTGGACGTTGAGATGATCTCTTTTGCTTTCAGTCTTTTAATGGCTTCATATTGATCTCACGATAAAGCTGCAAATCTGTAACACAAGAGTGAGAGAAAACTCTGGGTGGGCTGGGCAATACTGCATATGCAGTTGGCCTGTAGGCAAGCCAGAGACAGGGAAAAGGGAGAAGGTAAAACCTACCCATGGACCACAAGCGTGAGAGCCAAAGCAGGACTACGAACTGTCAAAATTGTCTCTGCCTTCTCATCAGGCAGGGGAGGAGGGATCTAGTTCCTGAGGTACCAGATCATATATCTCTCTGTCTTCTCATAATGATGATGAAATTAACATGTGTGAGATGTATTATGCATTGTGTGATATGCTGAATATCTGTTCCTAATTTAAATCCCCATAGAATGAGGTAGGTACTATTTTATCCCTACTTTACAGATTAAAAACTAAGGTAAAAAGACTTTAAGTGGCTTGCTGAAGAGCATATAGCTTACCAGTTGTGGAAGTGGGATATAATAAACTGAGGCATCTTAACTATGTGCTATACTAAGAGCATATTTTAACACTCTTACTATTTTAAAGAAAAATTTCAGTTGAACAAAAATTTATTAAGGTCCTTCTGTGTTCATGCATTTTGATAAATCATAGCTAGCAAATGTTATGTACATTTTTTCACAATTATGTGAAATATACATGTATATGAACAGAAATACTAATAAACAATTTTATTTTTTATTTTTTAATTTTATTATGTTATGTTAATCACCATACATTACATCACTAGTTTTTGATGTAGTGTTCCATGATTCATTGTTTGTGTAGAACACCCAGTGCTCCATGCAGAACGTGCCCTCCTCAATACCCATCACCAGGCTAACCCATCCCCCCACCCCCTCCCCTCTAGAACCCTCAGTTTGTTTCTCAGAGTCCATAGTCTTTCATGGTTCTTCTTCCCCTCCTATTTCCCCCCCTTCATTTTTCCGTTCCTGCTATCTTCTTCTTTTTTTTAACATTCTAATAAACAATTTTATAAAGTTTGCATCAATAAGGTTTTTCGTGTTTCTTGATATAATTTTACAGTTTTACTTACAGCTCTCACTGTGGTATTGTAACACACCCAGGTGTGAAGAGCTCATAAGTAATGCTTTATTTACAGTTAAAGTACCTCACTTTAATGAGGGAATCACCCTTTAAAATTGAATAAATAAAAAAGAACAAATTATAGGTTAATATAATAAAATACTAACTAGTATTCTGATTTGTTTACTTGAGGTACAAACACTCTTGCAAATTGGATATAAACCTGGTTTCTTCCCTGAGGCTGTGGTGTATGTATATGTAGTGTGCTGTAGTTGAGAAAAGTTGGAAAGTATTATTCTAAATTGTACAGCTCCTTACTAGAGGATAGTAGATGTTAACTTGCAGAACATAGATATCATTTGATGCCGTCTATAATTGAAGATTGGTTGTTGGTTTTAGAATGAGTATATCAATAGCACTACGTAATTTTCTGATGGGCTGTTTATCCTAATTTTATATATTTTATTTAATATATTAAATACTTCAGTAAAAAGTAGTAGGTCACCAATAAAGGAGTTGGGGAGGCCTATAATTGAGTCCCCCTTTTGCCAATAGCTAGTCATGTGGCTTTCCACAAGTCAGTGGACTTTGTTGGGCCTCAGTTTTCTTACCCATCGGAAAGGTTAGGTATATATGCAAACTTTTCTTTCAGTTTTAATATTTTCTTAGGTTTTTTGGCAAGTGAAACAATTGGAGAGTGATCTTTAAAAGGGTTTGGATACTTGTTAAGCTTTCTACTGGAATAGAATAAGAGAGATGGACTTTAAAAGATTGCATAAGAAAAATTCTAGTAACAATTGTGAAGCAATTTATGAGGTTGCAGATGGAGAATATATAATATTGGCACTAATCTGGGATGTTTATAGTTGAGACTGGTGAGTGTAAGAATAGACTCTAATATGGGTGCCTTGGTGGCTCAGTTGGTTGTGAGTGACTTTTGATCTCCACTCAGGTGTGATCTCAGGGTCATGAGTTCAGGCCCTGCATTGGGATCCACACTGGGTGTGGAGCCTACTTAAAAACAACATAAAACAAAACAAGCAATAGACTCTAATAAACCTTTTTTAGTCATGTGGTGTGTATACATGGTTATGAGATAAAAACAATTAAAATTTTACATTTGTTCATTGGGAATTTATTTTTATTTTCATTTTAAAAAATATTTTTAAGTTTTTTATTTCAGATCTACTATAATTAACATACAGTGTTATATTAGTTTCCAGTGTACAATATAGTGATTCGGCAATCCTAGACATCATTGCTTAGTGCTTATCATGATAAGTGTACTCTTTAATCCCCTTTATCTATTTTACCCATCCCCCTATCCACCTCATCTCTGACACGGTTTTTTTAAACGAGTACCCTCAAAGTTTTTTTTTTTTTTTTAACAAGAACATTTTTTATTGAAGCATACATCAGAATACATGGTTCTAAAATATATATATAAAACATTCCATCCAAGAAAAATAGAATACACATTTTGTTCAAGTACACACAGAAGAATCCCTGACTAAATCACATAGAAAAAGACATGGCAATTATTACAAATTTAGGAAGACTGAAATCATACCAAGTATATTCTCCAACCACAATGGTATAAGACTAGAGATAAAACAAAGTTGGAGGGCGCCTGGGTGGCTCAGTTGGTTAAGCGACTGCCTTCGGCTCAGGTCATGATCCTGGTGTCCCTGGACCGAGTCCCGCATCGGGCTCCCTGCTCGGCAGGGAGTCTGCTTCTCCCTCTGACCCTCCCCCCTCTCATGTGCTCTCTCTCAAATAAATAAATAAAATCTTTAAAAAAAACCCAAAAAACAAAGTTGGAAAATTACCATATAAATATTACATATTTAATATGTAAATATTAAATACCACACTACTGTATAAGCAATGGACCAAATAAGAAACAAATGGTAAATCAAAATATGTCTCAACAAAAGAAAAAGAAAATACAATATTCCAAAATCTATGGAATGCAGCAAAAGCAGATGTTAGAGTGAAATTTATGCTATGAATGCTTATATTAAGAAAAAAGTTCAAATAAACAAATTAACATTACAAGGATCTAGAAAAAGAAGAAACTTAGCTGAAATGCTGAAATTTAGTAGAGGAAGGAAACAACAAAGAAGAATCAGAAATAAATAGAGATAATAAGCAGATTCATAACATTGAAAGTAGTGACCAGTTTTTAAAAAAATAAAGTTGGCAGTGCTTTAACTACATTAAGAAAAAAGGGAGAAGACTTGAAAACCAAAATGAGAAATGGAAGAGAAAACAGTATGGCAGATAACCACAGAAATACATAGTGTGATAACAGATTACTATAAACATTTATATACTAACAAATCAGATAACTTAGAAAAAAGCAGGATAATTCCTAAAAACGCACAAGTTACCACAAATGAATCATGAATCTTGAATTCAAGAAATAGGAAATCTTCTTAGACCAATAATAGGAATTAAAAATCTCCCAGCACAGAAAAGCCTAAGACCACATTGCCTTCATTGGTGAATTCTACCAAAACATTAAAAAAATAATTAATGATAGTCTTTATGAAAGTCTTATAAATAATGGAATAGAGGGAACATATTCAAAATCATGCCATGAGGCCAGTACCACCCTGTCACCAAAGCAGGATAAAAACAATGCAAGAACAAAAAAGTCTAGTTTGTCTGATACAAGTATTGCTACTCTGACTTTCTTTTGACATCCATTTGCGTGATAAATGTTTCTCCACCCCTTCACTTTCAATCTGCAGGTGTCTTTAGGTCTAAAATGAGTCTCTTGTAGGCTGGGATTTTAAATTTAGTCATCCTGTAAATGTATATGTTAGATTTTATTGGATATACATGGAAGAATATTAAATCTGGAGGCTTTATTAATATATAAAATATTTTAGGAAAGTAAGTCAACTAATAACTTTTTGCTTGTATTTTGTTCACCAGGGGTTTGCTGATCTCTATATTATAATAACTATTCCTTTAGGGTTGATGTACTTGTGAAAACCGTACAATTAATTTATTAAAGGGAATAAATTTTAAAGTTGAGTTATAAATTTTGTTAACCTAATGACTTTTTAAAATTTAGTCTTTCTTACGCCATTTACGTTTTCTTTTTATAGAATTTGAGTAATTTTCCCATCTTCTGTACTTTAATAGGGCCTGAATATAGTGGTAGTCAGTAAATATTTGAAGGATTTGACATTACATATGAATTCCTTCATGGTAATATTTTTGAAAACATTTTTCTATATTAATAAGGAAACACTATGCATATTGTTTTTGTAATTTCCCTTCATGCTATTTTTTTGATGGAGTATTTTTATTTCTTTTTAAATAGCTAACCCACTCTTAGAAGCCTTTGGAAATGCAAAGACTGTTCGCAACAATAACAGCAGTAGATTTGGAAAATTTGTAGAAATACATTTCAATGAAAAGGTAAGTGAGAGTGAGTTTTGGGATAATATGTTTGGGAAGTGTTTGTGAAAAACACAAGGATTTTAGGGCGCCTAGATGGGTTAGTTGGTTAAGTGTCTGACTCTTGATCTCAGTTCAGGTCTGGATCTCAAGAGTCGTGAGTTCAAGCCCCACACTGGGCTCCACGCTGGGCATGGAGTCTACTTTTAAAAAAAACGAAAAAGAAAAACACAAGGGTCTTGATAGAATTGGTGCTGTACTTGAACTCATTGTAAATCCATTTGAGTTTCTCTGTTTCTTTAGCTAATTAGGAGAATATATATATTCAGTATAACCTTCATAAATATTGTAAGCTTACATTTATTTAGTTATCTTCTTTTTTTTCTTTACTTGATAGCCATTATGACCTCTTTGATATAGATAAATGTTTATTAGAAAAATAATTCAACATTGGTAGGTTGTACTTTCAGACCTTAAAAGCAAAAATGTATTTTCTCTCTTTTGTTTTTCAGAGTTCAGTTGTTGGAGGATTTGTTTCACATTATCTTCTAGAGAAATCTAGAATCTGTGTTCAAGGCAAAGAGGAAAGGAATTATCATATCTTTTATAGGTTGTGTGCTGGTGCTTCTGAAGATATTAGAGAAAAACTTCATTTGAGCTCCCCAGATAATTTTCGGGTAGGTTGGATGAAAAGAAATTACATACAGTTTTTGCAAATTGAATTGTCTTCAATTCTAAAACTTATTTTAGTGGATTCTGATATCTGGTTATAGGTAACTTACATTAAATCCAGTGTAATGTGATAGAATATAGGTCTCTATTGAGATTTACTGCTGAATTTATATTTTACACTATATGAGGAGATATGTAATCAGAAAGATAAAAGGATAGATAGGAAACCACTTATCAATTTAAACTCAATAAGAAATTTATAATAGTTCTGAAATGCTAGCTTTAAAATTATTTTTGACTTATTTGTTAAAAAAAAAGAGATTTCACCACTGAATTAATGAAGGACACATGATTGTCTTCCTTAATTCAACAGTAAATATTTATTGCTTGCCCTTTTGGTACCAGGCATTGTACCTAGGTGAAAAAGGTGAGCAGTTCCTGCTCATGAGCAACTTAGAATATGGTGGGAAACACACACACACAGCCTGACTGATAGGTTGAAAGATTAAGAAATGCATAGATATGCATAGGATGCTGGGGATTTTGGAAAAACTTCAAGGAACAACTGATGTTTGATCAGAATCCTGAAGGATTTTCAAGTGTTAACCAGAGAAAGAAAGATGCAAAGAATATTCCTAGTAGATGCAAAAAGATGAACAAAGAAAAGCAAGAAACAGCTTAAAGAGTAAGTCTGTGCTTACCTCTGGCTTTAAAATGGAGGGTGTCTTGAAGAGGGGTAGGGGAGGGAATGGATAGAAAGTGCAACTATGGGTAAATTGGTTGGAAACCTATGGCTATTGTTGAAGTAAGTTACTTAATGCCTGAATTTGGTTACATATTAGAAGGTAAAATTGATAGGACTTGGAGACTGAGTATGGTAGAGAGAAGGAGAAGTCTGGAATAATTTTCCAAATTTAAGTAGGGTAACAGGGTGGATGTAAATACCACACGAGGGCCAGATGGAAGATTTGTGGCATATAGGTTGAGTTTGGTTTTGGAACCTACGGAGCATCTTAGGGGAGAGGATTAGAAGATGGTTGGGTATACTAATCTGAAGATTATTGTTGGTGCTGTAGTGGTAGGTTTGGGAGATGTCAGTACTCTGGTTGTAGTTAAAACTATGACCGTGAGTAGATGAGATCATCCAGAGAGATTGTGCAATGTAGAAAAGCATGTGCCAGGATCCAGACTCTGGAGTTGAAGAATATGAGTGGTGAAGAGTTGCCCAAGAAAGCACAAGTGGAATTGTGTGATAAATACAAGGAAAATCAGGCGTGCCAAGAATCACAAGCCAATAGAGTTTCAAGAAGTGGTCAGACTGGGAATGGTTAGCATGATTTATAAATTTGCAGCTAGGAAACAGTGTCCCTATGAGGAATATTTGGGAATTATGGGAATGGGTAAGGAATGCAGTTTGAATAAAGTTCTCCAGGTGATTCTGATAATCCTCTTTGGGCAGGAGTCCTCCACATGAGAATTCTGACACATTATATTTAATTATTGTTCTGTGTGTGTGTGTATGTACGTTTGCAATTCAGCTTTTATTACTTCAATCAATTTCTTTTAATATGTATTTGGAAAATTTAAAACTACAGTTTTTAAAAAAATTTTTTTAAAGATTTTATTTATTTATTTGAGAGAATGAGTGAGAGAGAGAGAGCACATGAGCAGGGGGAGAGGGAGAATCAGGCTCCCCACTGAGCAGGGAGCCCGATGTGGGGCTCAATCACAGGACTCTGAGATCATGACCTGAGCTGAAGGCAGATGCTTAACCGACTGAGCCACCCAGACGCCCCTAAAACTGCTGTTTTAAAATGCTTTATAACTGCATCTATTTATATACTTCCACAATGTCCCACCTTCTCTAGAAGTCATCAAATTAATTGGAATTTGAAGTTAGTTGCCTACATTATCTTCGTGAAAGTAGATTTCTCTACAATGATTTTTAGAAAAGGAGTATGTTACTATGAATCATATGAAATTTAATAATGATGATGTGACTTTGTTGGCTCTGAGTTAATGATAAAATAATGTGACTATTCTTGTCTTAATTTAGCATTTCTTTCTGTTTGGAGGCTTGGGAGCATATTTTTTGTGTGTCTCAGAATGTATAGCCTTTCCTGACACAATGGCAGGCATCCTAGGAAGGTACTGAAATTCTTTATTAGGTCACAGAGTTTCCTGCCTCTGTAGTATGAACTGCTGGGAGCTATGATTTCTTCTCTTACTAGACTTCTTATAGTGGTTAGGAGGAGACTAGAGGAACCATATTATCTTTCACCCAGATATATCTGCTGTCTTCTTTATTCCTCTCATGCATGCATATGCATACCGCTATGTCCCTTCCCCTAAATGATTCTGCCTTCAAGTGACTTGAAAGTGTGTTGATAATTTCATCAGGTTTTTCTGTAGTTTAGTTTAGGCCTCCAGTTACAACTCATAGGTAAGGTCATAAAGACAAAGAATTCCAGAGTAGTGTTGAACACTTCCAAAAAATTTTTTTGTCACTATTCTGTCCAAAATGGTACATAAAGAATTGTAGGGATACATCTATTTGAAAACATTTGTATTAACTAGTCATGTGTTTTAGAAAATAAAAGGTTTAAAAGGTTGCATTATTCAAATACTCAAATATTTTTGCATATGTTTTATGAGCATTCGTTATAGTCATGCAAAGATCCTTGAATAGAAGTAAAGCTTGGGTAGAATGAGAATGGATAGCAAGAGAAGTTACAGTTTTCTAGTTATAGGAAAATTGGAAAAAACAAGTAGTAGGTTTTTTTTTTTTTTAATTTTTTTTTTTTAAGATTTTATTTATTTGTGAGAGAGAGAATGAGAGACAGAGAGCATGAGAGGGAGGAGAGTCAGAGGGAGAAGCAGACTCCCTACTGAGCAGGGAGCCTGATGTGGGACTCGATCCCGGGACTCCAGGATCATGACCTGAGCCGAAGGCAGTCGCTTAACCAACTGAGCCACCCAGGCACCCCAAGTAGTAGGTTTTAATACTACATTTAGCTATCCAAAAGCCAAGTATTTGATAAAGCAATTGGGGTTGGGGAGATAAAACCCTTGCTAGCAAAGAAAACATTTGTTTTGGCTCTATATGATTAAGCTACTATTATCTTACTATATAAAATAGCTCTTTTTTGAAATAATCAATTGAAATTGCTTACCAATATTATTCCCCTCTCTTCTATTTTTTTTCCTAAAGATTCTAAGGTAGAAAGAACAACTCATTGTATATCATTTTCTGGTTTTATCTATTTAAATATTTCATTGTAATGGAGGTACACAAATAAATGTATTGAGCATCTGAAATATTAATTTATTCCCAAATCATTCAAAATGTATTATATATTTTTTCATAGCATCTATATGATGTGTGGTGTATTTAATCTTGGAATTCATGCCATGGTACAGTGGGATCATAGTGACCTGATTCAAGAGAAGCTGAGATTTTTAAAAACATTTTCCATCTTGTTTCTTGTGTACTTCCTGATTACCGCCCCCTGCCCTTAAATGTGGGTAATAGATTCTCTTTGGGACTAATTAATTATTTTCTTCTCAACTGCTTCCCTTGTTCTATGTTTTGAAAGTGCTTAGTCTTTAAAAGGCTTCTGGGCAGCAAAGTAAATCATTGAGATAAAAGCTGAAATTGTTATTTGGATACCTATGAAAGTTCATAAAGCAAGTATTGTAATTTATGTATGGTCAGTGTTAACGGTCAGTAAATATGAAAGGCATGTTTTGAAGAGCTGATTTTAAAAATCAGAAATTAAGAAGCTTAGGGATATTATTCTGTTATTCAGCATTAAAAATATTACTTGACATATTAAACCACATGTGTAGGTCCTTATTTGAGACTATGTATTTAGTAGAAGGTGATTTTCATTATATCTGTAGTACTTATTTTATGAACTATACTTTTAAGAAGATATTTGATGTTGAGATTTAAAATTGCTGCCCTTTAAAAATAGGAAAGCTTGGGGCACCTGGGTGGCTCAGTCGTTAAGCGTCTGCCTTCAGCTCAGGTCATGATCCCAGGGTCCTGGGATCGAGCCCCACATCGGGCTCTCGGCTCGGTGGGAGGCCTGCTTCTCCCTCTCCCACTTCCCTGCTTATGTTCCTGTTCTCTCTCTCTCTGTCAAATAAATAAATAAATAAATAAATCTAAAAAAAAAAAAAAGGAAAGCTTTATGGTATTGATTTTTGTTAATCATTTAATCTGCTTTCAGAAATTAGGATTTTCAACATCCTTGGTTTGGTTAGTAGGAGTAAAATGTTTATAATATATATGAGTTATCAGTTGTAATTGAGAGAGTAAATGATATTCAAGTTATATTTAAAAATTCTTTTTGGTTACCACTGTTTGATAAATTTGTTTTCTTCTGTATTATTTTCATGTGGCTTGTATTTATTATATTTATATTTCTTTTTCCTAGTATTTAAACCGAGGCTGCACTAGATACTTTGCTAACAAAGAAACTGACAAACAGATTTTACAGAACCGAAAAAGTCCTGAGGTATAGTAGACTGTTTTTTTAAATTAAAATCTTTAATACAAAAAAATCATACTGAAAGATACATTTTTTATTTTGGAGCCCAAATAATATTTCTTACTTTTAGGCTTATACTTTAAAAACAAAATGCTCATCCAAGTCTCTCTCACAGTATAGTACTTTATGCCTCTCTTAGTATCTACAGAAGCTACAAGTTTTGGTTCTTCTTGGTTAGGCCTCAATGTACTGCTCTCCTCCTGTTTTTTTTCTTCAACATGAGGGTATTAAAATTGCCTAAGAATTATCCTTTGCTAACATTTTTAACTTACTCTTATATTACCCACTTGAGATTAAGTATAGAACATGTCCATAATTTATTTTCTACCCTAAGGCTGAAGTAAGTTTTGAAGTACATAGTAAATAGGGTAAGCATTCTTGTGAACTAATGCTTATGTATTGTTGTATTTCTCTCTAAAACATATTTCTGTAATATACTATGGAAAGTCTTATACATAGGTTTTACTAAATTATTATATTTCTAAGGGTAATTAGATGTATTTATACTATTATTTTTAAAACATTAAATCCTTAATCTAAAAATCAATAACTCTTATAAATTTTAATATGTAATGTTCAAGTAATAAGTGGTATTAAGTTGTATCTACTCAAGGAGGTTAAATTATTAAATACTGAGTCAGGATTAATTATAGGGACTAGTTCATTTTCTCTTTATTTTAAGTTTTATATTGAGTGTTTAATTGTACAGTTTTTATTATACTCAGTTTTAAATGTGTGAATCAGATGCTTTTGACTCCTTTCGAAATGAGTGAGATGGGGCGCCTGGGTGGCTCAGTTGGTTAAGCGACTGCCTTCGGCTCAGGTCATGATCCTGGAGTCCCAGGATCGAGTCCCGCATCAGGCTCCCTGCTCGGCAGGGAGTCTGCTTCTCTCTCTGACCCTCCCCCCTCTCATGCTCTCTCTATCTCATTCTCTCTCAAATGAATAAATAAAATCTTTAAAAAAAAAAAAAAAGAAATGAGTGAGATGAATTATGTCTCTACTGTTCCTAGAAAAGAACAGAGAAAGCAAATAAAAATTGCCATCATTTCAAATTCTAAGCAGATGAGGACAGTTAATTTTTGTTTAAGTTGACATTTATCATTTTATTTTTATTTTTAAAAGATTTTATTTGAGAGAGAGAGCGAGCATAGAGTGGAGGGAGGGGTAGAGGGGAAGGGAGAGGGAGAGAAAAAAATCTTAAGCCGACTCCCCACTGAGCGCGGCAGCTTGCCGTGGGGCTTGATCTCACAGTCCTGAGATGATGACCTGAGCCGAAATCAAGAGTCAGATACTCAACCATCTGAGCCACCCAGGTGCCCCAGCGTTTATCATTTTAGGCATAAATGTCTGAATTATAAATTGTGAACTTTAGTTTATGTGATATTCATGGTTGGAACTTTAAGAAGTAACTTTAATATATATTATGGTATCTTCCTTTGTCATGATAACCTTTATTTTTATGAGACATCGTCAAAATACAAAAATTTTATTCTTTCCACTAAGATAATGGAAACATTACCTAGTGGGGTAGTGCAGCTGTCCTCAAGGAAAAGATATATATCTAAATTTGATCTTTGACATGGAAAAAACTCTGTAAAGAGGGAGGAAAACTGGATTTTACTCTCCAAAGAGTAACATGTGCTCTTTGTATTCTGCTAAGAAGAAAATGTACTCCTTGTGATTCTAGAGCAGCATACTTTGTGAGGTGATTTATTCATATTATTAAGTGTATATATAAAAATATATAAGTGAATAATGGATTAATATGTTTAAATTACTTTTTATGTCTTCTTTATCAGGAGGATGAGGTGATCATTTTGACTAATTAGAATCCTTTGCTTAGTTCCATCTGAGTGTCTCAGCTGTGTGCAGTTTTTAGGAGAATGCAGTATTTTTAGTCTGCCATAATAGCAATATATTTTTAACATTTGATTGGAAAGTCTTTAAATGAAATAACCATTCAATTGCAAGACTAAAAATTCTGCATGATCTATGTTTTCTGTTAACTTTGGCTGCATGTGATAATTTCCTTTGCTTCTTTTAAGAATAAAATTAAATTTCTTTACTAGACATTTTCCAGAAATTTCACCCGAGCATAATTAAGCATTTTAAAGAATTTTATGAAAGATACTCACAACTTTAGCTGGGAAGCAATTGGCAACTGGGAGGAAAAAAAAATCCCCCAGAGGTGTCTTTAATGGGCAATTAATTCTGGTGCTGTGTTACCTAATGTTTATTTTACCTATTCATTGTCAAGTTCTGGAAAATTCCTAGTCCAGTCTTTCTGTGTTCACTAACTTTTATTTTTCTACTTCTAAGGTTTCTGCAGACCTAACTTTCTTATTCCTTTTTCTGAGCTTTTTAATAGGTTCTAACAAATGAATACTTCAGAATGTAAATTCTTTTAGGAGAGAAAACAAATTTTCTCTTTATTTTTTCTGAAATGTGAGTCATTGCATAAATTCTGAGTAAGCACAAATGCTTACTAATACACTTTACCTCATATGACTATACAGGAAAATCTAAAAACAATTCTCTGGCCGTGAAAATTGTCATTAGTCTGTCTACAATTTATTATTGCTGAATATTGGTGCAGTTGATGGAGTTAAGCTAAAAGAGTATAATGCTAAGTGTTAGATTTGAATTTTTATTATAACTTTTCACCTTAGTTCTTTTTGATCTGTGGATTCATGTTGATTTGTTTCAACCACTGATACTCTCTTCTTTTCATTTAGATTTTAATCTCACATATCCTAGCATTATAATGCATTAGAATTAAAATTGTAATTTAATTGGAAAACATCTCATTCCATTTTTGACTGATTTTTATTGCGATAATTGTAGAGTCACAGGCAGTTGAAAGAAGTAATACAGAGAGATCCTGTGTACACTTTGCTCATTTAGTTTTTGAATTGTTAGAATAGTAAAGTTTTCCCATTGACATATTTTATTTTTGCATGTCATATAGTGCGTTAATAGACCTTGTGTAGTGGTTTTAATATACTTAAATAATGACAAAGAACAATTAATTGATGTCTTCTTGTTTTGTAGTATCTTAAGGCAGGTTCCTTGAAAGATCCTCTGTTAGATGACCATGGAGATTTTATTAGAATGTGCATAGCCATGAAAAAGATTGGTTTGGATGATGAAGAAAAGCTTGATCTGTTCCGGGTAGTAGCTGGTGTCCTGCACCTTGGAAATATTGATTTTGAGGAAGCCGGCAACACTTCAGGTTTTTTTGTTTGTGGTTGTTTTATTTTGTTTTAAAGAGGAATAAAATTAGAAGTTCTGTCATTTTTTTATCATACGTAAATCCAATCTGTGTACAGGTTTTCAATACCCTGCAATTTCTAGAATATATTGTGTTACATGGTGAATCTTGGAAATGAAGGTTGCTTCATTAGTCATTATGAGCTCTGTTTTGAACAAATCAGTGATACTGATGGGGAATAAACTCATTTTATGAAGGATAAATAACGGTGACTATCAGGGTCATATTTAGTTAAAATTTTTAACTGATAATTATACTTTTGCAGTATGTGCACAGAGTAATTCTCTACCATCTATTAAGGTATTCTGACATTTTTCTGATTCGTTGATATAAACTTGGATCAGTTAATTAGGGCAATTGAATATGTACAACCCCATATACTTTATTATTTGGAAAAGAAAATTGGTTATACTTTATACATACTGAAAAAGAGCATTTAATGCCTGTATGATAGTAACTTTTCCACTTTAGTGTTCTAGTCTCTATATAAGTGGTAAGACTTTTTGTATAATCTTAAGTTTGATCCATGAATTACAGGAGTTGGAAAACTATGGCCCATGGCCAAATTTGACCAGCTGCCTGTTTCTGTAAATAACATGTTGTTGGAACAAAGCCACACCCATTCATTTATGTCTTTTCTGTGTCAGCTTTCATGCTACAGCAACAGAGGTTAGTAGTTGTGACAGAAACTGGGCCAGCAAAGCCTAAAATCTGACACTTAAGAAGATTGTTGACTCCTGCATAAATACATTATTAAAATATTTTATACTAAGAATGAGTTAAAAAAATCGAAAGCACCATTGAATATAGTAGTCAATAACATGGGCATTAGTGTCAGATCCCAGAAGCTCTCTGACCCTTGCTTTTTTCATTTGTAAAATAATGAAGAAACAGTCCATTAGAAGTGCTTTTTAAAGTATAGTACCTAGCGGGCGCCTGGGTGGCTCAGTTGGTTAAGCGACTGCCTTCGGCTCAGGTCATGATCTCGGAGTCCTGGGATTGAGTCCCACATCAGGCTCCTGGCTGAGCGGGGAGCCTGCTTCTCCCTCTGACCCCCTCCCCTCTCATGCTGTTTCTCTCTCTCTCTCTCTCTCTCAAATAAATAAATAAATAAATAAATAAAATCTTTAAAAAAAATATATAGTACCTAGCAATAGTATCTATGCATATAAGGAAGGAGCACAAGAGGAAGGGAAAAAGAACATTTAAAAAATGTTGTCTGCTATGTGCAGGACCCTTCATATGCTGTGTTTCATCAAAAACAACATAATTATAATCTAAACTTCATAAAGATAATGAGGTAGGGGGTATTATCTATATTTTATGGAAGTGGAACCTGTGCAGAAGTAATACATTTACTAATGAAGTTGTAGATGTGAGAGCTGGGTTCTCCCCGTGTTTGACTAACTCAGGGACTTGTGATAATTGTCCCAAATTGCCCCCAGTCACTGAACCTCACTGAGAGTCCTGATCTGTGAATAAGCTGAGTGAAATAGACAGTCTTAATGACTTTCAGGTTTAACATCCTGTGATGCTGTGCAGTCAGTAACCTCAGATGCAGCACAGTGTAGTGTTTAAGAGTGCATGCTCTTGAGCCAGAGTGTTCATCACAAGAGTATTACCTGCTTGTGTGGCCTTGGGCCAGGAACTTCACTTCTCTGTGTGTCTCAGTTTCCTAACCCGTAAACTGGGGATAATAACAGTCCCTGCCTCATGTTGTATAGGGGAATAAATGAGTTAAATATTAAATGATGTCAATACTTATGTCTAGCACATAGTAATCACTGTGTTTTTAAAAACAGAAATACAGATTAATTCTAGTTTAAATGTAAAAAAGCAAAATCAGGTATGTTCTTAGTGTGCATTAAAATTTTAGTTTTTTGAGGGATTTAAAATTCTTATTTTGAAAATGTAATGAATGTTAGAATACGTCTCATTTGCTCTGTAGTACTGTTATACGAAGGGAGTATATGGGCGTTCTACGTAACAGAAAAACGTTTAGATTAAGGCCCACTTTGGAAATGTTGTTAGAAGTGATAGTTGGCATTTTCACACCTCATATTATTACCCTGTGGTAGAGCATGCAGATGTATACAGAGGATCATAAATATGATGTGATCCAGTTAGTTGAAAAGCAGTTAAACAGTCAAAGGGCAAATAGCACATATTTACATTATTTTTTTTCTTCTCAAAATTCCTTCTGTTGAAAGGAAAATGAGCAGAAAGCAGAGAAGATTGGAAAGAGGCAATGAATCAAGAAAACTAATAAACTAGGTTATTTTGGGAAGCCCAGGTGGCTCAGTCGGTTAAGTGTCTGCCTTCAGTCCTGGGGTTGAGCCCCATGTCGGGCTCCCTGCAGGGAGTCTGCTTCTCTCTCTCTCCCCCTCTGTCTCTCCCCATCTCTCGTTCTCTCTTTAATAAATCTTTTTTAAAAATAAAATAAACTAGGTTATTTTTATTTTAATAGCTCAGATTTTATTATTCTTCCATCTTTTCTGTGACCATTACTATAGATCCAAATGGTTTTTTTTTTTTTTTAATTATTCCCCCCCCCCCCCCCCCCCGCCGAGAGCTCAATTTTGGCATGTCCTTGCAATTTGAAAAAGCTGTGGATATTTTTATAATTATTTTATCAGAACATTTATTCTACTATAAATGTTTAGAAGACTCCTACTTACATTGAAAAGTTTTTGCATGATAGCATATGCAAAAAATGCATATTGGGACTTCCTATGTTTTTCAAATTCTGCATAACAAAAGTAAATGCTATTTTAACAACAAATTTAAAGAATGTTCAGAGTTCTTTTTTGGAAGGGGAGTGACATGAAAACCTTACATTATTTTACATTGTTTTTTGCCTTTTTAAAAACTTTTAAAATAAATGTTTTCTTATGTTAGCCTTCCATAATTACTGAAAGTGTGTAAGAAACTTCACAAAATAGAAATGTTTAAATAACATTAATGAATTATTGATGGTCAGTTTATTGAAAGCTATATAATTTAGATAATTGTGTGTATATGTGTGTAGAAACTAGAAATCAGTAGTAAGCTTATTTTCATAGAATTAAAGGTTCACTATATCTTCTAAATATTCTTGGCCCCTTGTTCTTTTTCTTTGGTAACAGCTTTATTGAAATACAGTTCATAGACTGTTCAATTCACCCATTTAAAATATACAGTTCAGTGGTTTTTAATATACTCAAAGTTGTGCAGTCATCACTACAATTAGATTTTAGAACATTTTCATCACTTCAGCATTCACCTCTCATTCCTTCCCAAATCCCTGTTGTTAAAATAGCATTTACTTTTGTTATGCAGAATTTGAAAAACATAGGAAGTCCCAATATGCATTTTTTGCATAGGCTATCATGCAAAAACTTTTCAGTATAAGTAGGAGTCTTCTAAACATTTATAGTAGAATAAATTTACTGATAAAATAATTACAAAGATATACACAGCTTTTTCAGAGTAGCTGTATTCATTTCACATTCTCATCAACAATGTATGAAGGTTCCTGTTTCTCCACATCCTCACTAACACTGTCTGTGTGATTATAGCTATCCTAGTGTGTGTTGAAGTGTTTTACCTCATTGTGGTTTTTATTTGCATTTATCTGAAGGCCCATGAAGTTGAACATTTTTTCATGTCTTTATTGACCATTTGTATCTCTTTTTTGGAGAAATGTCTATTCCTATCCTTTGCCCATTAATTGGGTTGTCTTTTTATTGTCAAGTTGTAAGAGTTTTTTTCAAACTATATTCTAGATACAGGTTCTTTATCAGATATATAATTTACAAATACTTTCTCTCAATCTGTGCCTTATCCTTTAAATTTTTGGGTCGTGTTCTTTGAAACACAAAAGCTTTTCATTTTGATGAAGTCTAATTTGTCTGATTTTTCTTTTGTTGCTTGTACTCTTGGTGCCATATCTGAGAAACCACTACTTGGTCCAAGATCATGAAGATTTGTCTGTGTATTCTTCCAAGAGTTTAATAGTTTTAGCTCATAATTTAGGTCTTTGATTCTTTTTTAGTTAATTTTTATTTATGGTGTGAAGCAGGGGTCCAACTTTATTCTTTTGCATGCAGATATCAGTCTCCAGGCCATTTGCTGAAGAAGCTGTTTTTTTCCCAGTGAGTTAACCTGAGACCCCTTCTTCTTCTTTTTTTTTTTTTTTAAGATTTTATTTATTTGACGGAGCTCCTGCATGTAAACAGTGGGGGAGGGACAGAGGCAGAGGGAGAAGCAGGTTCCCTGATCATCAAATTCCCTTGCAGAGTTTGATCACAGAATCATGGGATCATGACCTGAGCCGAAGGCAGACACTTAACCAACTGAGCCACCCAGGTGCCCCACAGCCCCTTAGTCTTAGGAATCTCATGGTCTATTTCTCCTGAGACCAGTCTATTAAATAGTTTACTAATTTGTCATGATAAACTTATTTTTTTGATAAACTTACGATTTTCGCACATTCTTTGTAGTTTTGAAATTAGTATTGAGATGAATTATTTATAAACCTTAAAACTTAAAAATATTAGTAAAATGTTTACTTTTAAAATATTAGTAGTAATAATAAAAATAATAATAGTTTACCTTTATATAGTGCTTACTATGTATAGGTACTATTTTGAGAACTTCACATATGTAACCTCATTAATCTCTTTAACAGCCTTATTAGGAAACTACAGTTATTATCCTTTAAATGGATGAAGAAACTGAAACAGAAAGAAGTGACTTGTTCAGGGTCACATGGCTAATGAGTCTTACAGCCACATCACCCGGAGGCTAAAGCATTGCAGTATAGTTTCTTTCTATATAATACTTTTTAAAACATCCTCCATAACTAGAAATCTATGGAAATGGTGTACAAGGAATAGCAGTTATCTCCTCACCCTCTTCCTCTTCCTAAGCAACACGAGCATATACATATGCATACGTGGGTGCACACAGACACACCACACACACAAACAAAACCTCATTTGTTGACAGACATCCACATTGACCTACTGAAATGCCAACATTTGAGATTAAAATTATTCCTTAAGGTTTTCAGGAGTCATGAATTTTAATGATAAGGTTCTATATTTCTCTAGAGATTTACAAGGATTATAATCTATCAGTATATGCCAGGTCATAAAAAAATGAAACAGTGACAGGTTAATATTGATGGGCTGAAGGATTATATCATGGACTGCCTCGAGTGAGGGTCTCCATTGACCTTGGCAGTATGAGTGTCTGACAAGGGTGATGAAAAAGTGAAGTGAAATTAAAAGTCACAAATAAGCCTTGTCTATTCCATTGATTTATATAAGTGAAGTATACTTCTAAGAAATAGATCTTGAAAATTTGGTTTATGTAATATCTCTTAACTTCAAATTTAAATGTATTTTCATTAGGTGGTTGTAATCTGAAGAATAAATCTACTCAGGCGTTGGAATATTGTGCTGAATTACTAGGTTTGGATCAAGATGATCTTCGTGTAAGTTTAACTACAAGAGTCATGCTAACAACAGCAGGGGGCACCAAAGGAACAGTTATAAAGTAAGTTCCTTAACTCCTTGCTCTGTAAAAATCCTGCCTTGTGGTTTGTCAAGGAAAAAATCTTTCTTTGAGAACACTGAGATTTAAAGTTGATCTTTATGTATGATTCATTCTTTTCATTATAATGTTCTAAAATATGTGCTTGATAGATAAGAATTCTGTGCACCTCACTGCAGTAATCTACATAAACAAATGCTGACTTCCGCAGCTCTTAAAGTTGTTCCTTACAGATATGCTGCATGGCACAGATTTGTAGTTTATAAAGTAAGAGAGGTTTACTTTTGTACAACTACAAAAAATATGAGTTGGTTATGTTAATATTTGTTTTAGGCAACAATTTTTTTCAATTTCTCAAGACTTTTTTTGAGATCGAATTCATTTTTCTAAAGTGTACAGTTTAGTATTTTTTAAGTATATTTACAAGGTTGTACAACCCATCACCATTTAGTTTCAGAAGGAAATAGATACTTTTACTGTAAAAGTGATTTTCCTTACAAATGGCATGTTCTAAAACTTAAAACTCACTTTAGTAAAACACTCAGCAAACGGAATTTCCCCTTACCTCTTGGATTCTTCATTTAGAGGAAATTGCAAATGACAAGAAAATAAGAGCCTACCAAGATTTCTCGAATCTGTAACCAAGAATTCTAGGTTGTATTTGGGTCTCTGTACACTTTTGGCTCATTATCCTATGCTTTAGGCATTTCTGTTTTTGATACTATAAAATAAAATTGATACTCAGCCATCATTCTGAGGCACTGTAGGGTCTTCATTTGTAGGGGAAAAAGTCAGATCCTTTATCCCTTGCTAAATAAGGCAGTCAGTGAGCTCTAGTGACATATTTCAGGAAGATTTTCAACAAATTAAACCAAGAAGGATTTAAAACAGACTTTTAGCCACTCAGAAAATTTGGTAGCTCTTACATTTTGTGAAACATTAGCAAGGTATGTTTAGCCTGATTCTTTGCTAAACTGATTCTAAATTATTTTAAAGTAAACCTTAGCAAGGAGAATGTATAGTAGTGCCATACAGTTGCTTTTCCTTGGAGGTATTTCTGGGGCCCAAGGGCAGTCCAGTAAAAGCACAGATGTGTGATCTTCAGGTAGCATTTCCTTCATTTCCCCTTTGTTCTAAAGCAGTTCTTTTATGTGTTTTATGTATGGAGTACTCACAGAAGATTCACTTTAGGAAGGGGTTCTGCTGCAGGAAGAATAAGTTGGAAAACCAGTTTAGAAGGAATTCAAGTATCAGTCTGACCTGAAAGACTTTTAAGATTACTTCCAAATTTGACATTTTTTTTCTGGTGCACCCATGGTGCCTCATACTTACCCTTATGATAGCCTTTAGCATCGCTGTTTGAAAATTCACTTTTATGGCAGTTTCTTCCATCAGACTATAATCTTCTTTGGGAAAAAGGCTGTGTGTCTGTATCTGCAACACGTAGAACTGTTGTGTAGTTACTTGTATTAAATAATAGAATTGGACAGTCCAGATTTTAAGATGTAAACATTTCTTCCTAAACAGTGTTAAACAAGGTACCATACTTTAAAGTTACCTGAATCAGGCACCTGGGTGGCTCAAATGGTTAAAGCGTCTGCCTTCGGCTCAGGTCATGATCCGAGGGTCCTGGGATTGAGCCCCACATCAGGCTCCTGGCTCAGCGGGGAGCCTGCTTCTCCCTCTCCCTCTGCCTCTCCCCCTGCTCATGCTCTCTCTCTGTGTCTCTGTGTCTCAAATGAATAAATAAAATCTTTAAAAAAAATAAAGTTATCATGAATTAAACAGAGTTTCTTTTGCATTTAAAGAAAGTCTTTGAAAGTCAAAAGGAAGATTATTCCTCTGAATAATTTTTTAATATATTCAGCATATACAGTAAAGCATAAATTAAGATTAAACTGTTTTTTGAGCCTAAACTTCTTTTACTCAATAAAACATTTTTATCTATTGTAGATAATTTCTTTAGTTCTTTTAGTATGCTTCTTAGCCCCATTTATCTATGCCTATTCACAGATGACCTTTTGTAGCTATTTATTTTGTTCTTCACAGCGAATGTGTTTAGATACACTTTGATCTTGGTATCTGGCTTTATTTTCACAGTTATTACTGTAAAGAATTTTCATTGGTATAGTCTTGTTTTATAGGGTACCCTTGAAAGTGGAACAAGCAAACAATGCTCGTGATGCCTTGGCAAAGACTGTCTATAGCCATCTTTTTGATCATGTGGTAAACAGAGTAAATCAGTGTTTTCCTTTTGAAACATCATCTTATTTTATTGGAGTCCTAGATATTGCTGGTTTTGGTAAGTATAGTTTTGTTTGTGAATCTGTATTTGGTATTTTTTATTCAGTTTTTCACATATATTTAAAATATAAATTCCCTTGTAATACCTTTCACTTGATGTATTTTCAGTTATATGTCCATACTTACATTTCATTTCATATGATTTAAATAGGAAGCTGATGCTTAAAAAAGGGAAAAACTCATAGATTTTGGTCACACTAAGGCTGAAATTAAAACATGTTGATTGAGGGGTGCCTGGGTGGCTTAGTCGGTTAAGTGTCCGACTCTTGATTTTGGCTCAGGTCATGCTCTCAGGATCATGAGATCAAGCCCCGCATTGGGCTCTGTACTAGGCGTGGAGCCTGCTTAAGATATTCTCTCTCTCCCCCCGTCCTGTGCTCCTCCCCCCTCCCTCAAAAAAAAAAGAAAACAAACAAACATGTTGATTGAAACCATTATTGTTAGGGGATGTCTCTATCTAAATGAATGCAACTGAATAAAGGTAAAGTTTTGAGTGCTACTAATAAAAAGGATTAAGTCATTAAAACCACTGACTGTAGTGTAGTGCTGGATACAAGTTACCTACCATATAAGCCAAACTCACTGCTCTGTGTAGAAATTCATTGTTAGTATTATGAACAGATAGCTATTTCCAGTGAATTTCCACCAAATGAAAAAATATTTATATTAAAGATATAGTACATAGTATAGTACATGGAGTACATAATACATGTATTCAAGATATTATATGTTAATTTATATTCAAGATAAATATTTGAGAACAACCACAGGGCTGTATAATCAGAAATGAAATGAATCACTGACATCTGAGTGCCATGTTGTTTTGAATGACTGTTCTGTAAAAATCTTAAAGTAAATTTGACTGTTTTTATATTGGGCTTTATCAATGTGGGTGTCCTTCTGGCTGTGTAGGAGTGGTGTTTTCCTCCTGTGTAGTTTGCTTTTGCCAAGGGGAAGAAGGTATGAGTGTTTACTTTTTGGGAGGGGTGGGTAGAGTTTTAGTTTTGATGTGATATATATTTTAAAACTTTTAATTATTATCTTTTGTTCAAAGGTAGAAAAACACTCATCACTGACTTAAGATTTCAAAATCTTTATACATTCGTTTCCAAAATCTTTATACATTTATACATTCCTGGTCTGCACTAGCTTTAGTGTAACAGGCACATACACAGAATCATAACATTTTAGAGCTGCAGGGATCTTAGAGATAATGTAATACAGTCTCTTCGTTTAGAAAATGAGTTAGTAGGGCGCCTGTGTGGCTCAGTTGGTTAAGCGACTGCCTTCGGCTCAGGTCATGATCCTGGAGTCCCGGGATCGAGTCCCGCATCGGGCTCCCTGCTCGGCAGGGAGTCTGCTTCTCCCTCTGACCCTCCCCCGTCTCATGCTCTCTCTCTCTATCTCATTCTCTCTCAAATAAATAAATAAAATCTTAAAAAAAAAATGAGTTAGTATTCATAATGTTCTTTTTTTTTAAAGATTTTATTTATTTATTTGAAAGAGCGAGAATGAGTATTCATAATGTTCTTTATAATTTTACAGATTACACAGGAAAGATCTAAAGCACTTGCATTTAAGCCATTTTTGTTAGTTAACTTAGTTGCTATTAACACCTGTGCTTAAGAAAATTATGTTATAAGTGGCTTACATTTTGTATCTTTTACTGCATGATATTTATCTCATTTAATACACATTGTTTTTATTGAATAAAACACATATTTTCAGTATCTAAATACCTGACAAAATTTGTCTTGAAATAAGAGCATTTGGGGAGTATAAAACAATTGGATGTATTTTTTTTACCTAATTTTAAATTAAGCATTGATACAATAAAATTTTATCCTAAGATAAATTTATAATATGAATTTAATCCGATGATGACTTTTGATTTTGGTTTTATGTCTACAGAGTACTTTGAACACAACAGTTTTGAACAGTTTTGCATCAACTATTGCAATGAAAAACTTCAACAATTTTTTAATGAAAGGATTCTGAAGGAGGTAATTGCCATTACAATTTAAATTTAAGAACTGCACTAAGCTATTTTAATTTCAAGGAACAGAGACATGCTGCAGTTACCCTGATTGATGGGGTATAGTGTAAGGTGGTTCAGGGGATCAAGATGCCTAGGACAGGCCCCCAGTGGCTTAGCTATTGCTCAGGCTCATCAGAAGTGTTAATTGTACATCAAAGCTTAGGAACCCAATAAAAACTCTAATAAGCACCTCAGAAGTAAACATCTATTGCTTCTTACTAGTGACTTTTGCTAGACTTGGAATTTTGCTTATTTCTTTTTCTGAGTCTGTTGCCTCTACTTCTGTCCCTGCCAAACAACTTCCTACTCTCATCCCTGACATTGGCATCTCCCAGCCTTCCTCTGTGTCTCTCTGCTTTTACCCACTCTGCTACCTGCTCACCCTTCCTTTGTGTCGCAGGAAAGCCACCAAATCAGGGGATTTGGTGTGGCCATTGGCCTGGAGTGCCTCTGGCCAGTGCTCTCTGCCAGGCTACTGTGTGCCCTGCCCAGTGTGAATGGTGTGCCTATGCTAGCTACTTCCTAGTACATAGCTGTGGGCGTGGCCTGCAGTCACAGTCCCAAGCCTAGGGAAGTTACAATTCTTTCCAGAATAAGTAAGAGGAGGTTTGGATCACTTGATTTGTGATTAAGCTCACCATTCTTACCTTGTATTTGAATTCTCCAGTATTTTTCTACCAGTACCTTTGGCTTTCCCTCCTTTCTGAGCTATTTGAAATATGTTTTACTGAATGTAGATAGTAGTTACAGGGAACTCAGAAATGATCTAGTTCAGCCTTTTATTTTACAAATGAAGAAACTGATTACCAGAGCAGTTTACTGACTATTGCAGGTCTGAACCCACCTTCCAGCTGCTGGCCCACAACCGTATTCTCCTCATGTTAGTACTGCTGTTTTCCAAGTTCTGTTTTCCACTGTATCTGGACTTGAAATGTGAAATATTCTTTTCTTTTCCCATTCCATTAATCTTTTCCCACATTTTTATTTTATTTTTGTTTTTATGGGTTTCCCAGCACTTTCCCTTTTAGACTTTTTACTTGTATACTATAGTTTAAGCCAATTCTGGCATAAACGAACAGGTAGACCAAATACTTATCAATTAAGATATTTCGTCTGAAAATGTTTTATCCAGAAACATTAATTCTTCCATTACTATTTTAAATTGTACATGTGTGCTTCTCACTTAACATGCCCTGATTCTTTCCTTCTACGCCAGCCCAGCAAGCTTTATCTAGAAACATGACAAGGAGACAGTATCTTGATATGTTTATTTTTATAAGAGTTCTTTAAAATAAATGTTTGGATTTCAAATTCAGATTGGGTCTTAAATGGACACTGACTCCTAAAATGATAGAAATCTTTTCTAGTATATCTTGTGGGAGGAAATATTTAAACATTTGGGGGAAAAAGATAAAAATACATGCCAACCTAAGCTCATTGCATTGCTCACCCATCTTTGATAAAATCCTTTTTTTTTTTTTCTTTAAGGAGGTACCAGACTTACATCTAGGAACTCAACTTTAATTTGTAAATTATTCTTCCAAATTACATTTACTTTTTCCGGTGTTATATTCCTTGTATGTATCACTGTGTAGCTACTAGAGCCCATTTGCAATTAATTGCTGTTTCTTTGATTTTAGTGCCTGTCTGTACATGTTAAAAATCTCTCCTGTCTTTGGACAACGATTTAGGACTATTGAGAATATAGAAGAGAGAAATTTCATGTCAAAGGGAGCTAGTTTGTTTAGCTGTTCTTTAAACTTTTAAAAATTATCACAGCAAGTTCTTACGTTCTTCTGTGTATTCCAGGGGTTGGTATACTATGGCCTTTGGGACAGATCCAGCAGGCTGCCTATTTATGCAAATGAAGTTTTATTGGAACACGGCCCTGCTTCTTTATTTACTGTTACCATGGCCGCTTTTGTGCTGCAGTGGCTTAATTGAGTAGTTTTTGACAAAGACAATATGGCCCACAGCTGAAAATATTTACTATCTGTCCCTTTACAGAAAAAGGTTGCTGACTGCTGGTCTATTCTTCTAATAAGTTTGACTTTAAAATTGAAAAAGATATTTCAAAGCCCTGGCCTTTCCTTGAGTTTGAACAGATCTCCATATGTGTTTGTAGTTGCTCTGCGTATTTCAAGAAAAGTATGCTTATCTGTAGGCGGGAATATTTCCACATATGTAAATCATATGTTGGCCATAATTTCTGACTTTACATTGCTTTAGGGGCAGGGATTTTTCTTCCCTAATGTTTTGTAAGTGTCCTTAGCCCCTGAAGTAGTTGGTATGAGCCTTTGTACTCTGGACTAATTAATAAAAGTTATGATCAGAAGTGGCACAAAAAAAGCCACTTCATATCATACAGTATTTCCATATCTATGATTATGATTATTTCATTTTAGGAACAAGAACTCTATCAAAAAGAAGGTCTAGGTGTTAATGAAGTACATTATGTGGATAATCAGGACTGTATAGGTATGTGTTTTTTATCCCACTTTTGGGAAATATGGGAAGATATAGTACATGCTTTTACTAGTAATTTTTCTGTGCTCCATGATTGATACTACTGGTTATGGGACTTGAAACTGTGGTATTTGAGAGAAGTTTTACTTCTCTAGTACTGCCAGGGAGTTTTTTTTTTCCTAGGAAGGCATCAAATTCAGCTGTGTTGAAAGTGTTCCTAAAATTTCTTCTATTTACTATGATGTTAAACAGCCAACAAGTGAGTAAGTTAAGACAGGAACTAAATTGCTCAAAGTAAAGGAATAAATTATCCCGCCTGGGGAAGCCCATACGTTAGCCAGGCTCCAGGTGAGGTTTTTCAGTGTTTGGCTCTGCTCTTCTGCAGTTCCCTTATTTCTGTTCTCTGCATTGGCAACACCCTCTGACCGGTTGCAAGTTAGCTTCACAAGTTTCATGTGTTATATCCAGATAATGCTGTGCAGCCAGGAGAACGGGGTCTCTGTTTTTATCAGTGAGGAAACCTTTCCCTGTCACCCTCCAGCTTAGTGCTCAATCTTCCTTTTCTTTCCTACCTCATCACGAAAATCAACTGTTGGGAAGACTTTGTTTTGAAAACTCCATTTGACAATTGACTCAGTAACTCATGTGCTAGATTTGGAGAAGATTTATAATAATAATAATAATAATAATAATAATAATCATGATGATGATGCTTTACATTGGTACAACTTTCAGAAGCATTTTAAGTCCTAGCTGGCTCACTGAGCATTTCCTTTACACATCAGCCTTTCTTAGATCTCTGTGCCTTTGATTTTGTGATTTGGTATCTTGGCTGGAACTCCTCCCCTTCTGTTTATCTTGCAGCCCACTTTCATATCCTTTATATCTATCAAAATACTCATTTATAGCTTAATTCAGCTGCCCCTCCCATCATCACCAATTGTCTAAAAAGCATCATTCTCTGAACAGTGCAGTTAGAATTTTGATTTCTCTTCATATGTCCTATAGCTTTTAGAGTCTGTCCCATTTAATAGTTTTTATATACTGTTTTTAAGCACTTTATATTTTATAGTTATTTTGTACAAGCAGGAAATTCAAACAACATGAATGGAAGGAGCATAAAAATGTGCTGTTACTGAAGTTTTGCTGGAAAACATTTGAATCAGTATTGAAAAGTAGTTTTAAAAGCTCTGCATGCAAAAACTTCTGTAGTTTTACTTCATTTTGAATGTATGTATCATATGGAGAAGAGGGATTTTTGGTTCTTTAGCCTTTCTCATCCAAGCTTGCAAATAGAATGGTTATTACATTAATCATATGTATATGGCATTGTTTTTCTAAAATCTGTATTAAATAGTTTCCCCTGCTATCTGAAAGTAGAGCATTTTTATGAAACCTTTCATAAGCCAAAATGGTGTAAATCAGAGGAGCAATTACCATTTTGTAAGTGCGAAAATTCTCTTTGGATTTCTTTTAGCTAGTGAAAACAGGTATTAATGTAGGTCTTTTGTAAAAGCAAAGTGGCATAAAGCAATATTTTCCATAGTGGAAGAAACCTGTATATGATGTTACTTTCTGATAAATTGCCAGATTTGAAATAAAATACCTGCTTTCTCTAGCCTGTGAGGATACTTATATAATCATCTGTTATATTGCTTCTGACTGGTCCTTTAAATTTGTGATGAGTAAATTGTTCACATATCTTTAAAATGTTTTTACCCTATCATATTTTGATGTTTTTGGAATAGATTTAATTGAAGCAAAATTAGTGGGGATATTGGATATTTTAGATGAAGAAAATCGCCTTCCCCAGCCAAGTGATCAACACTTTACATCTGCAGTTCACCAGAAGCACAAAGAACATTTCCGACTCACTGTGAGTTTACCATTCCAACATTGAGACTCTGTGGTGGAAAGAGAAACCTTTAGAAAGATGTACTAGATGTTGCATATTAAATAATTAGAAAAAAAGTTATGTGGGGCTGAGAGCAACTATAATTTATCCAGCACAGCATCTTCTGTAGGTAGGCACTTAATTTATACATGTATATTTTGGATGATGATGATCTATCTAATGAAGGCCCTTTTTAGCTGGATGGAAAGTGCATTTTATCTATCTAAAATGTACAAAATGGTTTGCCTGCTGTTTTTATGTTCTTCCTTTTAGCAAAGTGGCTACCAGTTGTTTTTTTCCCTATCATGTGACCTTGATCATGTTCCAGGGGTTAGAATCTAGAATCATAAGCAGCCACCAGTCTGCACATTTGTAAGACCAGTAATAAAGTTCATGGCTTAGAGTCTGACTGGAGCAAGCAATCCATATGAGCCAGTTTATTTTGATGTTCTTTCCTAGGGAGTTTTGAATGGAAAATATACTCAGAGAGGGGCATAGAAACTGAAGCAGTAGAAGAATTAGCTGAAGGGAAAAACAGACACAGAGCTGTAGAAATAAATGAGAAGTTCACTTGTTTTTTTCTTCCCTTTTTTAAAGATTTTATTTATTTTAGAGAGAGTGAGCGCAGGGGGAGAGTCAGAGAGGGGGGGAGAGAGAATCTCAAGCAGACTCTGTGCTGAGCACGGAGGCTGACATGGGGCTTAAGCTCATGACCCTGAGATCATGACCCGAGCCTAAACCAAGAGTCAGCCGCTTAACCGACTGAGCCAACCAGGCGCCCCAAGAAGTGCACTTCTGAAAGGGCTAGAAGACCTAGTTCCCTGAACTGCTGTTGGGTCATAGAGCTGTGCTTGAATCTTTGCAGCAGTGAATAGTAGGGCTCTTCTGCATGAGGCTGGCCTCTGTGGCTGTCGAGGTTCACCTTGTTCACCTAATTCTCTTTATCTTTACAACTCAGCCATCATTACTTTAGGTAATACAAGGACAAGCTCCATCCTTGTGCCCAACAAGAACTGATTAGCACAGAGAAATATGGATGTTATTTTGATCCAGGAAGATAGGTGCTGCCTTATCTTACAGAGGACAACAAAGAAAGAAAGGCAGGAAAAGAAAGAGAAGCTGCTTATAGTGACAAATGCCTCCCATTCTGTTTATTGTTTTGAGATTGTAATCTAGTATAACAGACAGGGCTTTGATGGATTCAGGAGCTGAAGTCAATGAAGACAGGTATTCTTGTTTCCATACATCATTAACTAAATCAAGAACATGTTAGGTAAATAGGTTGAAGGCATTTACTTGAAAAGCCAATGTAATTCTGGTAACCTTCTCTAGAGACTGAATCTAACAACCGCCTGTCCCACTGACTTGGGAGTTCTTCTGTATCCTTAAATATTTCTTATAATAGGGAACCTGTTTCTCTTCAGTGGAGATAGAAATAAAACAATATGTATCTTCAACAAAACTTTTGCTGTGATTGAAGATGTATATCCAGTCCTATTTATTCACTGTTCACTGGTCTTTGTTATGACCAGCCTGATACATGGTTACCTTTAACAAGAGTACTGAATGCTGGTCAACAGAATTGTGACCAGGGTCTCAGACAACCCCGAGTTATATAGTACATATAACTACAGGGACAGCAAGCTAAAACATCAAGAATGGACTTTGGCTGCTATCTCAAAAGAGAACAAGAGCAAGATAGTAAATTCTAATTTTTATGAACATTACTTTTTTTGTATTTCTTTGGAAATTAAAAAAATCATCATCTGTTGAACACTTAGTATGTGCTAGTCACTGATCTAAGGGTTTTACTTAAATTATTTTATTTAATCCTCATAATCTCTGAGGTGGATCCTGTTTATATTCCCATGCTAGAGATGAGGAGACATACATAGAGAGGTTAAGTGACTGGTCATGTGTAGCATAGTAAGGAAGTGGTGGATTTGGGAATCAGGCCAGGTGTTTTGACTCCAGGGCCCTCACTCTGACTCATGCTGGTGTATCACCTCACAGAGAAGAGGCTCTGTGGTCTCCTAGCTCTCTCACCTAGAAAAAGCCTGGTAAGGCTCTCAAAGTCTTAGCTTTTTCATTTTTAAATGAGATTGTCTTTCTTATCCTTAGGTTATTTTGAGGGTCAGATGTATACTTTTATGTGAAGGCATTTTGGAAACTTTTAAATATGAGATACTATAATTGATAGTATAAACCTAAAATGATTCAGTGTCCTTCAAATAGATTCAGGATCATTGTATAAACATGTTAGGATGTTATAGCTATAAAAGTGGGAAAGGTCCTGTACTGATTTCAGATGTGTTTTAGAACAATGCTTCTTAACCTTGGCTGTACCTAGGAATCACCTGATATAAATGGTATGGGGTTTAGGAGGTTTAAAAGTTCTCCAGGTAGGGCGCCTGGGTGGCTCAGTTGGTTAAGCGACTGCCTTCGGCTCAGGTCATGATCCTGGAGTCCCGGGATCGAGTCCCACATTGGGCTTCCTGCTCAACAGGGAGTCTGCTTCTCCCTCTGACCCTCCCCCCTCTCATGAGCTCTCTCTCTCTCAAATAAATAAATAAAATCTTTAAAAAAAAAAAAAAGTTCTCCAGGTAATTTGCCAATCAAAGTCAAGAACCACTACTTTAGACATAGATAGTTAACTTTATAAAGTGCCTGCTGCTTTGCATACTTACAGTGTTGTTTGTTTGTTTTTGTCTTAGTCCTTTTTTCTTTTCTAAGATATTATAACCACATACTTGCTAGATTTCATTGGTAGTTCAAACCTTATTAGATGTTTCAAAGGCAGTATAATTGTGTAAAGTGTGAAAATTTCCTTTATAATTTTAAGTATTTCACATCCCAGATGTTTTCTAAAGGAAATTATGTAATGTTTTTGATACTTTAATAACTGATGTATGTACTCTTTTCAGATACCCAGAAAATCCAAGTTGGCAATTCATAGGAACATCAGAGATGATGAAGGCTTCATTATCAGGCATTTCGCAGGGGCAGTGTGCTATGAAACAGTGAGTATGACTTTTACCAAGAGAAAACCATTTGGAGTTGAAGCTGCACTGTATGGAATGTTAACCTCTAACCACGTCTGGTTACTTCAATTTAAATTTAATAAAGTTTAAAATTTAGTTCCTCAGTCCACTGGCCACACTTCATGTGCTCCGTGTCTACATTGGTGGTGACTGTGTTGGACAGTGCAGATATAGAACAGTTCTGTCATCTTGGAAAATTCTATTGAACACAGCCATATCAAGGGATATTACCATAGGATGGACTGAACCATTCCTGTTGCTTTATTTTTCAGACCCAATTTGTGGAAAAAAATAATGATGCTTTACATATGTCTCTTGAATCCTTAATATGTGAATCCAGGGATAAATTTATACGAGAATTATTTGAATCATCCACAAATAACAACAGAGATACTAAACAAAAAGCAGGAAAACTTAGCTTCATCAGTGTGGGAAACAAATTTAAGGTATTTGTGTTAAATTTATTATTTGGATATTTGTTTTTACTGCATTTAAAGTAAAATATATTGTTTTATACTTTACAGAGGATAATGTAGATCACTGTCAAAAATCCCATGAGTGAAATGCAAGAGCAGACCCTGCATTGTTGATATTTGCATACAAAATAACATAAAATAGGTGTAGTGATTGAACATACAGAAATTCTTACATTTTTATGAATCTGTTCTTTCTTGTTGCTTAACATATCTGATTCATACCTGCTTCTCCTAATGTTCTGGCTTCTGCCTATTGTTTGGTGACCTTCAAACCTTCTCTTTCCCATGTGTTTTCTGTTTCCTTCCTCATTCAACAGTTTTGTTTTAGCTGGAGTAGTCCAGCTCGGGATGGCTAGAGAGGACTAGTTGAGTTGAGAGGAAAAGCAGAGACAGCCAGGGGCTTCAGGTAAATGATCACCTTCGTGGACTCTTATTGATAGAATGGCTGCCATGTTAAAAAGAGCCCGTCTCAAGTTAATGATTCAGTTTTTAATTTATTTTCAATGTGTTTTCTTTCACTGTGCTTTATGGGTGTACGTATTACACTAAAATTTGATTAAAGCTTTAATAACTTTGTAAAAGATAAGTGCTTTGTGTGACAAACCCTTCAAACTGCTTATTTAACATTGAAGAACATGTTGCTTGTTTTATTAATTTTGGATCAGAAATTTATTCTTTGAAGTCTGACAAGGAATTGTCACATGATGTGTCTTAGAAATGGAACACTACTAATTGGTTCAAATTGATGAGTATTTAGCATAGAAAAAGATAATTTAAAAACTTTTGTATAAGTTTAATGAATAAAAATTATAATAAATAGAACAGACATAAAATTAATTTCTCTTTTATACATTTCTACAAAATACTGTTCTTGTATTTACAAGAAAATTCTGCATTTGCCTTTCATTATGTGTATTTTAAATATTAAAAAATGATGTAATTAGAAACTGTTTAAGCATGAGAGTACTATAATAATAACAGTGTAAGCCTCCTGAAATCCCTTGTAGATTGAAATGGGCTCTAAATAACTAACTTGATAAAATCATGTTAAAGCTAGATTTTTTAAAAAGTAAATATAAATATAAAAGAAAGCATATAATACTTTTCAGGTAATTGAATAAAAAGTCTTTAACTTTGTTATAAGTTATATATTCATTAATTATGAGTTCCCAAATCTCTTGAGCAATATTTTTTCATCTTATTTTGATACTCTGAAATTCCTCAGTAGACATATGATAGCAGATTAGTTTAAAATAGTATATTAGCCTAAATGAAGTGGCTATTACTGTTTTCATACTGTAGTATTATAGTAGTATTGCTGGTAAGAACATACTTGAAATTTTAGACAATATAAATAAAAACAAAAACATTCTTAAAATTCTTTGAATTAAAGTATTATGTTGAGACTTGAAATGCCTAAATATTGCTTATGAGCAATAGGATATATTTTGCATATTAAACTGCTAAAACCTATAATTGAGTGATATTATTAATAATAAAATTTCAAAAATGTGTTTATGAGGTACTTTGAAATGAAGTATTAATAATTCTATTTTTTAATTTAAATTCAATTAGCCAACATATAGTACATCATTAGTTTCAAATGTAGTGTTCAGTAATCCATCAGTTGTGTATAACACCCAGTTTTCATTACATCACGTGTCCTCCTTAATGCCCATCACCCAATTACCCCATCCCCCTACCCACCTCCCCTCTAGCAACCCTCAGTTTGTTTCCTATAGTTAAAAGTCTCTCATGGTTTTTCTCCCTCTCTGATACTTCCATTCAGTTTTCCCTCCCTTCCCCTACAGTCCTCTGCCCTGTTTCTTATATTCCACATATGAATGAAACCATATGGTATTTGTCTTAGTATTAATAATTCTTAATTTAAAATATAGTAGAATAGCTTGTTAAATTCAAGTTATGTAAAGCAATAAAACAAAAGAGGCTAACATTTACAGTAAGACTTCAGTTATCCATCATTTCTGAGAACCAGAAGTTCTCTACTGAAAAGTAACATTTTCAGATTTTTGAAACATAACCCTTTCACTGTTAGTGTTTTAGAAAAATAATCCTTTTTGATGGAAATCTTACTCTATTATGTACATAAATGTGTGCTTTAAAATAAAAATAAAATACAAATAAAGCGTGAGTTTCATAAAACTTTATCTTTATACCTTATGGTCATTGACTGCTTCCTTGGTAATTGACATTCTTCCCTCTTCTCTCAAGTTTATTTTTGCTGCGTCTACTCTTATCTCCATTTTTTTGGAGAACGCTTTGCTTAGTTTATGGATTAAGAGGCATGGATGTTGTGACAGTTTTCTTTTTAAATTAGTGGCTCTTGTACTTGCTTTTCAGTTATTTGGTGATCCAGATTGATAAAAGTTGTCAGAACTCAGTCAACCAGATAAGTGGGGTATGACTGTATTTTTTTTAATCCAGTGGGAAATTCACTCCATTTTTATAACTTAACCCTCTGATACCTGAAGTATACTGTAGTATCATGGGTAAGAGAATGAACTTTATTAGGCCTGTGTTGGAATTTTGGCTTTACCATTACTAGTTCCGTGATCTTAGTCAAGTAATTTATCTCCCTGGACCTTAATGCTTTTACCTGAAAAATGAGTCTAATAATACATCCTTAATTAGAATTGTGCAGATTAAACATGATAATGCTTGTGAAAAGCTTCAAAGCAGTGCCTGACTCATCGAAAGCATTCAGTACAATCTACCTGGTATTATTATTAAATATAGCTATGCTTGATCCAGTATGTTAATTAAAGAATCAACATCTTAATTTATCTTTTTGTGAGTAGTATAATAAGCATCTTAGTATAAAATTGATATAAGAATTTTACATAATTTACTTTGCAAAGAAATAAAGTAAAACATGATTTTAATGTATTATTAAACCAGAGTAAATTATTATCACTTAATATTGTTATAAACAGGAAAATATAGTAACCTGTAGTGTTTATTGTCAAGTTGTTTTTGAGAAAATTGTTCAAGCTTTTAAAAATAATTGGAATATGAAATTTTTTAAAATAACAATGAGGGTTTCTGCAGCTAGGCAGGACAATTTAATTTATGATAAGTGTTATATAAAACATTTCCAATACATACCATTAATGTGTATTTTAAGTATGTCTTCATTCTTCAGTGGAATGTGACAGAAACTGCACCCAGCTTGCTACATATTCAAGTACTGCTCTGTTAATCTCTTATGGAATGCATCCGCAGTATTTTCATTTACTTCCTTTGTTGCCTGTACACTTTCTGCTCATCCATCCCATCTGCAAGTGTGCATGTATTATATTTTAGCATTGCTAATATTTAATCTTTTAATTGTGTAAGTTCTGTATAAGTCATATAAGTTATTGTCCTTAGCATTATATTAGCCACATATTTTGCATGTTACTGTCAAATAATTTATGTATCAGTTGTTAAATTGTACCGTGTTGTATGTTGATGTTATTGCATGTTATTTTTTGCTAATGTTGGAGAGCTAATATTAACTTAATAACATTGTGTACTTTTGCTTTTTGAAATAATAAAGTGATTTGCTTTCTTCTACAGACACAATTAAATCTGCTTCTGGATAAACTTCGAAGTACTGTGAGTACACTTAGGAAAAATCCAGGGTTTTTAAATGGTCCTCTTAAATTATTAGTAATTACTCAAATAAGCACAGTAAACCTGGAATAATTAGAAATTAAATTTTTTAAAGATTTTATTTATTTTTATTTGAGAGACAGCGAGCGAGAAGGAGAGAGAGCACGAGCCAGGGGAGGGGCAGAGAAGCAGATTCCCCAGTTGAGCAGGGAGCCCGACATGGGACTTGATCCCAGGACTCCAGGATCATGACCTGAGCCAAAGGCAGAGGCTCAACCAACTGAGCCATCCAGGCGCCACTAGAAATTAATTTTAAACTGAATTCCCTCATACTAAAAAATCAGTCTTTAAGAAAATTACATTTTGGAAAGCCAGGTATTTATTCTGTTGCTGCTGTTATTGCTTAACTTATTGTTAGACTGGCTTTTGGGACCATTAAGAGATTCTTGCACATATCCTCATTGTCTGCAACTATTTATCTTTTAAGAACCAAACATCTTTAAAAACCAAATCTGATGAGGAGGGTGTTTTAGTTTTGTCTCCCAAATATAGTGCTACTATAAAATGAGGAGAGTACTTTTGTGATTTATAAGAAGAAGGTATTTCTAAAAAGTGTTCTGAAAGTGTTTGCAATGAGCATCATTGTTGAAATAACTGTTCAGTTTTCTAAGGGGACTACTTTGAAAAGAAACAGTAATTTGGATGTTGAGTGTATTTGCTTTAATACCCAACAGTTTCATTGTGTACCTATCCATAGTCTTTCTGTCTCATTCAACATAATCTGATAACTGATTCCAAATGAATGCCTTTAAAAGCTTTTAAAAATACTGTTCAACAAATAGAACTTTAAAATGTGCAGTGATGCAGCTTCAGGACTTACTGTATATTTTTGAAGTAGAATGATGAAAAAGGGGGAGTTTTTTTCCCCCACTTTGGCGTAAATTTGAAGAGGCATAATTTTATTTATTTCTCTTGTATAGGACAGTTTTCTTATCACAGAAGTATGGCACATAAATACACTTAAATGTAGAATAAAATCACCTATATATCAGCCTGCAAAATGTATTGTTTAAATATGTTAAAATATTTTACGATGAAAGACTTTTCTTTTTACAATAACACAGTTTTTGGCACTCAAATCTAAAATGTAGTATTTTTCTTTTTTTTTAAAGTTATATTTATTTTAGAGAGAGAGAGCATGAGCGGGAGGGGCAGAGGGGAAGGGAGAGAGAATCCCAAGCAGACTCCATGCTAAGCGTGGAGCCTGACGCGGGGCTTAATCCCACGACCCCAAGATCACGAACTGAGCCGAAACCAAGAGTTGTCAGATGCCCAACCGACTGTGCCACCCAGGCACCCAGTATTTTTCTAATATTAGTACATAATGCAGAAATTTATTCCAAGCTTGAAATTTTAAAAGTATCTAATTGAGTTTTAAATTATTTAGTGATTATTTTAAAAGAGGTTCAAATATTAATGATAACATGTCTGGAAGTTACTGGTATTCATAGAAATAGAAAAGCAAGAGTTCTCTGTGTATTATCTTTAAAAAGTACCTTTATTTTCCTAGGGTGCAAGCTTTATTCGTTGTATCAAACCTAATTTAAAGATGACAAGCCACCACTTTGAAGGTGCCCAAATTTTGTCTCAACTTCAGTGTTCAGGTATTTTCATATTTTTATAATTTATATACATGTGTGTTGGGAGTCTTTGCTCAAATACACTTTAATATGTAGTGTTTTCAAACTCAGTTATCTTGTTTTTAAGTGCAATGATTTTTACTTTTGATTTAAGAAAAGCATGGTTAACAAATTATTTGAGCAATATTGGGGTATAGTTTATTGTGAAATAAAACCATTATTTTACAGCATTGAAGTAAAATTTATAAAAACTCTTTAACTGCAAACCTAGATCTCCCTTAAGTAGGTTGCTTTCCGACGGCCTTCTCAGTCTGGCAGCAGTTCATTTCTTATGCCCCACGTAGCTGGGGCAGGAGGTAGGTTTTGGTGTCCTTGCTCTCACTCCACCACTTATAAAAAAATGAAAACACAATGCCCTTGGCTGCTGCATAACTTCTGTGCATTTGGTTAAACTACTGCCCTCCATCTCTCACCTGCCACATTCTAACTTTGCTCAGTCACTGAAGTCTTAGGCACCAGACACTGTTTTCCTGTACTGCATGCATGTCCATCTGCCGTCCTTACCATGCTACCCCTACTTTCTCCCAAGGCTTCAGTCCTCTCCTTGCCTTTTGATTCATCTCAGGCTTGTGATACTTCCTTAAACTGCCTTGTCTTTCTCACTCCTTATATTGTTCCTCTCAAGGTCAGATTTATTATAAAGCTAGGGTCACTTAAGTTTCAGGGTCCTTCATTTAGATTGGCTCCTTTGAAAGCCCTGCACCTGCTTTTGTAATTTTATACTTTTTTTCTTAAATTACAATTATATAAACTTTAGGCACACCCACCCAGCTCTGCTCAAATCCCTGAGTCTCTGCCAACAGACAGCCTCACTTCTTTACTGGAAGATGGAAAGCTTCACCCATGTGCTCCCACACACTGCCGTCTACCTGCATTATCTTCCCTCCTATGAAGAGGGTCGAAGTGCCTCTCTTCTTAGTTGAGATTATAGTTCTTTGGAATCATCCCTCCTACCTTCTCAGGAATCTTCAATATCGATTATGTGTATTGAACCATTCCCTCTGAGGTGGTCTCTCATTACCATTTAAACATGTGGAGACTTTATCTTAATTCCCCTGACCCACATTCCCTTCCAGCTTCTTCCTTATACCTCACCTCACTTTGTGTTCTCTAGTTTTTCCCTTTCAGCCAAGAATAGTCTATTCTTGCTTTCTCGGTTTCCTGCCTTCCACTCACTCTTTAACCCAAGAGAATTCAGCTTCCACCTTGATCAGTCCAACAAAATAATTCTTGGTAAGGTCACCCATGATTTCCCTGATTCTAAATCAGATGTTCATTTTGCAGCCCTTATCTTAGTGGATGTCACAGCAACATTTGACTCGACCAGTCCCCCCTCACATATCCTTTCTTGGCTCCTGAATCAGCTCATCTCCCTGCTTTTCTCTTTAATTCTCTGGTAATTCCTGACTCCTCTGCAGGGTCATCTTCTTCTACTTGGGTATTATTTGTCAGAGTTTTTCAGGCTTTGGGTTAGGCCTAGTTTCTTTCTCACTCTTAATCAGTGCTGTCTGATATAACTTTCCATGTTGATGGAAATATTCTGTATCTGTGTTGTGTTTGTGGCTGTTGAGCACTTGAAATGTGGCTGGCATGACTTAGAGGCTGATTTTTAAATTTTAATTTTAGTTTTTTAAAATTTAAATAGTCACATGTGGCTAGTGCAACTACAGACCACGTGGCTAGTGGGTGCTGTATTGGACAGCATAGTTACATATTCTCTATCTAAGTCTCCCCAGGTCCCTCTCATGTGACCTAAACAGTGAGTCCCCCCCAGATTTATAAATGTAATTGACCTATAACATTATATAAGTTCATGTTGACTTGATACACTTATGTATTGTAAAATGATTACCCCCATGGCATCAGTGAACTGTCTCATCAGATCACAATTACCAGTTCTTTTTTGTGGTGAGAGTATTTAAGATCTTCTCTGTTAGCAAACAGTGTAGTCTTAGTACTCCCTAATATAAGCTATCACCATCTTTCACCTGGCTTTTTGCTGTAGCTTTCTAAGTATTCTCCTTACATCTTCTCCGTCTCTTCTTAATATATATCCAAAATTACTGCTTTATAACTCAAGTCTGATCATGTCTTTTTACTGCTTAGAATGCTGTAATGGCTTCTGAGTATTATTAGGGGAAAGAGCAAAATCCTAGTAGCTTCTAAGGCCCCATAAGGTCTAGCCCATTTGTTCCTAGCTCCATCTTTTTCCACTCTCTCTGATCTCTGCTTCAGCCATGCTGGCCTTTGTTTGGTTCCTTGAATCTTCCATATTCCCTCCTGCCACAGGGCCTGTGCACATGCTGCTTCCTCTGTTTGAGAAGCTCTTGCCTCTCCTTTGTTTTTATCTTGCATATCTACGCTTGATGGTCCTTTGCTTGTGAAAGCCTTTCTTGATATTCCTAACAGGAAGAAGGTCTGAATGGAGCTGAACACTTTCATTGTAGTCATAAGTTTTATATGTATCTGTATAATTATTTTTTTCTCTACTCTATAAATCCCTTGAGGGCAGAAACGGTGTCCGTTTTGGCTTACACATTTATATATGCCTCCTAGCAGTGCAGAGCTTATACTAGACTCAGTAAATATTTGTTGAGTGAAATGCAGTCTAGCACCTATGAAGACTTATTTTTGTGAATAATTTTTTTTTTTTTTTAAGATTTTATTTATTTGACAGAGAGAGACACAGCAAGAGAGGGAACACAAGCAGGGGGAGGGGGAGAGGGAGAGGGAGAAGCAGGCTTCCCGCTGAGTAGGGAGCTCGACGCGGGGCTCCATCCCAGGACCCTGGAACCATGACCCGAGCCGAAGGCAGATGCTTAACGACTGAGCCACCCAGGTGCCCCTGGATTTTTTTTTTAAATAAATTTATTTGAGAGAGAGAGCATGAGCAGGAGGGGCAGAGATGAGAGGGAAAGAGAATCTCAAGCAGACTCTGCTGAGTGCAGAGCCTGACATGGGGCTGGATGTCAGAACCCTGAGATCACAACCTGAGCTGAAACCAGGAGTTGGATGCTTAACGAACTACGCCACCCAGGTGCCCCAGTATGGATGTATTTTTGTAATATTTTCTTCAGGTAGTTTTAACTTTGAGTTTGATTTTTTTCTCATTTAAATTTCTCTTTAGGGTTTGTTTAGCCTATATATTAAATCATTTATTTTATAAGTGAGCATCTAGTGTCCTGGCAAGTCAAGCATATTTACAATTTAATATACTATTAAATGGGGTAGAGTGTGGGGTTACAGATGCTTTAGCTAGGATTTCTCTTTCAGTTAAGCAGTTTATTTCAATATATTAAGATGTGTTGGCAATTTAATAGATGACACCAATTCATAGTAGTTTGATTTTTTTTAAGTAATGATAATAGTAAAATGGGGGCACCTGAGTGGCTCAGTCGGTTAAGCATCTGCCTTTGGCTCAGGTCATGATCCCAGGGTCCTGGGATAGAGCCCGCATCAGGCTCCCTGATCAGCAGGAAGCCTGCTTCTCCCTCTCCCACTCCCCCTGCTGTGTTCCCTCTCTTGCTGTCTCTCTCTCTGTCGAATAAATAAATAAAACCTTAAAAAAAAATAGTAAAATGATATAGAATTAGTTCTAGTCATGTGGCCAGGTAATGAGAAAAATAAAAAAATACCAAAAACTGATAGAAATAAAAATATTTATGAAGCTTTCTAAAATAAAGGCATTTAAGATTTGAATTCTACATTGCCTTTCCATTTTCATTATTTTTTTCCAAATTAAGGACAATTAATTCATTTAGAACATCTTTTACTAAAATTACTATCTTCTGATCAGCCAACACCAGGGCAAAGTAGGGGAAGGTAAGAGAAGGCAGATGTTCTTCCTCTGTAACCTTGGGGTTATGCTGCCTGTCTGTGGCAACAAAGAGGGTTCTGAGTATAACCAGCCAGGCTGCACCAACAAGCCCCTCACCAAACTCCCGGAGAAGGAGCCAGGGCATGGAAATTTCTAGAAGGAAGAGTACTTGGTTTGGTGATTTTTATTTTTATTTTTTAAGTGTTGAAAGGTCTTTAGCGTAAATTAGCTTCAAGTGCTGAGAAAGCAGCCCCAGGCTTGGCAATTTGTTAAGCTTCATGATATTCTTAATGAACTTTTGTGAGCCAGTTCATATGTTGTCTTCAGCTATAGGGAAAGCCAAGAGACTCAGAGGTGGCAGATGTGTACATTCCCAAGGGGACTTGTTTATTTGATATAAATGGACAAGAATTATAACGATACCAATCAAACCTTTAATTTCTCCAAGCGGAGCCCAGAACTAATTAGATTTAGTTTTAGATATTTCTTTCCATAGGAATGATTACCTTTATGTGCTTCATTAATTAGTATTAAAAATTACAAGAGTTATTTAGTTGACTAACAAAAATCAAATAGTACAGAATAATATAAGTAAAAAGTCTCATTTCTCAGGGGTGACTACTTAATTCTGTTTTGGACATATTTCGTATACTGGTTAAATCTCTCCCCTATTCTTTTTAATGAATACATCATATTCTACCATATGATTATAACATAATTTAATTGATATTTAAGTTATTTCTGTTTTTTTTTCCATTACAGTGACCCAGTGGACACATGTGCATTCTCTATGCATATCTTTGTCCACATGTATGACAAATTGTAGGATAGATTCAAAGAAGTAGAAAGTACTGAGTCAAGGGGATAAATATTTCCAAATTGCCATCCAAAATTGTTGCAGTGGTTTACTTTCCTCACCAGTAGTATATGTGTGTGTTTTCTTTCACTGTCATCAACCCTGAGTGCTATTGGTCTTTTATACCTTTGCCAGGTAGGTTAAAATTCAATAGGTTAAAATTCTGATAGGTTAAAATTCAATCTGACTGCCTAGAAAATATATCTTTCCTATGAGATTATTGCAAAATAAACATCCACTCATTTAAAAACACATTTTATAGTTTCATTTTGCTAATTTAAATTTTTGACCACCAGGAATTTATTTTGGTATAAGGAATGAAACAGGGATCCAGTGTTATGTTTGTTCTCTAAATGGCTGGCCATTTGTCCTATTGATTTGAAAGTCCCAGAGAGTGAAACCCAGGTCTTTTTTATAAATAAAAGTACTGGCATTATCTATAGTTGTTGAGCCTTCCCCTGACTACTTCATACTTTTCCTGACATGAAAAGTTCATACTGACTCAAGGTTCAAATTAACCATCTACTAGAGTTATACTGAAAATATTCATTCTATAGACTCTTTCTCCCAAATAGGCTAGTTTCTTTGAGAGGTGAGTGGAAGTGGATCTTTACAATGAAATAGTGAGCTCTCCTTTCTTTTTCTTTTGCTTTGTGTAAGCATAGGTGAGAATTTGGGAATGTGTGTGACTACTTCTTGGAGACTCTATCAGGAATCTTGTTCTAGAATTAACCTCAGGACTGGGAAAGTGGCTTAATGCAGGCCTCTACTTCATATGCTGTTGATGGTGACAGAGGTTTCTAGCAGAAAAAAGAAACAAACCAGATTTGAGCTTTCTAGGGACCAGTAATTTGTCCCTAGAAAATAGTCAACTGATTTTTGACGAAATTTGCTACAATAGTTTTAGGTAGTGGGTAAGTTGGTACATACTGAATATGAATATGATATTCCCTCTGTAATATTTCATTGTTGGTGATTCCTGTAAATTGCCCCTTTCTAAATATTAATTTGTAAAATTGTTAGATCATTCACAAGTTATTTTTGGACTTCTGTACAGAGATTGGCAATAATTTGTGTTTGTTTATGAATCTAGGTATGGTGTCTGTTTTGGACTTAATGCAGGGTGGTTTCCCATCACGAGCTTCCTTTCATGAACTCTACAACATGTATAAAAAGTATATGCCAGATAAACTTGCAAGATTAGACCCAAGACTGTTTTGTAAGGTACAAATACTGCCTAAGTTGAAATTTCTTAGCTATGAACTATCTTTCTTACTAACTACTATTTGGCATTTAACTTTTGAACTTTCATTTTTCAGGCTCTTTTTAAAGCTTTGGGCTTAAATGAAGTTGACTACAAGTTTGGGTTAACGAAAGTATTTTTTAGACCTGGCAAGGTAAATAATTTTATTTTAAACTTTAACATGATGAATATGGTTAGTTGGAGTCAATGCGTTATTTTTAAGTGTTTAGTGACTTGTGTGATTCGTGAATTATATGATCACTAACAGTATGTGTGTGTGTGTCACATACACAGTTTCCCTACTTGTGTGTTTACAGTGTGTAATATTTTTTGGGCGCCTGGGTGGCTCAGTTGGTTAAGCAACTGCCTTCGGCTCAGGTCGTGATCCTGGAGTCCCTGGATGGAGTCCCACATCGGGCTTCCGGCTCAGCGGGGAGCCTGCTTCTCCCTCTGACCCTCTCCCCTCTCATGCTGTTTCTCTGTCTCTCTCTCTTTCTCTCAAATAAATAAATTAATTTAAAAAAAAAATCTTTACAATGTGTAATATTTTGTACAAGTTTTACAACTTTTATTTCACATTTGGAAGTACTGGAATCAGAGCATTGCTTAATTGGATTTTTTGCTTAAATAAGGATTAACCAGAAAATACTTACTAATTTATTTTTTTAATTTATTGTATTTAATTAATTAATTTTTTTAAGTAGGCCTCATGCCCAGTGTGGGGCTTGAACTTAAAATCCTGAGATCAAGAGTCACATGCTCTACCGACTGAGCCAGCCAGACGCCCCTACCAGAAAATACTTACGGAAAGCTTTTCTAAAACATATTAATTCAGTGTTCAAGAATTAAAAATTTCACAGTACTTTTGAGTCTTCGTTGTAAGAACAAGTTTTATTGGCATATGATAGATGTATAAGGTATAGGAAATTGGACTGAAGTTTGTGTCCACTTCTGTCAAACCCCAGAATGAATGAATGTATAAATACTTTTGTATGTAACATAATTAGGCTAACCCATAGTTTTTGTATTTATAGATTTCTGTACTAAATTATAAGACTGACTTATAGAGTATTTCATAACAAATATGTACAAAACAAAAACACCTAAATGCTATTCACAATCTGTTTGTAATATTTTTACCATTCCTAACTTTGTTAATATTGATTGAATAATAGCATCCTCATAATTTTAAACACAACTGTAATTATATAATATTATATAATAGCCAACTAGTTTGACTTAGCAATATCATTCATAAATATCTCTACTGCGTTGAAGGCTAGATTAATGATAATGAATCTGATTTCATATTTTTGGGCATGAGATAAAAATCTATGTAATACTTCCCTTTGAATATTTTTACTGCAGAGGACCCATACCATTTCTTGTATAAAAGAAAAAAAAACAAGTATATATTCATAGGTGACTTAGCTGTAATCATACATATTTATCATAAATTCAACATTTCTCTTATTTCAGGGCTATAGTAATAATTTTAGAATTAATAACCTGAGAAAACACTTGGTCTTATTTGCCCTGAGAAAAATTAAGCAGAAGAATATGTTGAAAGCCTAAGGCAGGTTTTCAAAGATCTTTAATCTTGTTATGTTACTTTTAATTTTAATTATAAGAAGCTTTGTATTGATAGGTGTGGACATCCTCAATATATTGTAGTGAGATATTTGATAAACGATAGAAATCATTATATAATTTGGTGGTAAGTTGTGGAAATAATGCATTTTATTTTTTAGTAGCCTAATAGCTGTTTTATTTGTATTGTCTGTCTCTTAGTAGCAATTTCTTATACCTGACCAAAATAGGAATAGAGGTTGGGAGAGTCAGTAGTTTTAGAGCTACCTGATTTTATTATATAGCTGACCTTCACTTGTCAGAAACTGTATACAGCTATTTAAGTATGTGGATGAACCAATTCAGAAACATATTAGCCCTTTTATCATTCTTTTCTCAGTAAAACTTTTTTGCCAACCATCTGTAATTGCATTTAAGATTTTTTCTACCTTTGTTATTGAATCTGCTAACTAGTAATGAGTAACGCCCTCTTACCCCTCCAAAAAAGGGTGCTGAAGGAAGGAAGAGAAAGGCAGCAAAATATAGCCAGATATGTTTGAATTTGCTGAGACTTGTGTCTGTAATTGGTTTGTGATCATTTCCAGGAAGTTAGATTTTGGACGTCATTGACTTCTAGTTATTTTGTATCTCTGTGTGTTTAAACACATTTTCTTTTGATATTGATGCTAAATTATTTCATTTCCTAGTTTGCAGAATTTGATCAGATTATGAAGTCTGACCCTGATCATTTAGCAGAATTGGTTAAAAGAGTCAATCACTGGCTTATCTGCAGTCGCTGGAAGAAAGTTCAGTGGTGCTCACTCTCAGTCATCAAATGTAGGTGTTTTCTTTCACATCAAGATCTGTAATTATTTTGGAAATGAATTGGTTTGTGGAATTTTATGCAGTTGTCACAGTGGTGAGTGCTGGGCCGCAGGGACTACTTTGCTTCTTCGGGCTGTGTTCCTGGTTCCATGTAACACCTCCATGTAGTGTGCATGGTAAATATTTAGAAAATATTTTTTGTGTCTGTTACTTATCTTCCTATCCAGATATGTTACGGGAGAATTAATTTCATCATGTCCTAAACAAAACAGAAACAGAACTCATGGTCTTGATTACTCTCCCTCCCTCCACATCATCTCCCAGTCTCTCAGACTGAAGCCAGAACTTTTCTCTTTCCACCTGCATGGCATCACCAGTTCACACACCAGAAATTTCAAGATTGTAATTGTCTCTCCTTTCTTGTCCCTGAAATCGTGTCAGTGAACAAATCCTATTGATTCCTCCTCCAAATACTGTACATTCTTTCCTCTTTATTGCCAGGGTCTTAGTGGTACCCGACTTCCCCACTCACATAATAACTTCAGGAGCTCCCAAACTGGGTTTTCTCAGCTTCCTGGGAATTCTCTTCCCAGAGTTTCTTTCTAGACTAAAAGCCTTTTATTAAGGCTTTCCTTTAATATAGGGCAAAGTCTTAGAATGTCTTTCAAGACCCCGTGAAATGGGGTTTCAGCTTCCCTTTCTAGCCTCTTCTCCTGCCATGCTCTTTTAGACCCTGTTCTCTCTGACACACTGGACTGAGCTACTTCTTTGTGTGTCTCTGCTAGGTCATAGCCACTGTTTATCTCTGCCCAAAACAAGGATTAGAGACAGAATGTTTTTGGGTTACCTGAGGGTCTGTGGCAAATATTTAATTATATAGGATTACTGTCAGTAACTTGATTAAATTTATAATTGTCCCTCCCACCTCCCCACTTGCCAGTGCTAGGCACTCGAAAAGGATTAAGTAAGATATACCTTATTAATAGAAAAATAAAATCCCTTTGACTTAACCAAAAGGGACCATGCAGAGATTATTATTGAGGTCTTTTGTTAGACAATTGTGGATATAGATAAAAAGAAAGCTATAAGAAAGAAAAATAACAAAAGCTCTTTTTCCCATAGTTTTCCAAGTAAAATATAAACACATTTGTCACTATAGTTCAGTGCTTTCAGCTTTATACATTGCATTATGATAGAAAACACACTATATTTAAATGATCTGTGCTACACCATTTGTGGATTGTGTTGTGCAGTGGTGAAATTAGTAACCAGACAGGATCTTTGTAGGATGTTTAGGGAAGCTCTGAAAAAAATGTTTCAAGGTAAGATTAGTGTAGCATGTTCTGGGTAACTGAAGTTAAATAGATTCCTTTACTGGTAGGGCTCTCAGAGGCTTCGCTACGTATGTTCATTGTGAATCTCCTAAAGGAGGTATAGTGTATAGCTTTTCCTAAATTCATTTGACAAGTAAATCCTTTTTTTTTTTTTCAAGACAGACCTGGTAACATTTAATAGACCAGTATTTCCTAGGACAGTTTGGGAAGCAATAGTGTTACATAATAAGGAAATAACATTTAAAATGTAAATCTAGCCACACACATGATGTACTTTTTTTTTTTTTTTAGAAATGTAAGGAATTAAGGAAATGTTAAACTTCCTGATTTCTTATCGGGTATAAGATGTTCATCACAATTTCATGTTTCTTGAAAATGGCTTTGTGGAAATGAGTGCTTTTTAAGAATATGATATGCCTGATTTAAACTGAATAATTGTCTATCATTGTATTTTCCTCTTACACATAGTGAAAAACAAAATAAAATATCGAGCTGAAGCCTGCATTAAAATGCAAAAAACTATTCGAATGTGGCTTTGCAAAAGGAGACACAAACCTCGGTAAGATGAATAGTGCCTAAAGAATCCTACTAAACCTACTTACCCTAATATAAAATGGCTATAAAGTCATAATGAAGAGCAGTTTGGATGCTCTTAGAGTTTTCTCCTTTCTCATGTTCTTTGTAAAAAGGCATATTATCTGTGATTTTATATTATGTACTTGAAATTAATTAATTCATTATTTTATTACTTGCCTCATGCTACAAAAGGATTTGAAGTAGCTTACAAAAATGTAAACACTATAAAAGGTTGAAATAAATGGCTAAAAGAAGCTTTTTTATTCTGATCATTTTAGTATCTTGAGTTTCTTGATAAATGTCAAATTGGTGTTGTTTTTAAAAAAACTCATTAATGTTTTCACCATAATTTGCAAGATTATCTTTGGAATTATATTGTCTCACTGTAAATTTAGTCTTTATTTTTGAGTCTTATTAATTTAGACCTTTTAAACTTAGAGTCCTGAATAACTGTTAATCCTTAAACCTTTTTAAAGAAATTAGATAACTCTTTTAAGTTCTTCTATAATTAGAATTCTCAAGTTTTTCAGTGTAAATATAGAAGGCTAAAATGTTACTGATAGGCATCAAGGTCATTCACACCCATATTTGATTATTTCTTTTTTACCTTCAACAAGAGATCTAAAAAAGGGAATCCTGGATATTATGAAAACAGAAGTGAAATACTCCATTTAGCAATATGTTTAGCATTTTATTAAGATGAAAAATGTATGCATAGCATTAAAAGGTGAATTTAAACTCTGATGAAGTATTATCTTTATAGCATCGATGGCCTGGTTAAGGTGGGCACACTGAAAAAACGACTTGATAAATTTAATGAAGTAGTAAGTGCGTTGAAAGATGGAAAACCAGAGGTGAATAAACAGGTCAAGGACCTTGAAATTTCTATTGATGCTTTAATGGCCAAAATTAAGGTATGTAATTTTAATCCAAATGGCTGACTTTTTTTTTTTAAATATATTTTGTTATTGGTATTGAATTTTATAGAAAAAATGTCTTTTTTAAAAAAATACAAATGTTGCATGTTTTGAGTCTCCGTGATGGCGAGTGATTCTCATTATATTGTTCTCTGTACTCTGTGTTTGAAAATTTTTATAGCAAAAAAACTATAAAAAGATAATTTTTATGCAGTTTCATCTGTTAGGAAAGTCCTCCTTCACACCCAAAATAGTAACTAAAATACTATACTCTGTTAGTAAGCTTTTATACTCATTACTGAGACAGGAGTAATGCAAGTTATTTTAATTTGTTTCATCTTTTTTCCTTCAGAAACTAATTTTCAAATTATAAAAGTAATGTAATATTATGGAAAATTTGGAGAAAACCACCAAAACCCCTTAAGCCTCAACAATAACACATTCAGCTATTATACTGTTGCATAGTCACTGTCCAGTCTTTTTTTAGATGCACGTTTGTATGGTTCTCCTCACAATTTAATTTTGTGCCCCTATTGTTATGTTATGTCTTGTTCCTGTTACTACATTATCTTTATATTGGTTATATCATGAACTACTTAGCTGTTTTGAACTTAGCAATTAATTTTCCCTCAAGTTTTTTAGGGAAAAAAATAATGGGCCTCTTTTTTTGGTCTTGATTTTCATTTATTTAAATACCAGTGGGACTGAAACTGTCTTTGGTATGCTTGCTTGTTAATTATAGTACATGTTTATTCAAACCTTTTTCTGTTATATTTTAGGGTCTTAATGTTTTTCTCATCCATAAGTCAGTGCAGTTGTATGGGCTCTACAACTCTCTTTTTATCATATTATCTGCAGATATTTTATGTAGACAGTGGTAAATCTTGGAGGGAGAATGGAAAAAGAAGTTCAAGAGAAGAATGAAAATGCTTTGGAGATAAACTTAACTGATTTCACAAATCTGTCAGTAGCCATTGTGTGTGTGGTATTATCGATGAACATCAACCCAGCCACATTTTTTGAAGGCTCACTTAGGAATACCATCCAATAATTTTGATGTATTTAGTATTTCTTAAATATTCTTTAGGTACTATTTGAACATTATTATTAAAGAATTGTAAACAAAAGCAAAATTAGCAAATCCTTCCTTAAAGCATTATTTTCAACTATAGTATGTTACTTCATCTACAGTACACCTTAGATATTTGATTACTTGGAAATAGATTGAAATATTTGCAGAGATAACTTAAAAATTTTTTTGAACATTATTTAATGTATAAATAGTATAACGAAGATAATGGCCTTATTGCTTACCAGCTTTTCCAGTCTTTTCTGTATATATGTATGTTTTTTTTTATTGTGATAAAAGTATGACATTAAATTTACCATATTAACCATTTTTAAATATATAATTCAGTAGCGTTCAGTATATTTGCATTGTACAACAGAAGGTAATTTTTAAGTACATGTTTATTATTTTGTTTTTAAGTCCACTATGATGACGAGGGAACAAATACAGAGAGAATATGATACACTAGTTAAAAGCTCAGAGGAACTTCTCAGTGCATTACAGAGAAAAAAACAGCAGGAAGAGGAAGCAGAAAGGCTGAGGCGTATCCAAGAAGAAATGGAAAAAGAAAGAAAAAGGCGTGAAGAAGATGAACAACGTCGAAGAAAGGAAGAGGAGGAAAGGCGGATGTAAGGATTTATATTGTTTTGAATTAGAAACTTAACAGAATAGTGAATTCTTGGTGTTGATGAATTTTCTTATTTTTAAAAGTGATATTCTTATTTTAAAACAAGAATTTTAGAATTAGTATAAAAATAGAGAAAAGTTCATTTTATAATAACATAATGATTTTAACTATAATCTGAATTTTGGTTATACTCTTAACACCTGAGGATTTCTTAACTTCTTTTTAAAGCTGTGACTTGTTACTATTTTATAAGTAAGAAAAAAGGCACTTCTTCTTTTCTGCATTTTTGAGACTGATAACTTTTTGGAAGGTTGCCGCCATAGGGCAGACAGGAGTGTAAGGGTTGTTTAACTGGAGAAGGAGAGGGAGACACATGTATCAGGACCTTGCAGGTGGGCTTTATAACCAAGTTAATCTAACAGATTTAAAGGTTATAGAATATCATTGTATTTGTTTTTGATTATTACAGAAGAATTACTGTCAGTAGAGTTAGATTTTGTTTTTTTCAAAGTAAACTGATAATGTATATAGCCAGGAGGTTGATTTAAGTCCCCATTCTGTAACCTCTGTTTATTAATAGTTAAATTGCCTTCTGAAGTTCTTTCTATTAAATTTTTGAGGAGTTTTCTATTTTTTGTTAGGAAACTTGAGATGGAAGCAAAGAGAAAGCAAGAAGAAGAAGAGAGAAAGAAAAGGGAAGATGATGAAAAACGTATTCAGGTATATAATTATTAGACTAAATTTCTTTCAAAACAGAATCTACAAAATTATAGAACAAAAGAAGTTGACAAAAATTTTGATTTGCTACATAAGCTGTCTTTGATTTACCCCAGAGACAAAAGGCATTTTCTGAAGTGGTTATGGGAGGGACTTTGGAACTAGGGAAGCGGATTCAGATCCAGGCTCTATCAGTGATAGAAATTGTGACATTACACAAGTCACAGTGAGTGACTGTGGGCTACAGTTTTTTTCTCTGTGGAATGGGGATAAATGATAGTTGTGAGCATTAAATGAGTTGACATATGTTTAAAGCACTTAGAACCTGAGTGCCCAGTTCAATAAATATTAGTTTGTTGTTATTGTTATTATACTTAGGGGAAAGTCAAATGAATATTCACTTAAAACATAATTGTAATTTTATAACTTTGTAGATACTAGCATCAGTAAGTTAGGATTAAGATATTCTCCCTGCCCCCATTTTTTTTAAAAGTCCATGTCTGAGAATAATTGATCATGTATTTGAGTTTCTGTTTGTCTTGGCTTTCATAATTCATCCTGAGCGCAACCAGCCTTTAAATCCCTGACATCTGCTGTCTAGCTGTTGGTGTGTGTGTGATACCTGGGGTTCTCATACGGTATTTGGGGTACTCCTGGTGATAGAATGGTTCCTCTGCCTTCTCTTGGATTTGAGAAAGAGAGGAAGCATTAATCAAAATCTAGAAGAGAATGGAGACTGGAGAGATTTCTGGTTAAACAATCTGTATCCTTAGTAAAGAACGTGGGTGGAACAGAGCAGCCTTAGGTGGTGTGGATCACGTAAACAAGTGGAGAGAGCTTTGTGTCGCTGGCAGGCTGAAGTGGAGGAGCAGCTGGCCCGACAGCGGGAGGAGGAGTGCCAGCAGCAGGCGGTTCTGGAGCAGGAGCGCCGGGACCGCGAGCTGGCCCTGCGGATAGCCCGGAGCGAAGCTGAGCTCATCAGCGACGAGGCCCAGGCCGACCTGGCCCTCCGGAGGTACTGGGACCCTGGGTGGGGCGTGGCACCTCTGTGCGCTTTCCCTCCCTGCTTCTCATTTCTGTGCGAAGGGCCTGGGAGAAAATCATATTCCTTAGGTCCTAGATCTATTTTAAGTAAAATCATTTAAAAATTATTTGTATCCACCTTTATACCCAAGCAAGTGAAACAGATGATTTCATCAAATTGTGGAACTATTGAAAAATATAACTGTTATTTCATTTCATGAACATCTCCACTTTTACTCCGAAATTGTCAAGGAGTATTATATAAAAAGTGGACATCTAATTTGTAAATACCTGCCATTAAATACTGGCACAGAAATCAGTGAGTATATTATAATCCAGTTTAATATATTTGAGGTTGGGATTTATTATTTTCCTAAAGCAATTTTTAAAAATATATCATACACCCTAACATGGAATGAGGAAAAATTTCACACACATGCACATCATGTTTCACAATAGATTTCCCTTCCCAAGAAGGAAGGTTTATCATATTGAAATGTTTTAACTCCCCAGGTTTCCAGATTATCTCTAAATACTGAATGTTATTGGAGTGTGGAGAAGTATGGATGTTCTTGATAAAAGTTGCAGGAAGGTCTTAATATAACAGATGCATTTTTTAAAATTTAGAATGTAGAAACATGCATTGTTTTGATTATTAGTAAAAACAGCGAAACTAGTTTGTGGGGTTCCTTTGTATGTAGGCATATATGTTGTGTATATATTTTGAGAGGCATATAGATTTATGTAACCATGTTTTTCAGAATGTCAGAGCACTATTTATAACAAAATATAATTAAAGTGTAACCACTAGGTGTTGCTATTTCCTCATGAAAGGAAAAAACTTGGTTGACATGGCAAGGCAGTGATTAGATTTTATTTCGTTAAAACAAAGGGATGGAAAGGGTTTATTAAGTTGCCTTCATGCTTTTTCTAGGAAGTGATTACACTGGGGAGCTCTAGGATCTGAACTGTATATGAAAGTATATTATATTTAAATAAACTGAATAGGCCTATCAAACACAAAGTATTATAATAATTATTAAGCTCTTGGGTTTGAGTCCAATATTTGAGCTCTTTGTTAACATTTCACTGTAATTAAAAAAATATTTTCTCTGGGCTGTGGCTCTTGTAACTGCAGACTCAGCTCAGCTGCTCTTCCGTTCCTTCCACCTGGGTTATGTTGGAATGGCTGGGCGCCTTTGTGTGTAACTGAGTAGTAGCTGGGCCAGTCTCCTAAATGAACCAAGCTCTTACAGCTGCTCTCCCTAATGTGCGTGAGGAAGCATTGCAGTTGACCCAAGGGGGCTTCATGAAGTTCATTTCTAAGGGACTCATTATTGGAGTCAGTATTGGTATTCATGGCCAACCACGCTTTATGTTTAAACGTTGGAAATCTTAAACTATACCCAGTGCCATTCCATATAATATGTATAAGATACTGACTCATATGTGGACTCCTTCCCATCTTCCAAGGGTGAGTGGTCTCTCAGAGAAAGAGTGGATCATTCAGTACCTTTAACATAAATGACAAGTTACCTGTGATTTAAGTGAAGCAGAATTAACTATGTAATGGTACCACTGCTAAGTAATTAGGAGATATTCAAGCAGTTATGACTTGAATGGCAGAAGAGTTTTAGTTTTAGTTTGCCTGTGAGACAGCTCCTGGGTTGTGGTTCCCTCCTCTGTGGAATGCCCCTTTAAGTCCTTTTTGGCAGCCCTTTCCAGGAAAGCTTTCCCTGACCCTCATGTCCTCATGAGTTCCTACCCTTCAGAACCTCCTGGGTTATTTTATACTTTGTACTACAAGCATTAACACTTCATTACAGATGATGTTCTATACATATTTTCCATGTTTGATCATTTAATTTTACTCCATGGGCTACAAGTAAATGTTTTTGAATGTTTATTTTACCTTTGTTAGCACTGAATTATTTCTGACAAATTTGTAAGAACTCTCTTAAGTAATACTGTTCTTAATATATAGCGTGAAAATGTCATTCTTGGGTTCTGTGATGCATTAAAAAATATATGTAAATGGATTCTGCTGTATTAAACAATTTCCAAGTTACTTTTCCAGCTCGGATTTCCGTCCAATATCTTCTAAGTAAGAATTGTTTTCTACATATATTTTTAAAATATGATCTTAACTAATTACACATATGATCCTTGATGCAAAGTGATTTCACATTACCTAAAATTATGAAATAATATTCAGATTCTGTTAAAAACAAGCATACTTCATAGTGTATGAATTTTCTAATCTAGATGTAATAAATTTGCTCTTTAATTTTCATTGAATGCCTTTAATTTATGCTTTTCTCGTAATTTTTAAGGAAAATTTCAAACATTAAAATTTTAAGTCATTGAAACACAAATTTGCCACAATCCAAATTTTTCATGATTCAGAATTACTTAGTGATATTAACTAAAATATATTATTTTTCACAGCATCAATGGAGCAAGACCCAAAATGACACCGTATGTCATTTCTCTTTTCAAAATTTGGTTTAGAGTCCTATAACCTTTTTTTTTTCTTTAACAGGTTGTGGTTACTTTTTAGGAGAAATAGTTTCCTCATTGAAGTAAATTTTTGTGGGTTTTTTTTTGCATATACTTTATATATATATATATATATATACTGTATATATAAAATTCTGGAATATATATAAAATCTGAATTTTAACACTTTAGGACCCCAACTGTAACCTTTATAATCATGGTTGTCAACTTTGTCAGAACCTAATACCAATGACAATTGTTTTATAAGTTATGCAACCTGCATAGATAATTCTCTCCAAACATTACATGTAAAAGAGAAATGAAAGGGCAGTAATTTATAATAAAAATATATTTATTTTAATATGAAAGTGCTTGCTCACAACTACAGGAAAACATAATCAAATACTGAGATATTTTTATTCATACATAGCATCACCATAAATGTGACAGTTATAAATGCAAATTGATATAAGAATGTTATATTGGTCAATTGAATGCCATGAAATTGGGAACAGTACTTTGTAAAGTTCTAAACAGAGTTTTAAGTACAATCTTCTCTCCCTCCAATAGTTGCATTCCTGGAAAAACTCTGTGAATATTAAAACCATGCCAAAAAGAAAAGGCTCTTTACATGTAAAAGTTTGTTTACATGTAAAACTGTATGTATGTGGGTAAGTGTGTTTCACCTCTGTCTAGTGGACATGCTAATGTCATATGGGACCCAGGGCACTTGTTCCTTGCGGCACCCCTGACCCCTCCGCTCCTCAGATGCCAGCAGCGCACTCCCCCCACAGCATTGTCACCACAGGGCACCAAAAGTTTTGAAAACACCTCTGGGTGCTATTTCCTTCCATTAGAACAATAGCTTTATAGTTACCATTTGAGCTTGAATTAAATCAGCCCTACAACCAGTGCGCCTAAGGTGAAATTGTGATCATTTGCATATAGTTTGGGAAGGTAGGAAAAAAGCACCTGGGTGCCGGAACCATTTCTGTCTAGTCTGTTTGATGCAGCTCCTAGAGCAATGACATAGGGTCAAGTGAGATGCTGAATCAGTAGAGATTGCCTTCCAGGGTAGTGTTGGGGCATACAGGGAAATCTCTATATGATCAGCAGACCACGACGTAGAGCTTAGAAAGGTCGTGAATTCCCTTTAAAATCTCCTGTGGGAAAAAATGGAGGAAGGTTTAGGAGAAAGAGATGGTAGAAACAGATGCTCTTGGATACTAAGATAGAAACCTTGAGGTAGGGTGATAATGTAGGGGGCGCCTGGGCGGCTCCCAGTCGGTTAAGTGTCCAACTCTTGATCTTGGCTCAGGTCATGATCTCAGGCTCCTGAGATCAGGTCAAGCCCCAAATTGGGCTCCGTGCTCAGCGGGGAGTGTGCTTGATACTCTGCCTCTCCCTCTGCCCCTCTCCCCACTCACGCATCCACATGCACTCTCTCAAATAAATCATCTCAAAAAAAAAAAAAAAAGAAACCTTGAGGTAGGGTGATAATAGAATTAAATGGAGTTCAAGCTGTATTTAAACAAAAATTTGCTGTACTTTATGATTATATACCATGTTGAAAAGTATATTATGATTAACTTTTACAAAGTAAAATGATAGTGAATGGTTAATAAATCAATCCTATTGAAAAGATACATTTTTAATTATACTTTTAGATCTTTTGGTAACTTAACATAGTTGTCTTTTATATATATGACTGTGCTGTATTGTCATTTTTCTTATAGGGAACAAATGGAGAAAGAAATGTCAGAATTTCTGAGTAGGTTAGTGTAGTGGAATTTGGGGAAATAAGTATCACCTCAAAATCATGCTTTTAAATCACTCTTCATTATTTGGACCAGAACCTGTTGTATGAATAGTCTATTCTTTCCATGTAAATTTTCTGTACAAGAAATGTCACTTCACCCTCGTACCACCGTTAACAGAAAAAGATAAAAAAGTGTTGTAAATTGGTGCTGCTCAATGGGGAGACCATTGGCATTTTGGATGGGACTGTTCCTTGTTGGTAGTATTGCCATGTTTATCACTGGCCTCACCAGCTCAGTCTCAGTAGAGGAACCTTTCCTCTCAAACAAAATAGATGTTTTGAAACTCTCTATGGAGGTGGTGTTGCCTCTCCCCCTCCCGCCCGCACCCCCGTGCCAGCTAGGAAACTCTGTGCCTAGTTTCTAATTGAAGGGGAAGCAGAGAAAGGGTGTGGCTTCCGAGGGTCTCCTCCCCATAGCACATGGTTTAAAAACCACTGATGTAAAAATTGAGCCACCAGAGAATATGACTGCCTAGCAGGATCTGGTCCCTTACAAGTGGATACGAATCAGTAACATTTTAACTGTCAATTTTGAAGTTCGAGTTAATTGGAAGTCTTAAAATTAATACTTTATTTAAAAATCAGAAGTCAGTTTTTCTACTACCTAGTATATCATTTACATGATTGTCTTTATAACAAACCTAAATAGTCAGTAAATTATACCTTTATTTTACTATTTTAATAATTCCAGAGATTGGGGAAAAGCATTTTAAATGCATTTCATTTGTGTATTTAGGATGCTGAATATGTTTTTTAGCAGATGTATTTTGTTTGATGTAATATGAATGAAAAGTTAGTAATATTAAACCATATTTTAAGCAATAATTTGAATTCAATGTTATTTTTTTAAAGTATCAAAATATACCTTTATGTATGCTGGATATGTATACTTCATGTATATTCTGACAATCTATAAAACCGTACATTATGTAAATTTACTGTCTTTCAAAAGAAAATAACAAAAACCCATAATAATTTTCAGCTGCTCTCCTAGAAAAGACTCTTAGAGGAGCTAGGAAGAAGAGAATTTTTTTGTTAGTTTACTGAATGGTGGTTTAGGGATGTAGAAGAGTAAAAAAGAATATTTGAATAAATGTTAAAACATAATTTATTGCTAAGGGTAATAGAGAGACCTTGCTGACACACAGCTGGCTCTTTTTGAGCAAAGCAATTAAGAGGAAAAAGCTACATGGAAAATTGCCAGTCACACAGCTTATGAAAAGGATAGATTCTGCAATAAATCTAAAACAGATTTGAGCCATAAAAATGCAGGAAGAACTAACTGGCCGCCCATTATTCTTCAGCCAGGCTTATATGTTACTGACAATCATCATGTCTAACCATTGTTAAGTATATAGATGAAGTGTGCTATTTTTTATTCTCTAAAATGAAAGCATAATAGGCTTTTTAAAGAGGCAAAGTACCTTATTTATTTCATTGCCAAGCTTAACATGGAGGAATAATTTCCTTTATTTCAGGAAGAAGTATACATATTTTCACATACCATTTCTCATTAAGTGTCTATGTCTTGACTGCCAAGATTGCTGTTATCTTTCAGAATGTGAAATAATGAGAAAATATGACCTCATTTTCAGGTATTTTACCTTGATCATCCCTCTTTTTAAGAGGAAATATTTTCTAAGTAGCGGATGATAAAGGTAAAATTCCTTGTGTGATACCTGAGAAGCAATTATTTTAGTTCTTTAAAATTTAGTTCTTTTCATATTTGTGCCATCTTTCTTTTTATATCTTGAAACGTGATGTGTTTAAATTCTTCCTTTGTTACATTGATCTTACTTGCAGCTTATTCTAAGTGTCTGCTGTGTGACAGGAGTCATCTTTTGCTGAAAAATAATGTTTATTATTACAGAAAAGAAGTTGTTTCCATATTTTCTGAATAATTATTTCAAATTATGTATATAGAAACAAGTTGTAAGCCCAAACAGTAGCACTGCTATGAAAAAGTTGAATTTATCCCGTTTTATTTTTTTATTATTTTACATTTATATCTATCTCATTTATTTCTTCTTTCCCCATTTCAGTGTTCCTACTATACTTGTGCCCTTTGAAATCTGTTATCTGCCTCATGACCTAAAGTCCCTTCCTTTAATTGATTGATTAATTAGTATTATTTTTTAGCTTACACAACTCTGTGTCAGGAGCTCCTGGCACAGTTGACGGGCTGGCCTAAGTGGGTGCTCATTAATGTCTGTAGAATGAATAAAGCAAATAAAGGAAGGTAGAGTCATGACTAAGACCAGGGCTTTAGAGTCAGAACCATCTGGGCTTCAATCCCAGGTGCCACCATTTACTAGCAGTGTGGGACCTTGGGCATGATCTTTATTTCACTGCTCTGAGTCTTGTCTACTCATTTTTATTTTATTTTTCTTTATCATAAGTGTACTCTTTAATCCCTGTCACCTATTTCACCCATCCTCCCACCCATCTCTCCTCTGGTAACCATCACTTTGTTGTCTATAGTTAAGAGTCTGTTTCTTGGTTCTCCTTTTTTTCCCCTTTGCTCATTTGTTTTGTTTCTTAAATTCCTCGTATGAGTGAGATCATATGGTATTTGTCTTTCTTTGACTGACTTCACTTAGTATTATACACTCTAGCTCCATCCCTCTTATTCTAAATGGCGAGATCTCATTCTTTTTAATGGGTGAATAATATTCCATTGCATATATACACCATATCTTCTTTACCCATTCATCTATTGATGGATACTTGAGCTGCTTCCATAATTTACTAGTTGTAATATTACTCACTGAATATGAGAGCGTGGTTTTATTTCCTTACAGAACTTTCCTAAGTGTTCTATTTAATAGTGATGCAAAGGGGCTTCCAGAATCTGGCTGTTCTTTTAGCCCATCGTTAATGATGAAGGCAGGGGATTGCAGTTTGGCTACTCACCTGTTGACCCTGCAAACATCCAGGGAGGTTCTGAGCCAGTAGCTTTGGCTGGGGCTTGGCTCTCTGTAGCTTCAGTAATCATAGGTGATTGCGCTGTGTGGCCTTATGGCTCATAAACCCTTAATGCTTCTCATGATTTTTCGAGAAATCAAGAGGATTTCCTTTTTGATTTTGAGGAATATACATAAATGTATTTTTTAACTTTAGAAGTTCTGATTGAAAGCATAATATGGCTATTAAATGGTACACTGGAAAATTTTAATTTACCTAGGAATCCTATAGTATATACCATTCTTAATCTCCTCTGTCAAAGATACAAAAATTATTATATGTTTTTCTAGTAGTTATTTCCATTTCTCAAACTTAGATTCACTTTCTTGCCCTTTTAGTCAACATTTCATTCATGTTTCTAGTTTAAACATGCAAAAATATATAATAATTACAGAGGTCCTGCTGTACAAGCCACCAAGGCAGCTGCTGGTACCAAGAAATATGATCTCAGTAAATGGAAATATGCAGAACTACGTGATACCATCAATACTTCTTGTGGTAAGTGTATGGAGAAGATGAGAAATGGGAAGGCTCTGTGGCTGACAGGTAATAAAGAAATACCTAGATTGGGGTGTAATTTTTTTCTTTTTTGGCATATAAATTAAGCCATTCTCTTTGTTATTCTCACCTTGAAATGAAGATGTAGTTTACTCACAAACCTAAAGGAAAGGCATACTTATTAAATTCATTTTGCCTGTCTCTTATCTATGTGGGAGAGGAAAAGCATGGAGAAATTATGGTGTGGGCCATGTTAATGACTGACCCTTCTAATGTTATTCATAATAGTTAAATACCAATATATCAGAATCTTGACCTATGTATGCAAAGTAAAAAATGGCAATGCAGTCCTTTCTTTTTAAAGCTATTTTTCTTCCAACAGAACAGTAAATGCTATATCCAGATGATTCCACATAATTGTGTTCTTGTTTAAATCATAGTGTTTGAGTTTGGGATGTTATGCCTAGGAACTAATGTGCCATAATTGTGTAGAACTTGCTATGTTCTCTCCCTCCTCACTGAGGTTATCCACGTAATTACAAACATAAAAAATCTGTTGCATGTAAATCTAGCTTGCATTTGAGCACAGTGACTTCTTACTCTATTTTTGTGGCCTCTGACCTTGGACAAGTGATTTACCCTCTCTGATTCAGGTTCACCTATAAAAGACCTATTTAGCAAAGGGTTCTTGTGTGGAACAAATGTTACAGTAATAATGCATAAGAAAATGCTCTGTAAATGTAAAAGATAATATTACCATAAAATGCTCATTTTTATCAATAATGTGCTTACTTTTGATTTTGTACTATTTAAAAACAAAAAATTTATTATATGTATAATATATATGATTATGTCATAGAGTAATAATGTTAGACAATTAAATTAGGATGCTAATTCCTTTTTTGGCGGGGGGGCTCTTTCTATATAATCCATAGATATTGAGCTCCTGGCAGCTTGCAGAGAAGAATTTCACAGGAGACTAAAAGTGTATCATGCGTGGAAATCAAAGAATAAGAAGAGAAATACTGAAACAGAGCAACGTGCTCCAAAATCTGTTACCGATTATGGTAAAAACAAATCTGTACTTTTAAATGTTCCAGAGTATTTATATATAATGTACGTAACTATACATAAGACATTTGGGTAAAATGCACAATACACATTTTCTCTTACCATGCAGCTGTGATCTATTGAGCCTAATGAAACCACAATGGCTTATCTTTCATGGCATTATTTATATTGTTATGTCTTTAAAGTCATATTTATTAAGAAGTATTTGAATTTAGTTAAGATAAATTTTGGAGATAAGAATATTCTTATCTATACTGAAGAAGTTGTGCAGTAATGTAAGTATGTATTTTTCCCACATATATACACATATAGAATGATTACATGTGGAAATGTAAAGAAAACTGTGAAATAAAAAAGAACGTTTGCTGCAAACGTTATTTTACCATCTTGTCAAAATATAAGAGTGAGAAATAGTAACTTGGTTTAGACCAGTTTTGCCTGTACCAGGATTTGATTTTTTGACTGAGATTCAAAAAATAAATTTTGTTACTTTGTTATGTTTGCAAAAGACAAAGTTGTGTACTTGAAATTGGAAAGTAGAGAAGGATAGACCTAACCTAGTAAAGTATGCACTAGCTTTAACACTAATTGAGGATACCTGTGATATATGAGTTGTAATTTCAGTCTTAAAATAATAATTGGAATTTCATTTGTTCAATTTGCTACTTTCAAACTGGCACAGTATATTAGCTTAATTGTGGTCAGCATCAAGGTGACAACATGTTTAATGTCTTTATTTAAAAAGTATATTCCCAGCACTTGATAGTATAGTTAGCAATACATGACCCAAGTGACACAGCAAATGAGCTCTCCTTACTACCTTCCTGGCAAATAAAAACAATGTTTGATTAAAATCAATTAAATGGTAGAATTTTAGTACTTCCAAGTTGTTGTAAAGAATAGATTGAGCAAAGGAAATACTGTTAATAAGAGAGATGTTACTGCTAGTGATTGCTCAGGAGGTGTCATCACTCAGAGTATAATGCTCTGGAAGGGCAATGAGAGATTACTCAGAACTAGGAAATGGCAAGTGGAAGGCCCTCTAAACATTGATATTCTTGTGACCACCGCTCTCTTCTCCAATTTATAAATTTATCCCTGGGAATTAAAGATAACAAGATGATTCCATTAGCAGTTCACTGTACCAAGTTTCTAGCCAGTTACCTTTGTTTTGTAAAAATGGCAATGGGCAATAATTCCTTCTAGCTATAACCTTTTTAACTGTAGTGTTCCAATTATGGCCTTTAGCTGAAAGGCTTTCATCATGTTTTTTTTCCCCCAAATTTATACATCTGAATGATTGCACTTCTTTTTTTTTTTTTTTTTAAAGATTTTATTTATTTATTTAACAGAGAGAGAGAGAGACAGTGAGAGAGGAAGCACAAACAGGGGGAGTGGGAGAGGGAGAAGCAGGCTTCCCGCGGAGCAGGGAGCCCGATGCGGGACTCGATCCCCGGACCCTGGGATCATGACCTGAGCTGAAGGCAGACGCTTAACGACTGAGCCACCCAGGTGCCCTGAATGATTGCACTTCTTAAAACCAGAAAAGTAATGTTGTAATACATGGCACATACATTTTTAATGAACACACAAATATTTCTTGTGTTTTTAAACCAAACTTTGGTACTGTACTCACCCAGCTTTACCTTGCTTACTTTGTTCTTATACTGTTTCGATTCATAATATACTATTTGGAAGAACAAAAGAGTAGATGAAGAAAATTCCCCAAGAGTCCGCCATCTAGGTATATATGAAGAAATTTAGGAATTTTATGTGAACACACGCCACACGTATGTAGCCTTCAAAGAATTTGATTATGGGCAAATTTCAGGATAAAATGTAACTTCTGCTCTGAAAAGCACTTATTGTTTTTATTTTTTTTCTTTATTTTTTTCCCCATGTAAAATACATTCTGACACAGAAGTACAGTTTAAAGGAAAGGTGAAGTGCATCAAGATGCTTAACAGTCAGTTGAGAAAATTCTGTGCTTAGGTAGTTTCCTAATGGGGCAGCTAATCAACCTGTAAAAGGAACTACTCTCTAGTTTAATAATTATTTAGAAGGATTAGAATTCCTTAATTTGGGAAAATAAAATGACAATTTATGATTAACAAAAACATAACTAGGTATTATTTAAGAGTAATACATTGACAAATCATGGTTAAGTCTTGTAACTGGGCGTGGAGAGCCTCGGTCCCTCCTCCTGTGTGCTATTCTGGGTGAGCACGCTCTCCTCACACCAACTACAGAAAGAGATTCCCAGAAATAATTCTTGGGACAGTGGCAAATTCCTCAGTAAGGACTCACAATATTTAGTTGATTAAGGCTGACTTTGGAGAGTGGTTTTATTTCATAGTTCCTAAAATAAAAATTGCATGAGTTTAAGATTTAGACAATTTGAAGAAGTTAAAACATAGTGTATGTAAACATGGCAATACTTTTTCTCTAAGGCATCTATTTTTTGATGAATTTAGAAGTTTTTAATTTCTACAGAAATTCTAATAATGCTTTGAAGGTACTAGAATGTCTGTTACTGAGTCATCGTGTTGGATTTTTGTTTGAATATTACTGTGTCCCAGAATTACAAATAAAATATAAATTTTTATTTTTATTTTTTACTTATTTATAAGATTTTATTTATTTGACAGAGACATAGCGAGAGAGGGAACACAAGCAGGGGGAGGGGCCAAGGGAGAAGCAGGCTTCCCGCTGAGCAGGGAACCTGATACGGGGCTGCATCCCAGGACGCTGGGATTGTGACCTGAGCCGAAGGCAGTCGCTTACCGACTGAGCCACCTGGGCACCCTGATATGTAATTTTTAAATTTAGGTTCTCTTTATATGTCCATCAAACAGTTTCCTAAAGCTTAATCAAAATAGCTTTTTTCTTTTTAACTTTTTAAAATCAGAAAGCATCTACTTCTAGGTAATTCTGAGAGTATTTGGCTGTGGACAGGAGGTTTACTTGTTAGTCATCACCTCGATTGATTAAGAAGGCTTTATAAATTACAAGAATGCTCATTTAACATAAGTTTTGCCATTTTTATCTTTTCTTCAACATAAAATATTTATTCACAGATTTTGCACCATTTTTGAACAATTCACGTAAGTCAATGGGTGGTAACTTATGAGCTAACTGGAAGATGGGTTAAAAATACTTTATAAAGTACTAACTTCTATTAAACACTGTTTTGCTACAATTTTTAAGTGGAGTTGGAGTACATTAATGTTGGTTTGTCTGTGCTAAGATATTTAATTTGAGATGATGCTTTCATTTGGATCACTCCAAAATATATTTGCAGAACAAAATTAATATGTTGTTTTATGAAATTACTTCCCTTTTTAAAAAATAACTGGCACTTTACGCTGTGAATATACACAATTCTCATTGTAGCAAAACTCAATAAGCAGCTGATCTTTTAGAATAAAGACTAACTTCAGGTGCTGGTTTCAAACACTGTTACAGTATAAACATTCCTGTCCAAAGAGATCTGAGTTTTGCGTGATAATGTACACAGGTTTAATAGGATGCCTCCTAATAGATTATTCTGTTACTTGTATAGATGCACATTTTTTGATAATTTGAGTCATCTTAGTATGCAGTAAATTTTCTTTGCAGTCAGTTGAGCAATAATGATTTGGATATAATACCGTATTTGTTTGCCAACTTGTTGGACCTGATTTTTTTTAACTGCTTCTAGTAATTTATAGGGCCATATTTAAAACTTGTTAAAGATGACACAACGGAATGTGAAAGAGTCATTTATTAGTTTCAGACTTTCAACATCTGTATCTTTGTACTTTTCCAGATCAGTATTTGTGGAAATTAAGGCGTCCTTAATATGATTTCAGTTCTCACATTAGTAAAAAAAAAAAAAAAAAAAAAGGCTATCAAAAACTCTCCCTTGAGTTTCTTAATTTTACCCAATATATTAAGGTTAACAGGAGACTGTTACTTTAAAAGAAAAAAGCAGGTTAATTTAACAAGTGGTCATCAGTATCATAGTAAGTTCCCTATCAACTGGGTATTCTAAGCTACTGCTTAGGATGGAGGGAAGGTTTTTTTTTTTTCTTATCCTTTTAAAAAAGTTCCTTAAATTGAGGTTAGTATATTTTCTGCAAAGTAGGTAATTTTTAAAACTTGAAATGGAAACACTAAGCTGTAAGTAGTTTGGAGGGACTACAGGCACAAAAGAATAAATAAGCTCTTCTGTGTTAACATGCTGAAGGTGATGCGGCTTTTTAAAGTCACTAACAAAACTGGGCCTCTGTTCCATGCTTTTGTAGGCATATACCGCTTTGCTAACTGCTTTGCTTTCTCTGGTTTGCACAGAAATAAATTCAGCTGCTATAAGGCTTCTACTATTGGTGTAAAAAAGTTGAGAATAAGAGTATTTTCATCCTTTCAGTATTTGGAAATTCTTATAAAAACCATGTGGCTGTTCTTGACTTACACATATTCTGTAATTTTTCATTGACATACTTGAGCTTCAGTGAGATACTTAATTGAGCTGCAGTGAATGGTTGGTCTACTTTTAAAGTTGTGAGTAAAAAGCACATTAAACAGACTTCCCAAAATTATGCTGCCGAAGCTGTAAAGTTATTGCCCCAGAGAAATGTTTATATTTGCAGATAAAATAAAAACCTGTTTGGTAATGAAAATTGAGCAAGGGGGAAAAATTGATATGAGTGCAGTGTCCAGTACTAGCAGAAAAGCAAGGGTTTTTCTTTTCTGTAACAAAGAGAACCAAATATTATACACTTTGCACTTACTTCAGTGGATTTTATTCCAGGAGAAATTTGATTTCAGAATAAGCAAATATCTCTGAGGGGAAGTTCATGCTTTTACTGGTTACAGTTTTTTGTTGTTGTCATGAAGTTGTCTAAATATTACTAGTAAAATATCTCTCCCGGACATTTTAAATCCCAAAATCAGTTGGCAAAAGAGCAAACTTTTGTCTTCCATTTTTCTGAAGAAATAGTGATTAAATTGACAGATATCTATAATTCTTCACATTCTTCACATTTGTGAAATTACTGTTCATTTGTTTTATCATAAATAGTCCCATAAAAGTTATCCTGTGGTCTTTGATTTTGAACTCTTTGGAGATAAAATATAAATCCTAGCAAATAATACTAATTTGCTCTCCTGCCATGTGAGTTTTAGGTTACTGATACAGTCATTTGTGGGAATCTGCTTGGGCTTGTTTGTTTTATAGCTGGTGTTGCGGAGTGTGTGTGTGTTGCAATGTTAAGGAACATCTTTGGGGAAAGAAAATTCTAAAATCACACTCTAAGTTTTATTCATTTATAAGTAATTAATACTTACATTTTGTTTTAAAGTTACTATTAGGAATCCTCTTCTTTTTAAAAAAATGTGTGGTGCATTTTAGGATTAAAGGCTGTTTTCATTATACCCTGGGCTGCTGGTGTAACTTTCCTTGTTCTTTGTAATAGCTCAGCAGAACCCAGCGTCTCAGCTTCCTGCCAGGCAGCAGGAGATCGAAATGAACCGACAGCAACGCTTCTTCCGCATCCCATTCATCCGCCCTGCTGACCAGTACAAAGACCCGCAGAATAAGAAAAAAGGCTGGTGGTATGCCCATTTCGATGGACCGTGGATTGCCCGGCAAATGGAACTCCATCCTGACAAGCCACCCATCCTTCTTGTGGCTGGTGTGTATGATTCACTTGAAAAAAACCTTATAAAGCAAAACAGGATTATAAACCCTCTGAGTGAAACAGTCTAATATATAATGTAATAATTCATTAAATTTCAGGATGGAGGAATGGAGTTCAGTTGGATCGCATTTCCAGTTAATTGAGGATTAATTTATTTGTGATGTGAAATCGCTTGCATTAATTATGTCCTTGTAGAGCACATAGAAGCTTGTCTGTGTCCTAAGAACCTTTTCATTGGTGTTTAATTATATCAGTTGATTTATAATTGTTTAAAGAAATATAGCATTTTTATTAAGGCTGATTAACTTGTCTGATCAACTACATAGTGTTAATACTTTCTGAAAGGGTCCTTGGTGAAGGACAAATTTAACTTGTTTCTGGTGAATTTATTAAGCAGATTTCTGTCATAAAGGAAGAAAAGAAAGTTTTAAAAGTTCTTGAACCTATGAGAATTGATAACTGTAACTATTTCAGGAATAAAGTTTATAATATGTGCTTCTGAAGAGATTGATGGCTAATTCTCTGATGTCTCCCCTGTGCAGGTAAGGATGACATGGAGATGTGTGAGCTGAATCTGGAAGAGACAGGCCTGACTCGAAAGCGTGGTGCTGAGATTTTGCCAAGACAGTTTGAAGAAATTTGGGAACGCTGTGGAGGCATCCAGTACCTCCAGAGTGCAATCGAGAGCAGGCAGGCGAGGCCCACGTATGCAACGGCCATGCTGCAGAATCTGTTAAAGTAGATGTGGCAGCCTTACCTGCACTGGGAACCCGGGCCGTGGTTCTAGGTAGGGTGTGTGCCCCAGAGATCCAACCACTCCATGATCATGTTAGAACTACTTATACAAAGTGAACAGATTTTAGTAATCATGGCTTTTTGTTAATTTCAGGTCAATGATGGTAGTGAATTGGGGACTTAAACATTATTTTCCCTATCCAGCTGTAACTCTTAAACTTCTCCTCATTCTAATACTTGTGAACACTTGGACAGATTCTGACATTTCTCATTCTTTGTCAATAGACTACCTTGAAGTCCATCATAATTGTTCTCTAGGAAAAGAAATTTTTTAAAAACTCAAAATACTTGCTTTTGCAAGGATGGCACAGAACCATATAGCTGGAATAATGAAACCTTAGCTTAAGGTTTCTTACAGAAGTTAAGGCACTTAAAATAATCAAGGCACTGATGTTTTGATCTGAAAAGCTGTGTACTTTTAAATCTACTTTTTCAGAAATTCATGGAAATTTGCATTGAAGGTGGACATTGTTATTTTTCCCCCCTCCTTTGTGGTGTGTCTTAATTTGAGTAAAGCAATTCACCCGAACTTCTAGAATTCCAGAAAGAGCCTGAATGTATTTGATGTACTCTGTGATAAGGTACTCACAGTATCATGCACAGATTTATTTTTCTTTTCTATCACATTGTATAGCTATAGAAAAATATTTTCTTCTATTCCATGGACAAATAAAGGAAATTCAGACCATTTAAATGCTTAAAAGTTTTGAGATAACTTGTTTCATTTAGAAAAGGAAATAGGTTTTCGGTGACACTGTGACTTAACTGGACTGAATGCAGATATTCTTTCAGTTTCATCTCAATAGTGATTTTTGTATCAGAATCTTGTCCAAGTTGTTTCATATGATTTAAACTAGTGTTCTGCTGCAAAACATCTTTGTTTTTAAAAAATTCCTAGTGTCTTTTTTGGCTTTGAGATTTTGGTAATTGTAGAGCTGTTTTATAAGCTTTGTGATTCAAAAGTCCAATACTTAGTAAGTAATTGCTTATTTCATGTAACTGGTAATTTTTTTTCTTTGTGTGGTGTTAGTTTTGATCAAATGTCAGCAGTTTCAAGCCTAATATTTATGACTTCATGTTAGGAATTTAGAGACAAAGCTACATCAAGGAGTCATGTTGACATAATCCTAATGAGTCTTGTTTGTATTTTAGAATAAAATTAGAAAAATAAAATTATTCTTTGCACTTTTTCTCCCTGATTTTTAAAGACCTTAACCTTTGAAATGGATTTCCAATGATTTTTTTTCCTAGAAAGAGTACCTCAGTTAGGAAAATATTTCCCAGCTGATTAGATTAGTGCTTTTTGAGCCACAGACAGTGTTTTCAGAATTGCTTCTCTCATAATATGTGTCTTAGTACAGAAATATTTATTTATTATGATACTGTGCAAATGATTGTCTCCTGTTAAAGAAATTAAATGGTCCTGTCTGTGCTATTGAGAATGTGAATATGATTATCTTTTGAAGGCTGTATTACTGCAGAGATTCACCCACCCTTGGGTCATTTGATCCCTGTGATTGGTGACAGAAGGTCTGGTTACTGCAAATAAATGACCTATTCTCTCTTCTCATCACTCGCCTTTAATTGGTGTTTTTATTTGTATAGAATAGTGAATGATAAGCTTAACTAGTAGCAAGTAACGTCCTTGAAAATTTAATAACCAAATTGATTTTTAGTGAGTTGTCTCTTCAGTGCTGTTTTCAGGTTTTATATATCTCCTAGATACATATAGGCAGTAGGTGGAAAACTCATCAAACAGGTTAAAATTATTGTAACGAGAGAACTTAAATGTTTTGAAGAATTTGTAAGACATTTATCGCAGCAAAGCATCATTGCAAGTCTTTAGTAGATAATAAAATTATAGTTTTAAGCCATTTTGTTGCTAATTATGTCACACAGCTGTCCTAGACCTCATCTATTTAAAGTAGTCTCCTGAGTTAATTTTGGCTACCAGGAGAATTGCCCTAGTTCAGATAGACTCACGATAACCTACATACTGTACAGATGCACATACACACACAGGCCCCTTTGCTGGAAAAATTTAGGACCCTATCAGTCTTTAAGGGAAATAGCAGAAATGGTATTCTGAAAGATGTTGATGCAGCTGCTTTACAGTATTCACAGTCAAACCCATAAATGTTATGTGAAAATTGCAGGAATCAAAAGTAAATTCCTATTTTAATGTCATTTTAATTGAGATTTAAAATTTGAAATTTAAACCAGCATACTGTATATTAAGGACTAATCTCTTAATGCTTGTCTTACTCAATACATGGTCTTTCCTTAGTGTGTACTTTGCAAAAGTAGACATACATAAAATATTAAAAATGAGAAGGAAAAATGTTTTCACATTCAATTTACTTATAATGTAATTCCTAATGCCACTAACATATTTGAGATATATATTATGAGCTGTGGGTATTCACTGAGAGAAAGAAAATTTCTCTAATACACATATGTCAAGAGAAGAATGGATTTTCTTAGTTGTAAAGTTGAGTAGATGGCACTGTCTCAAAGGATTATGTGAGGAAAAAATACAGTAATGCATGTAGGAGTACAAACCCACACAAGAGACATTTTATTGTAACTCACATTCTGCTTCCTATAATGACTTTTTATAGGTCATTCTTTCCTGTAACACAGTGAACACTTCTGTAAGAAAATACAGTCTTATGTAGAAAATAGGTGGTAATTGTGGAAGCTTAGCTAGAGAATAGAAATTCGCAGGCAAGAATAATGATGAGGATTAATTGTAGGGCTTTTTAAATTGGATTTAAAAATTTTTTTCTTTAAATTTTCATTCACAGGTTATTACTATGGTTCTCAGGGGATCCAGATATGAAGATCTTTGGTTTCTTTACGTGAAGTACCTTAAGAGTACTTGGATAAGTAGAATAAATATTTATTGAATGAATCAGTCAGTCAATTAATACAATGTTAGTGGTAGATCTACCTCCTTTTACAGAGGAGGTAAAAGATTGAGAGGGGTCAAATAATTTAGTTCTAGACCATGAAAGAGGTATAAATGCTTTTGCTTCAATCATGTGGAACAAAAAGAATCAAAACAAGGAAATTTTGAGTAGTCCCCTGTCGATTTACAAAGAGTTGCTCCTTCATCATTCCACATCTTCAGAAGGTGTGACATGTTTTCTGTATGATTACCAGAAATAACAAGTATTGAGAGTTTTTATTTCTCTGAGAAGAAATAAAAGTAAACTAACAAGGGAGGGGAGGATAGAAGATCTCTAAAAATGAGAATAAGGACAAGTTGAGGGGATCAACTGTAAAAATAAAGAGAAAAGTAGTGGTGGAAGAGAAAGAAATGGGTCTGCCTCTGAAGACTCTACATCCCCAGGTTGAAAAACACTGGTACTTTTTAGGTGACAAAGCACTCCAAGACCTTAGCTGAGTTTTATAATGAATTGTATGTACTATAGGAGCAGAACCTATGGTTTTTAACACTTGGATCGGGATAGACCTGGTGTACCAGTTCTCAGCATGTAGAAATGGCACTGCCACGCTGGAGAAGGCCAGCAAGAAGGAGACGTTCTGTGCAGAAGCCTCACAGAGGGATCAAGTTGGAGAGACTTTGGGAAGTAGAGTCTACCCATGTTAGGACCAGGTCATTGAATACAATTCAGTTCAGTTCAAGTCAATGTATTCTTCCTTCCCCATCACTCACCTAATACATGAAGTAAGTTTAGTCGTCATACTTTTCAAGAAATTTTTAAAAAGATAATCAGGAAAAAAATGTGCAATTAAAAAGAGAATCTTGAATACTGATTTGTATCTATGTATCATCTCAATCTCAGACCTCAGATAGGCTTATTAATTGGCCATTTTCTTTTCACTTTTGAAAACCCATCTAACTGCAACTGCTACTTAATTTTTCCTCATTTCCTTAAAAAAATGTGTATCTGATTCTTTCCTAAAATGATGTACTGGAAATAGAAATAATAAATGCTGTCTATGTAGAACTTCCTCTTGCATCTTGTGCTTTTAATACAGTTACAGGGTGTTATAAATAAAACAGTTGTAAACGTTGCACTTGTTGCCCCATGTCTCAGATGGAATAAGTTGGAGAAGTCTGGGGTCCAGAGCTTCATCCAGTCACCAGAGCTGGAAACCCTGTGCTGGGTGACTGGGGGAAAAGGCAAGGGAACTCAGGTGACTGGAACACCCTTGTTTTGGCCCCAAACTCTTATGGGTTTTCCATCCAGGGAACAAGCAGGACCGTGTGTGACCTGTGACTACTCACACTGACTGGATCAGAGAAAACCCAAACTCTGGGTACCTTTCCCCAGGCGCCCTTACCAGTCTGTTCACAAGATGACACAGGATGTAAAAACTGGGGATCCAAAGAAGAGGCCTTCTTGCTGAGACTTTGAATATACATAGTTTCTATAGGCTACTTCATGCCCCTCATCTGGAACCTACCATGATCCAGGTGGGTCAACAGCTCTTCTCTAGCTGGTTGGAAAAGACCAATCCAAAATGTGGGTGATCCAATGAGTGAGAGGCCCTTGCTTCAGTGGGGCACCTTTCTAACAGAGGATGGAGTGTTTACCTATTTCTCCTTCCCCATCAAAAACAACATTCCCTGCTCTCGTTAGAGCACAACTGAAATGTGGAGGGTGGAGGGCACGTCATGAGGAGGTGATCATTGTCAGATTTTCATTTCTTTTTTATTTTTTAAATTTTTTGAATTATTTATTTGAGAGAGAGAGTAGGAGTGGGGTTGAGGAGGGGAGAGGGACAAGCAGACTCCCTGCTGAGCATGGAGCCTGTTCCAGGGCTCGATCCCAGGAGCTTGAGATCATGACCTGAGACAAAGGCAGGCGCTTAACCGACTGAGCCACCCAGGCGCCCCTCATTGTCTCTCTTGATGGAATTGTTTTCATGTGCTTTTGGTCGGCCTGTCCCGCTACTAACAAGCATGTTTTGCTCTGGGTTCCAGGGATATGGAAGTGAGTGGGTACATCTGCCACGGTTCTTTGCTTTGTGGCACTCGATCAACGTATCGCAGTTTGACGTCCTTATCCCATATCACAGCTCCTCACTTTAGGGGAGGATTGGGGTGGGAGTAGGGATGAATGCTATGCATTTCTGAGGCCAACAGGAGTGAATTTTCAAGGATTTGTAACCAGGTGTGTGTGTGGGGGGAAGATTGTGTCTATTATTAGGAAACATTTGTTTTTATTCTTGAAGTTTTACTGCTAAAATGTTGCTGTCAATGTTGAATATTTTATTACCTTTTGGTAGCATGAAAATCATGCTTAAAATCATTTATCATAATCCATAAAGCAAATCCAGGGAATAGCTGGTAAAACAGATCCATTTTATTATAAATCTATGAATATTGTGCTTAATTTTATTGCAGTTAAGGTTTTGCAGCAAATATATTAATAGTGAGGTACCACATTAAAACCTGACTAAAATGGATTACCTTGATGCCAATCTATCCGTGCACACAGGGAAGTTAGTGCCCAGCAGGATTCAATGGAGTTACTAAATTAAAGGCAGACATAGTTCATCTGTGCTGGAAAACAGGCATTGGTTATGTGACAAAGCATAACATCATTTTCTCCCCCTTTAACATAGCTTTATGCGGTCACAAGAAGAGATTTCTCATGGTATGTATATGTGAACCCACTTCCTTTTTCTTTTAAAGGAACAATTTAGAAATTATTGGCAACAATACGATCTACTGTGTAAGCACTAATTTCTTCTAAAATTAGTGTGCTTAAGACTGAAGGTCTTAGTGTGTGTGTGTGTGTGTGTGTGTGTGTGTGTGTGTGACAGACATTGAAGTGTGGAACAAATATACCCCCACCAGTGTTTACATACTGGATACGTCCATGATTCAGAGAGACCTGCATCTCCTTGCATAACAGTCATCTTTTATGAACATTGTAACACATGAAGAGCTTGCTTCATGATACATTGTTCAACCTCCCCTAAACAATGAGTAAGTTGCACTTGTATATGATCTATCAGCAGTATTTTAAGGGTAGCTGGAAGCAGACCTGTCTTGCTATTGCTTTGACTATCAGTCAGGAGTAGCTGAAATACATTTTAATTTTGGGTTTTGATAATAAGCATCTTTTTCTGCAGAATGTACCAGTCATCAAGTACATGATGCTTCTCTATTTGAAACATTGTGTGTTTTGGTTCTCAATGTTGACACTATATGCCTGGATTCCGATGACCAGTGAATATGCCTGCACATGTTTTCAGAATTTTAACAGAGTGGATACAATTTTCCTTGAGAAAACAGACCATTTCTCTTGAGACAGATTAAGTTATAATCTGTACATTTTTAGTTTTTAATTTCCTTCCCAATCTTGATAGTTAAATTCTTCATATCCTCCAGTCAGTAATTCAGGATCTCTTTTCCTGATTATCTGGAAGAGAAATAGTTTTAAGAACTTAAGAAATGCCACTTGAGGTCAAATCCATATTGCATTCCAGTGTCACTTCTGCTGGTGTTTGAAAGAATATGCTTGCCTTTTAGGTATCTTCTTTGAAAGGTTGGAGATGCCCTCCAAAATATCCCTAACTTTATAACATAGTCGGAATGTATTCCATCTCTTCTTAGACCCATTTAGATTCTCAGGCTGAACAATCTCTTAAAGCAGAGAGGGCAAACAAATGATTATTCCGTTCTCCTGCTTCAGATGAAATGTGGTCCTTAATTCTACCTGGGACTTTAGGATTTACTTGGTGTTTGCTGCATCCCAGACATTTTTATTAATATCAGATCTGGTGTTTTGTTGTCATTTTGTGGTTCAAGTCTGAACTTTTTCTTTCTGATTTGCTTTGTTTCAGGAAATCAGAATGGCACACGTTCTTCCCAGTGTGCACCCGGAGACAGGAAATTATGGTTAGCCTTTGGTGTGCTTGGATACTGAGGTATCCTTGACTGTCTATTGATGGTAGTAACTTGTTTCAAGTGCAAGCTTCGAGGTGTTTGTTTCCACCCGACTCTATAAGATTACAGGTAGGGTGGGCACTGGCTGATTATCACTCACTTTTACCATCAAAGATGGTCTAATTTTTTTGAAATTTTTTATTTTATACTAAAAGTTGTCCAAGGTATTTTCTCAAAAGTTATTTTTAAAAAATCTCTTTATCTAAACTGGATATAGATAAGTTATTTCCCTTTGTAAGACAATTATTTTAGTAAAATAAGTTGGATGAATAATTTGAAAGGGATATCTAGGACACTGAAAGGAACATTCATCTGAGGACGAACTTTTTGAAGTTACTCATTGTTCACAAATTATGTTTCCTCTGTTTCTCTATATATCTTTGCTTTTGCTCATTATTTGAAATCACTGAAGATATTTTATAAGAACATGCATAAAATTATTCAGTTCCAGGAGTATAAATTTTTATGAAAATTGCAACCTGTTGCAATGCATTTGATAAATTGCATGTATATTTTTATAAGAAAAAGTGAATAAAACTACTTGGATCATTTCTGTTTTTTATTGTTTTATCTATATGTTTCAGTTAATGCCAGCCTTCTGTCTCTGTCTTCCTCACACCAAGAAATTCATTGAGTGCCCCCATCTTAAAATACTAAATTAAAAAGCTTGGCAAATAAAGGAAAAGTGCTCTCACTTATCTCTATTTAAAACAAGAGTCAGACCTAGAAATGTTTTAAATTTTCTTTAAAATTCAGTAATCAAAACCAACATATAAAAGTATTATTTTACCTTGTTATTTTGCTGATGTTGCAACTTCTTAACACTAGTTTTGAATGCTTGATTTTTAGAGTGACCCGGCGATCTACAAAGAAAGCAAAAACATGGTATCCTATTTCCTGGGCTTATCAACATTAATAGCAACTACAGCTTTCTATTTTAGCTTTAAAATTAATATGACAATGAAAACGGATAGCCTGTTTTTGCAGATGCTTTCCACTAGAGCTAGAAGAACTATGCTCTCTGCATCCGCCCCTGAGTTTTGCCTTCCAGTTGGCGTACTGTTTCTTAGGCAGTGGTGTCAGAAGGATTGAACAAAGCTCATGGGAAAGATGAGTGATAACTTCATCTTGCAAAAAGTGTAGTTATTATTTTTTGCGTTATTTTTAAAGTCAGGTTCTGAGTCGTGGTTGCTGAAAAACAACGGTGCAATGACATTTGTTCACACAGTTTAAAAATAAAAGTTACTTTAAAATTTGATGTATATAATTCCAGACTTTTTAATATACATATTATATAATTTCTGATGATAGTGTATACACATTTTGCATCTTGCCTTTTCCCTCTTTACATTATAAGATGGATATAATATTTGGGGAATACTTTCTGACATATGTTCCCTTATCAGTAAATGGTTTTCTTTCTCCCAACATTCTGTCCATTATAATTTCAGGGAAAGGTGGAGAGAGGGTATCACTCTAGGAAGAAGAGCCTATCTGGGAGGTGTAGTTGGAGGACAAGTTCCTTGTTCCTTCCATCACCAGCTAAGGCAGCATTTCTGGTTCCTACTTACCCTGGCTGGGTGACTTGGAGGCTCAGAGTACTAAGGGATGGGTAGGTGTCTGGGGTCAGAACTAAGAGATCACAGGTGAGGGAAATAAGAGGATAGAAACTTTCCAAAGGGCCTGGTGAGGCAAGAAGAGGCCTCCGCCCACACTCCCCAAACATTTAGGCACCACCTTAGAGAAGGGAAGGAAAGGGAAAGGATTTTTGAGCCTGATTATATACTCCAAGGGAACTGAGTTGCCTAAATTGATTGCTCCAACTATTAATCAGATGAAGTTTTTAAAATCGGATTGGACTATATTAAACTCTAACCCCTCCCTGTCTTGGTTCCTTCCCTGCCACCCCTTCCCCATCCGTGGAGAAAGTGCTCATAAGGGAGTTAGGGACAGCTACTAGCAATAAAAAATGGATCCCTCCCTTGTCTGAGGTGTAGCAAGTGAGTAAATCTGGGATCTTACTGTAGTTAAGACAAGTACTTCCTTATTAAAATATCCTCATAGATGTCACTTTGCATGATCATTTCCTTAATCTGGCTCCTATATTTGGAAATAATTTTCATTATCATTAAAAACATCACAGAGAACACATTAGGCCTATTAAATTAAAGGACAAAGTGAAGATTTTTAGATCTGAGGAGGAAAAGTCAAATAATTTACTCTATTAGATCTAGATTTGCATTTTCTGCGTATGTATAATGATAATTATAATTAATAAAAGTCAAACTCATCAAGCTAAAAAAGGGACCTTTGAAAATGAAAATTTTGTTTATTCTTGGGAGAATTTTTGCCAAGTTCCTAATATAACTGAGTATGTATATAGGACAATTAAAATTTAAGAAAATGAAAAATGGAGTATATTCGTAAGTATTGAATTGAGGAAAAGAAGGAAAAACAAAGGTGAAAATAGAATGATGGCAGTAGAATGACAAAGAAAACAAACTGAAAATGTTCGTTGTGTATCCATGGACTCATCTCAGTAAGGCACCTGCCCTCAATATAATTTTCCTATCTCTTTCCTTCACTTTTGGGTAGACTAACAAAAAATGCAGCCGAGTTTACAATGCTTTAGAGAGTGCTGCTTTCAGTGTTAACATACTTTAGTGTCATCGGCTAATTTGCTTCTGAGTTTAGGTTTAAATGCCAGGAAGGGACTCAGGTTTCTCCTTATGGGGCTGCCCTTGGTTGATAATTACCAAATGGCTCCAATAATGCCTGCAGCAGAGCGGTTTACCCTGAAGAGCATCTGCTTTACTTCTCACCTAAACCCATGAATGTACTCCTGTCATCCCCATTATATGGACGAGAAATGTGGGGCTCAAAGTTGCTTCAGGTCACAACAGGTTGGGATAGAGCTTTAACTCAGGTCTCACTCTAAAGCCTCCGGTCTTAATCACCGTCTTCAGCTATGGTTGATAAGGTCTTAAACGGTCACCTGGTCCTCACATAAGTAAACTGTCAGAGTCACGTACATGATGGCATCTGGGAGGAACAGGAGTGGGGTCAGGGATCCAGGGGGGACCCTCAGCACCCCTGCGCTTCGGTTCTGAGGCGGCTTGTGGGGGCCGTGGGGTTTGTCCTCATGCTGAGATCAGGGTTTAACATTTAACATTGAGCAATTCCACTCCTTTCCATAGTTAACCGGGATAGTAGCTGAGTGTGTCTGTCATTGCACATATTTGCTATGCTTTTCCTTACATATTTGAGTGAACCATACAAAATTGCCAATATTTGATGATTTGTTACTGATAAAATGGTAATGCACATATAGTTGAAACTAATATACTTCTAAGTATACATAGTTTTATTATTAAATTATTACCCAGACAGGATCTATTATTCTGCAACTTACTTTTCTCATTTAATAAAATGTCCTATTTCTATGGCAGCTCCGGTAGACTATATTATTGCTTTTAACTGTTGTGTTCCGTCATGACTAAGACACCACACTGCATGTGACTCAACTATTTCTCCACAGATGCTCTGTACAGTTGTTCCACGATTCAAAGCAATGATGCTGGGAACGTTTTTATAAACATATCTTAGTGCACAAATGCAACTATTTTTGTAGGAATAGTTGTCTAAAAGTAGAGTATTTGAATCAAATTTAAAATTTTATTGATACCAACAAATATTTCTTGGAAAAAGGTTTTTTTCCAATTTACACATCCACCAGCAATGCTTGATAGGACTAGTTTCCCCTGATGTTACTCACACTGGATAATATTAACATTTTTTACTGAACTCATGAGTAACACATGATACTTCTTTATTGTTTTTGGATTTCCCTAATTATAGTGAGACTGAGTGCATCTTTGCCTATGTTTTCTTGGTCATCTGGATTTCTTCTATGAATTGTACTTGTGTATTCTTTGCCCATTTTAATATTAGCATGCTTGTCTTTTATTGATGTATAGGAGCTCCAATGATTATGGATGTTCAACCTTTACAATATAAGATAGGTTATAAATATTTTTCTCCCACCTTGTTAATATGTTAATTTTATTTATGGTGAATTTCCCCCCCTGTGGAAATTCTCCTTTTAATGTCATATGAAATTGGTGTCTTAATTATGGAAGGCTTTTTTAGCCCGGGATTATACAAATGGTTTTAAAAATAGTTTTCCTCATACTTTCAAAGTTTTGATTTTAGGTTTCAGTCTTTGATATAGAATTGATTTGTCTATAGTAAAAAGCTAATTTTATTTTCTAAATGGAAGGCCAGTTGTATTCTAAGCATTATTGACCAGTCAGTCCATACTTGCCCTACTGATTTGAAATGCTTGTTAAAATAGTCTAAATATAAGGGTCTATTTGGGGCTTATATATATTTGTTCTGTGTATTTATTGTCTGTCTTAGTGTTCTAAATATTATTTTATGTATTACTATCCTTCAGAGTAACCTCTCCATCATTGTACTTCAAGATTTTCTGTTGTACATTTTCATTTCCAGGAGAAATTTAGAACCAGAATGCCAAATTCCATATAAAATCCTGTTGGGATTTTAATTGAGATTAACTTGGAGAAAGTTGACAGCATTATCATAATCCTCACTCACTTGAATGGATATTCTTATGTTTTATGTTCTTTGTAAAGGTGCTTTATAAACATAATTTCATTTACTCCTTGCAGTAACCCAATAGGTGGGTTTTATTAGTCTCATTATCCAATGAGGGAATTGAAATTTTGAGACGTTAATTGGTCCAAGGTCACTTGATTAGTTAATCGCTAAGCCAAAAAATTTTTTTAAAAAATTTATTTATTTATTTGATAGAGCACAAGCAGGGGGAGCGGCAGGCAGAGGGAGAAGCAGACTTCCTGCTGAGCAGGGAGCCCGAAGTGGGGCTCAATCCCAGGACCCCGAGATCATGACCTGAGACACTTAACCGACTGAGCCACCCAGGCGCCCCGAACCAAAATTTTAATCACAATTTGACTCCAGAATATTGCTTCTTAACCATAATCGGGTTAAGTCGTTGTCTTTAAAGTGTGAATACTTTGAAAGAACAGGGTATGTTTCATGAAAAGAAAGGCTAAATCTCTCTAGCTTCTTTTTGATGGAGTAAGCAGATGGCCGTGAGCTCCCTAGTGGAAAATTAGAGACTGTGGCCACTAGAATGAGTAAGAGGACAGTAAAAACAAACCACAGGATGATCTACTCAAGATATGGGTCTCAGGTGATCACCACTGAGGAGATGTTCAGGTGTGTGTGATTGGAGACTCTTGACTGGGAAAGGCGAGTCAGGCTCAGGAAGAAGCCCTCCACGGGCAGAGTGCACGTGTGGACTTGATCCGGGTGTCACAGACTTGGAGAAGCGTTAGGAGCCTCTGGTTCCCTGATCGCTCATAGCGCCACCTACACCCTGAAGTCTGGTTCGTGAATAGAAGGCCAATTAATCTCGCCTCCTTTTCCCTCTTCTTACGAGCTTCTCTTAACCTTTCTGTTGGAAATAAAGGATTGATTAAACATATCTATAGACTAGACTACTATGTAATCATTAAAAATGATGGTACAGAAAATATTTAATGACATGGGGGAATGTTCTATGTAAAAAAGCGGTGTATAGAAGAAGCCAGTCTGATTCCATTTTGCTTTAGGACATTCTCTGTAAACATTCTGTACAAACATGTGCATCACAAGATAAGAACGGTTAATATGAATATCACATGATTTTTCTTTCTCATAATTCTTGTATTTTCCAAATTTCTCAGGATGAAAGCTATATTTACATAGGGAAAAAAATATTACACACACACACACCCCCCTCAACACCAGTTAAGGTAGGAGACCACGTGGTATTGGTCTTGAAGCCGACACGCTCTTTTTCCTTCCCTGCTGGTCTTGCTGAAATATACTGCTGAAAGGCCGGAGCAGTGGTCTCAAAGTGTGGTCCTTGGGCCGCCAGCAGCAGACTTAGCTGGGCCCTACCCAGACCTCCTGCATCAAAAAAGAGCGTAGCAGGGCCCGGCCATGTGTTAAAAGAAGTCCTCCCCTGGGAGATTTTGATGTGCACTGGAGATCGAGAACCCGTGGGTTTAGAGGAACGTATGCATTCATTCTAACGATAGGTTTCTCAAAAGCACGAATAACAAATTCCTGGATCTATAAAGTGACTGTGCTCGACCTACCTGCACGGAGCTCCCTTTCCCTGGATGACCTCACATTCCTCTGCGGGGGCACAGAGGCCCGGGTCCCGGTGGTGCCCACGCCCCCGGCTCTCGTGCCCTGGTCGGCATCGACACTCTGCTTCCTCGGTCCGCTCATTTCTCACACACTCGGCAAATTCGCCGCAGGCCAGGAATTTGCAGGGATCTGCTTGATCCGCTGTAAGAGATGGGCAGGTTTTAATGACTACGTGGATGCCTGAGCAGCGAACCGGTGGAAGTCAAAGGCCAGAGACCAAAGAGATTTGCCATCACTCCATTTGGAGTGGGTTGTCCAGTAATGGTAACAGACTGGAGTGAAAAGTGAAATGCACATTTCTGTATCTTTGAGATTATGGACACAGGTGATAACATATTTACTCTGAATATAATTATGCACAAACTTGGTTGGGCATCAGAATCAGCCAGAGGCCTTGTTAAAACACAGGTTCCCGGCCCCATCCTCAGAGTGTCTGAAGCAGAGGGCTTGGGACGGTGACTGAGGATCTGTGTTTTTAAGGAGGTCTCAGGTGATGCTGCCGCATCTGGAGAGCACGTTTGGTAACCGCTGCATTAGAGAATTAAGATTTTTTTTGTTTGTGTTAGGTTTTTAAGGTAAGCATTTTCTGCAGAGATGAGTTGTGAAAATATATATTTAAGATCAGGTATACCTTATAAAGTAGCCAAGCAGTCATATATGTGGATGGTTTTGAGAACTCAGGACAATTTCCTCATTTAAAAAGTATCTTTCTCTTAGTCCCTTGCTGATTCCTTAGGCCTTAATGTTAAGAGATCTCTCCTTTGGATTAATCGTTTTTCCCCTATTAAAGTTCAAATAGATCTCTAGTCTCTGTTTTTGAGAGGCTAGAGATCTATTTGTTTCAGGTCATTGTTTCATTTATTTAAAGTGAATGGCATTTGTACGTGCAAAGACTATGAAAGGCGTCCCAACCGGACCCAGCAGCACGAGCAGAGGCACAGAGGTGGGAAAGCAAGAGGCAGGAGAAGAGAGAGCCTGGGAGGCCCACTTAAGAGGCAGCAGACACTCATGGACAGGAAGGCAGGGAACCAAGACTGGAAAGATAAGGCGAAATTCTGGTAGGTCTTGAAGGCCATGCTAAGGAATTTGGACTCTATAGGCAGGGGGAGGCCGTGGAGGATTTCCGGGCGAGGGAAGGGGCTCATCAGAATTGTGTGTTCGAAGATCTGTAAATAGCATTGTCAGAATTAGGATGATTTCAAGTGATCATCTGGTCCTGTATTTCTCAAGTGGGAACATTTGCAGAACTCTAATTCAGCAGGACTTAACAGGTTTTACACTAAGAATAGGTTGGTGGCTAAATAAGCTTCCCCCCCCCCCCCAAAGGCAGGGTGAAATAAACGTAACAGCTTTCTCTCTCTTCCCTCCAAACTTATCCCCCTTCTCTTTTTTTTTTTTTAAGATTTTATTTATTTATTTGAGAGAGAGACTGAGAGAGAGGGAGCATGAGAGGGGGGAGGGTCGGGAGGGAGAAGCAGACCCCCCGCTGAGCAGGGAGCCCGATGCGGGACTCGATCCTGGGACTCCAGGATCATGACCTGAGCCGAAGGCAGTCGCTTAACCAACTGAGCCACCCAGGCGCCCCTTCTCTTTTTACTTTTAAATTTCTTAGGGTCATTAATAAGCTAATGTCTATTGTGAATCTTCAAGTGGGGAACATAGGTGGCTTTGCCAAGTTTACTGCCCATAGAAGCTCTGCGCAGGGTCACTGGGGGACACGGTGTGGGGTGAGAAGGCCAATGAACCTTTATGTTCATTCATCCAGCGCCTCCTAGTGGCGGCAGAAGTGATAGCGAGGGAGATGAGTAAAACCAGCCCCGGCGGTGGGCAAGAGCAGGAAAAACCGTGTTTGGGGCTCCCAGCAGGTAGGTAGACCTGCTAAAAGACTTCACGTGAAGTTGTATTTCTTTGCAGCATGAGGGTCCCTTATGGACAAGCAGGACTGACTAATGTGAAGTGGCTTCGTCTGCTTGAAAGTTCCTAAAGCTGGCCATGTTATGGGATGCTTGTCACTGTTTAGAAAATGACTCAAATTTACCCTGACAACCCAGGCGATTCACATCCAGGGCCAGGTTTAATAAATAACAGCTGTCAGTGACCTTACACTCAAGACTTGTAGTCTTGATAACGGAAGTCAGGGGGGAATAGTCGGAGCTCCATTTCCTTCTCTCCACAGCAGAGAAATATATTAACTAGGAAAGCTGACGGAACGCACAGATTCTACCCCTCTGAAGAGTAATAGCAAATGTGTGATAACCAAATGAGTTTCCCATTAAAAAAATATTACTGTTTTACTGTCATTTCCTTCAGCCCAGCCAGGCATCGTCTAGGCACCAGTAAAGCTGAACAGAACACAATAAGGCAACGTTGGAGAAATAAACTTATCCACATTCGGGGCCCCTAGACCAGATATATTTGAAAAACAAATGCACCTAGTTTATAAATAACTTGCTTTCCCCGTGTTATTTATTCAGGACCAGTCTACAGAGAAGTAGGAGACTTAAATCACCAAGCTTAGTTTTTGTTTGCTGTGTATACTTTACTGGGTACTAAGACAACATTAATTGATTCAACACATATCAGCGTGGCCCTTCAAAATCTTTAGCATTAAGAATTTCAGACCAGGGGCGCCTGGGTGGCTCAGTCGTTAAGTGTCTGCCTTCGGCTCAGGTCATGATCCCAGGGTCCTGGGATCGAGCCCCGCATCGGGCTCTCTGCTCCGCAGGAAGCCTGCTTCTCCCTCTCCCACTCCCCCTGCTTGTGTTCCCTCTCTCGCTGTGTCTCTCTCTGTCAAATAAATAAATAAAATCTTAAAAAAAAAAAAAAAAAAAGAATTTCAGACCAACTAACTGCTTTAGATTTTAATTTTATCCTTAGATAAAATCTTACATTTTAGATACAATGTTAGAGCTGAAGGTGTTTTAGAACCTTCTCACCCATTTGCTCACTTTGCAGATGAGGAAGCTGAGACTCAGAAGTTGAGTGTTGCAAAGCCCAAGGTTGTTTGTGTGGATCCCAGTGCCAGAGAAGGAAAGAGCCAGGAGGGGGAGCTGTGGGACCAGGCATGAAAAGGCAATTGCCGTTAATTAGAATCGTTAATAGAAGAGATTATATTTAGAAATTTAATCTGTGAAGCAGCCCGTACTGCTTCCATTATTATACTTTAAAAATACTTTTCCTAGGTGTGTTGATGGCCCTCTACTTACATACCAATCTTGAGGGGGCACCTACAACTTCGGGCTTCAGGCGAAGACTGAGAACTGGATGTGGGCTGATCATGGGGAGGAGGCGCCATGGAAGAGAAGAGATTGTAAAATGGATGAAAGTTTAGTAGAAATTTTTTAAGCGAAGATTTCCCATACTGTTATCATTTTCTTTCTTTGTCATACCCCAAAGACATTTCTCCTTAGAATGATGGACTCATTCATCAGTCACCTTAGGCCATACGACTATTTGCCTCCTCCTTAATACATCGCCAGGGCTTTGCACAAAACAAAATTTGCACAAAATCAGTCTGAACTTCCTCCTCTCTGCTCTTGGTTTGATCAGTACATTATGTAAACATTATGTAGCAACAACCTGAACAGTGTGTAGCTTGGAAAGAAGGAAGACAAAAGAGACTTGAGATCCATAGTTGATTAAGAAGAGTAAAACTGGATGCCATTTTCCAGAAGAATATTTTCAAGTCATAATCAAGTTGTGTGTGGATTTGAAGAAGTGAAGTCCTCATGACTGGTGCATAGCAGGCTTCCTGGATTTGCTTAAGCCCTCTTTCGATACATTCTTTTTAGGCACTATAGAGAGGTTTCTTCATGAGCCTGTACCACCCACCAAACAGCTACTATCGTTTGGGGTGGCCTCTGAGCCTACTATAATTGCTTGCTGGCAAGATGAATGAATTTTCTGTCCTTAACTTACTTAGGTAGCTCTTCTACACAGCGAATTTGACAATCTCTGTGTAAAGGCCAGGGCACTTGGCCTTAGTGTGTAGAGCCGTGACAGGAGCTGCTCGTTTGCAGCTGGTAGGAAAGTTCCAGGTCCACCCTGACACCAAGAGGTCCTGGCTTCGTCCCTAGCTTCCCATGTGGATTTTGGAGGGAGTCAAAGCATTAATGTCATTCCATTTCAGGCCTTGCCCTGACGTAGCCATAGGGATCATGATCTTGAACCTCCAGCTTCACCAGGAGTGCAATGACAATTATTTATATTAACAGGGAGCTCATATTTATTGAGGGCCATTTTGTGTTTGGCAGTGTGCTCGGCACTTCAAACATGTCTTCATTAATATTCACAACCATCTTCCAGAGCAGGTATCACTGACCTCATTTTCATAAGTGAGGAAACTGAAGTACATTTTATTTTATTTTTTTTTAAAGATTTTATTTATTTATTTGAGAGAGAATGAGAGAGAGCATGGGGGGGTGAGGGGCAGAGGTAGAAGCAGACTCCCTGCTGAGCAGGGAGCCCGATGCGGGGCTCAGTCTCAGGACTCCAGGATCATGACCTGAGGCCAAGGCAGTCGCTTAACCGACTGATCCACCCAGGTGCGCCCTGAAGTCCATTTTAGCTAGAAAGTATAACCCTAGATTAGCATCCACATGTCTGCTTACAATGTTCAGCTTTTGACATCATTCTAGTGGTTTTCCAATATGGGGTTTCCAGGAGACACCTCAGGGTCCAAGGGGCTAACAAGGGATGGTGGGGGTGGCGAGAGGCTCAAACATGCCAGCATCTTTCCTCTTACCGGTTCACATATCAGACTTCCACAAATGCTTTGCTTTGAACAAAGGCCCTCTTAACTAATCAAGAGCTCCAAACCACTGTCTGCCAAAACTCCTTCATTAGGCAGAATGTTTGCTTAGAGAAGCACAGTCTGATACTACAGCAACTCCACGTTTGTTCCTGTTGCTCAAATGTGACAGCAATGACCACGGCTTGAAGGAAGTGAGCTGCTACGTGGGGCTCGGGCATATGTGTATCATTCTGAGATGTCCAGTGTAAGCACATTTTATGTATCAGTTTCCCCCCTGATTTGCTTATGTAATGTCTTTTATCTCTGTGCCAAAGGTCCTGAAAAGCATTTTCAACTGGCTTACTGAAGAAGGATGTCCCTTAGCTCTTCATCATGTGATCAAAACCATTTAAATAAATGTCCCTTGCCTGCAGGGAACACTTTGAGGCATTTTACAGTTAACATTAAAAAGATTATGGTCTTGGTCACCAAGCAGTTTATAAATTCATAGGTCCCTGACGGTCCAAGACTGTCTTTCTCAAGCTTCTTGTCATGCTTGTCGCGCCTGAAAAAAGACTCTCCCAGTCTCTCAGGCCTCTGAGGGTGTCTGGTGCGCATGTCTCTAACCCCAGCTCATTGCACGGCGCCCCTTTCCCACGTACAGCAGACGGTCCTGTCACTTGCCCCCGAACTGATTGATTGCCTTCCTGCCCCGTTCTTTATAATTTCATTATGCGCCTCTCTTGCACTCTGCGGCAACACTCACGTGTTGGGCAGGAAGTGAAGCATCTCCTTTGATTGGGTCCTGTCCTAAGGCAAGATTTCAGCTCAGTTTGGCTGAAACTCAGGCTTCCCCTTGGCTGGCCTGGGCTGAGGACCTGTTAGAACGTCTTTGGCAGGGACGCCGCCTCTCCAAGCCTTCAGCAGCCCATTTCAGAGTGATGAAACCGAGTGTTCGCTAGATGGCGCTCAATAGCAGCGGAAGTAGGAATAGACTTAAGGGATGAAATTTTAAGAGCCCCAACCGCTTTCTGTCTTCTTAAAAACCGCTGTGCCGTGCGGACTGGTGGAGGGAAGGGAAGTCTGGGAGGAATTCGCCGGTGGCGGAAGGAGCTCCAGGGTACCGCAGATAGAGCCATTAGTACTGCGTGATGACCGCGACAGGTCGGGCCTCGACGGCTGGGGAGGGCGGTGGAAACTCCTGGGTCTTTTCCCGTTCCCGTAAGGCAGAGCTAGGGCTCCGGAGGTCCGATGCAGGCGGGCCCCCCGCGCCCTGGCGCCCAGCGTCCCCAAGCCTCACACCTGCACGCAGTGACTAGATTTCCCACGGATGGCAGGGGAGTAAACCCCGCCAGGGACACGCACCTGCCGCTGCGAGGGGTGGGGGTGGGGGAGGGATGGGGCGAGGGCAGCTGTAATGCCGTCTCTCCGTCCCCTCCCAACTCATAGCCAAGGCTTGGAGGTCTCGGTTTCGCTGGTGGTCATGAGGGGAGGCCTTTGCCTAGAGCAGCAGAGAAGGACAAATCAACCTGTCCCAACCACTGGTAGTCTGCAGGGCGCAGGACACACGCTTAGCCCCCCATACTCTTAAGTGCTCAGGACCATGTTTTAAATTCTTCAAAATGAGAAGAAAACAATATAATCCACGCTGGATATTCCTTTTTATACCAACAGTCATGAGATATGACTTTAGGTATTTTTATTAATTTGATTGATTTTAAGGATTTTTACAATTTGTTTTAGAGAGAAATCATGAGCGGCAGCAGGAGAAGGAGAGGGAGTCTCAAGCAGGCTGCGCTGAGCACGGGGCCCAATCTCGGGGCTCCATCTCACGACCCTGAGATCATACCTGAGCGGAAACCAAGAGACCGGGGCAGAACTGACTACGCCCCCCATGTGCCTCTAATTTTAAGTATTTTTATTAATTAATGTTAATATTTGTATTAATATTCAGGAAAGGCCTAGAGCCCACGAAATCTTAACGCAGCACTGGTAGTCTATTTCCTTCTCAAGATGTGAATGTTACCCTAATACAGCGTTTGGTGCTCGGCACTCAGTAATCTGTATAAATATGCCTATAGCCTTTGAGCTATAATGCGGGGACCTCACCTTCCACACAGGCCCATCTGGTTTATTTTCCCAGATCCTGAGAACATTCTGGGATTCGCCGCACCAGCAGAGGGAGCGAGTCCGCTCGTCGGGGCTGTTGGTGCTGCAGCCTCCAGGAAGGTGCCCTGGGTGGGGGAACAATGCTAGCATCCGTCTGTGGACTTGGGAAAGTAGGTTAGCATCTTTAGTCCCACTTGGCCTTCTATAAAATAGGCTATTTAAACCAGATGATCGCTAATGTCCCTGCAGCTCAAATATAAATCTCCCGTCCTAGGTGTCCTACGGGAACCGCACAGCTGAACATTAGCGGGACACATATCTCTAGAACTGCTGATGGCATTCAGTGATCAAAAGAACTTTAAAAAAAAATCTGTAACTAAAGTTAATATTTCATTGTTTTATTATTGGCTAAACATGTTTTGCTTATGCTTTATGGCTCAAGGGCAGGATTAGGGTGAGAATAATCATTAGATGATAAGAGAGTACACAGCATAGCACCCACCATGCATGTGGCTGGAGCTTAACACACATCTGTGGAACTGAATAAGTTACTAATGGGAGATCTTTCTGGGTTAAAGGGACATGTAATGTGAAAAACTTTGGGTTTCGTTTTAATTATCCACTGTTCTCAAGAACAATAACCACAAACTATTTATCCTAGGATCTCAGAAACTTTCTTCTGTGAATGGATGTGTGAATGCCCTTACACATCTTGCCCTGGCTGAGAGACTCAAGAATTATTTCTGCTCTTGGTCATTATTTGTATCTACCAAACTGAGGCATTTTGGGTGCATCGGTGCTAGGACCTGAGTGTCCCAGGATCAGCTGGTGGAGGGAGAGCTCTGAACGCAGGGGCTGTGGGAGGTAGCCCGGCAGCTGCTCCATGCAGGCTTTGCATTCAGGGCTTCCGTGAAGGATTCCAGGAGCGTCCTAGGGAAGCTCCATGCAGTGGCTCACGTGTGGATTGAGGGCCCGGGTTGAAACTCTGGAGAAGGCTAAAGGTACCTGGCGGTCCAGGCAATATCGGGGTTCCCTCATGGAAGCAGGTAGGTTAACAGCCAGGAAGCACAGGATGGCAACAGGGTAAAAACAAGACATGGGGCCAGAGACAGAGGGCAGAGGGCAAGGGCAGAGGCTGGGAGAGTCTCCTGGAAGGAGAATTCCTGTGGGTGCCTCAGCTCAGAAGGGACACTCCTAGCAGAGCCAATAGGACATGTGAAGGGGGCATTAAGAAGTTCAGGACTTTTGTTTCTAAAAGTGAACTTTTTTGGGGGGGGGATTTTCTTTTTTTTTTTTTTTTTGAAGATTTTATTTATTTATTTGAGAGAGAGAGAATGAGAGACAGAGAGCACGAGAGGGAAGAGGGCAGAGGGAGAAGCAGACCCCCCGCTGAGCAGGGAGCCTGACGCGGGACTCGATCCTGGGACTCCAGGATCATGACCCGAGCCGAAGGCAGTCGCTTAACCAACTGAGCCACCCAGGCACCCGGGGGGGGACTTTCTAAGAATATAACAAAATACTATAGGAAATTTCACTTGGTGAAATGTGAAATCTAACAATTCATTTAGGATTAAACTTAAGTGTGTTGTCATTTTTTCTAAATAAACAACCTTTGTATAGCCAGTAGGAGGGCTGATAAGACTCTTTATAGGGCGCCTGGGTGGCTCAGTCGTTAAGCATCTGCCTTCGGCTCAGGTCACGATCCCGGGGTCCTGGGATTGAGTCCCCATGTCGGGCTCCCTGCTCAGCGGGGAGTCTGCTTCTCCCTCTGCCCCTCCCCCTCCTTGTGCTCTCTCTCTCTCAAAAATAAATAAAATCATAAAAAAAAAAAACCAAAAAGACTATAAAGAGGCAGTAGACAGACTTGAAGAAAGCACACAGAACTGCCACCGAGTTCCAGCTGCAGCCCTAGGTGATTGTGTGACAAGTAAAAGGTAAGTTACTTACACTTCTCTGAACACAGTTTCTCCAACTGTGTAATGGGGAGAAATACCTACTTTGCATAGTTCTTTATTAAGATTAAAATTAGTGTCAATTAGTGTCAAATAGTGTCAATTAATAGTTATTGTTTTTATTGTCACTATTGTGATATGTGACATCTACTACCTTTTCAGAGCTGGCGACTAAATGGGAGTCTTTCAAATTATGCAACTTTCCCGATAAAATGAGTTTGCTCTGGCTGGAAGCATCCTGGATGCCAGACTGTAATTAATTTCTTCTTTTTTTTTTTTTTTAAGATTTTATTTATGTGACAGAGAGAGCACAAGCAGAGGGGGAGAGAGGGAGAAGCAGGCTCCCTGCTGAGCAAGGAGCCCGATGTGGGACTCGATCCCAGGACCCCGGGATCATGACCCGGGCCGAAGGCAGCCGCTTAACCGACTGAACCACCCAACCGACTGAGCCACCCAGGCGTCCCGAGACTGTAATTAATTTCAATGTTCACTGTTACCAGCCTTGCAATCTACCCATTTTTGAGGAGACTTCTTAGGAATTCAAGGAGAGAGTGAGTTAGAATAAGTATGTGTAGTTTTGCATTTTTGAAATCTTCAACCTGCACAGCTAACTGGCATAAAAGCCCTCCATGCTTCTAAAGAATTTTCAGAGCAGCCTAAATGAAAGACAACTCTAGCTGCCAGGATGCTGGCAGAATCCTGAGCAACTGTGATTTTATTTGGTTTTTCAGTTGATAAATCACAGATAGTTCTAACACTGGTTTATACTTTCTATATCATAGATTCATTTATTTGGGTTGTTTTCAAAAGCTGAATGACAACCACACGCAGTGATAAGCCTGTGTCACTTCTCTTACGTGTCTGCCCCTCTACAGATGTCATTTGGCCTAACCGATTACTGGCCCTCATTTAGAGACACATCCAGGAATTCAGATGCTGATCTGAATGTGGAATGATACTCACCTAGAAATCTCATGAGAAGTTTCAAAATTTCTCCTCTTCTCTTTAGTCTAAAAGTAACAACGGAATCATATTCCCCCCTCCCAGGATTACCACCACAAACTACATTTCCACCCTGACGTTATGCCAAAAGAAAACAAATGAAAAAGACTTGATTGGATTTTGTTTCAAATTTTGCAAATAGAATTAAATAAGTGGTCTATCTGGGCATTGCCTGTAAATATGGTAAAATCAGGGCATAGAAAAGAAATGCTAAATCCTCTGACCAAGACTGCCTTAACCTTCCTCTTAGCTTGACTAACTCTAGACCCCTGACTTCCCTTTTCTTAGAGTAGTTAGTTTAGGGGCACCCTGGAGGCTCAGTCATTAAGCATCTGCTTTCGGCTCAGGTCATGGTCCCAGAGTCCTGGGATTGAGTCCCACATCGGGCTCCCTGCTCAGCAGGAAGCCTGCTTCTCCCTCACCCACTTCCCCTGCTTGTGTTCCCTTCTCGCTGTGTCTCTGTCTGTCAAATAAATAAATAAAATCTTAAAAAAAAAAAAAAGAGTAGTTTACAAAACTTGTAAATTCATTCTCTGCTCCTTTGAGATGTCAATCTTCTTTAAAGCTTCTTGCCAGTATTACAACTCAAGACTGTCTTCCCCAAGGACCTAGGTTCTGTTCCTTCGAAACAGAACCATCAAAGAAGAGAGCACCCCCTATCCCCCAGTCTCTGTGGCAGGGTAGGAGCCTTGTTCTAAGTTGTAAGACAGGAGGGGGACAGGCCATGTGGATGGTCTCATTTTCTACTTTATCCCAACCTCACTAAGATCTCACCTCCGCTGTTGCCACTCTGCTAGATTGCTTCTGCAAAGGGTTCTAGGGACCTCTGGACTGTCAGCTTAAATGACCTCCACCCATCGTTCACTCACAGCTGCTGAAATTGCTGTCTCTCCTTGCTCTTCTCTCTTCCTGGCTTCTGCAACACCATCTTTGGCTCCTTTCAATGACAATCCTTCTATTCCCCATGAAGTGTTGGGGTTCCTCAGAGATTCAGTCCCAGTTCTCCTTTTCTCCTGCCCTACACCTTGTCCTGGGCCATTTTTTCACCTGTTCTCTGGTTTCAACTGAAGTTTCTCAAATATATATTTTCCACACTGGCCTCTGGCCTCTACTTCATAGGATAGTAATCAGTTTACCGAATGTCCATTTCTGTAAAACTGGTTTTCCCAAAAACATTTTTGGAGTATTTTTATATCCTTAAGATAGCTTATTAATTTTTGCTTTGTTTTCTGCATTAAAAAACTTAAATGAATTAATCTATGTAGCTTTTGTAATTACCTATATCTTTTTGTTAAGTATTTTCAAAATTGGCAATATTTTAGGAATGATGAACTATATATATATATATATTTTTTTTTTTTTGAGAGAGCGTGCATGAGTGTGCACGAGAGGTAGGGGAAGGGGCAGTGGGAGAGGGAGAGAGAGAGAATCTTAAGCAGGTTTTACGCCCAGTGGGGAGCCCTTTGGGCTCGATCCCAGGACCCTGAGATCATGACCTGAGCCGAAATCAAGAGTCCGGCGCTCAACTGACTGAGTCACCCAGGTTCCCCCAAATTATATGTTTTCATTTTGTAATTTTGAGAATACTTTAAGGACTGTTTAGTACTTAGTTTGAAGACTTTTTGAGTTTTACAAAATTTTATTACAGTTTAAACTGTAAAAGACCATAGTCGTAAAAAAGGAAAGGAAGAAAAGAAAAGAAAAATAGGACACCAAATTAGGTGCACATGGACTGAACAGGGGCTTTTAGACAACGTGGCTTCGAAGGCGCTGGCTCAGCATGCCTTTCCCTTCCGGGCTGAGCTCCCTTCTTTCCCTACTTCGTGTCCGAAGCTGCTGTAACAGTGAAATAACTGAAGTACCCTGAAACTTCCAGAAGTGTCTGCATCTTCCTCCTGCCCTTTTTGGAGGAGCCAGGCCCCACCCTTCTCTGCCAGGTCGACCACGGAGACTCCCCAAGGTACCACACACTCAATAGCGCCATCTGTCGAGAAAGACTGTCATGACATCCCCTGGCCTCCAGAATGAATGAATCTCTCTTTTGTGCGTCGTAATCTTTCTGTTCATATCCTGATCGTTGTATTTAGTAGACTTGATTATAGCTCTTTGCATATAGATCTGTTTCTCTTGGCTGATAGGCATTTAACTCCTTAAGGGCAGGAATCCACTTTTGGGGTTCTAGTGCCTGTAATAGTGCCTGGCTGGTAGCAGATAATCCCTACTTACTTAATATATGAATGAACAGGGACCCAATCATGATTGCATTATCATTTACTTGTCTAACTTTTCTGTAACAGCAAAGATAAGGGCCAGAAGGAGTAAGACCCTGGTGGTTTAATAAAAACCATCCAACAATTGGAAATAAGGAGAAACGTGGACTGCATTAACCTTAAAAGTCATGCTAGAGTGGAGGGGAAGAAATGAAGGGGGGGAAATCGGAGGGGGAGACGAACCATGAGAGACGATGGACTCTGGAAAACAAACTGAGGGTTCTAGAGGGGAGGGGGGGGAGGATGGGTTAGCCTGGTGGTGGGTATTGAGGAGGGCACATTCTGCATGGAGCACTGGGTGTTACGCACAAACAATGAATCCTGGAACACTACATCTAAAACTAATGATGTAATGCATGGGGATTAACATAACAATTAAAAAAAGAATGTTCACAGCAGTTTAGTTCATTAATAGAAACTGATACAAAACAAATATCCATCAATAAAAGAATAATACAGTTAAAAAAAAAAAAAGTCATGCTAGAGCACTAACAAGTCCCCCTAGCAAATAGGGATTACCTGTGGGCCAACCCAGCCAGCTGCCTGCATTTTTACGGTCTGTAAGCTTTTAGGTTTTTAAATGGTTATATAAGTACCTACATATACTATCCTCGATTTTGCCCTTTGCTCACAGAGCCAAAAATTTACTCTCTGGCCCTTGAAGGCACACTTTGCTGACCCCTAAAATGCAGCAACTTTGTCTGATTTACCATTTGCTCTTGGTGATGGTGTTTTACAACTCCTGAGAGTTAGAAGGTATTGTATAGAAAATGGATAAAACAAAATGATGGTACTTCCTGTTTCCTATGTAGCATGACATCCTCATTTCGTCATTCTGCTTTGTTCTCTGGCTATACAGAATTCCCATTTTCAGAGCCTCTTTAGACCAGATTTGTCATCCTAGTGATTCCCTTATTAATGAGTGAAATAAAACTTTGATATACGCTCACTACCTATTTGTATGAAAATTATTGTTTTTCACATTTTAAGGATTATTCTTTGATAAGGGTTGGACGAGGTTGGGCGAGGAAGGGATGGGTAGGGCTGGTGGATCCCAGGCCTGGGCAACACTGGACATGAGGTGGGAGAACCTCCACTGTTGTGCAGTCTGCTTCTGATCTCCTGTTTCTCCCAAGAAGGTCGTAAGGAAGGGCAAGGGGTGAGACACACAGTAAGTGTTGCTGTATTTGGCCATTCTGGTTGGGAAAAGGTTAAAATTATAGGATGCCCTCTCTGTTTTCCAGGCATAGATTCTTGGGATTCTCTCCCAGAGACAAAGCTGGGTATTTATTCCCGGCACATGGTACTTCCTGCAGCCGCCCCTTTTCTCTCTAAAGTTTTCCCGTTTTAATTCTCTTTCAGGGAGAGTTTTCTCAACAGGTTGGACCAGTACCAATGAGTTCAAGCAAACACTGGCAAGATCAAACATGAATCAGGGAGGTTTCTTGTATTTGTTAGATGACCTTCTGGAATTTTCTGGAATTTTGATTCTAAGTGCCCCTCAGACCTCTTTTACTACATGCTGGGGGCTGGGCACTATTGTACATCAGCCCAAGCCTTAGACACTAGAAAAGGCTATGCCAGCAATTGAGCCAGGGGCTGTGTAAACTGGAATTTGAGTCCAAGGAACCTGAAGTAATTATCTTCATTTGGGGTCCAGGGACCTGAGAGGCAACATGATCATTGGTTGCACTGGTTGGTTGTACTAGGAGGACATTTTAATCAGCTTGCCTGTCAATCACCATGACAGCTTACCTCCAGTTTACTACCAAAAAGAGAAAATCTGGATCAGTCAAGTCACATTGAAAACCTAGGAGCAAAACAGCTGTCATATTCTAGATTAAAGGAAAAAAAAAAAGGAAGAATACTACTGAAAATCATCTGCATTTGTTCTCTCAATTTATCTTAAAATCTGGACACCCACTTTTTTCTATGATCACAATACTAATATTGTGCATGTTCCCCCAAACTAAAATTATACAGGAGAACTCAGGCTAGAAACACTTTATTGTATCTATAGATTTTTGGTTGTTTTGTTTGTTTTTTGAATAGTGTATTAAAATTCAGGTTCAAGAAGTTTTATAAGATAAGCAGATTAATAGATATAAGAAGTTCATTACCTCTGTTGAGAAGCAATGGTGGTGAGTGTTTTAGGGTTGGGGCCGTCCCTGCCTGGACTGGAACAGGATGTGAACAGGGAGGAGGAGTGGTGGATAGTGTGAGGATGAAGTGGGGGTGTGCAGGTCTGTCGTCAGGGTGGGTGCCTGACTGCTGCTCGCTCTTGGGTGGCCGCCTCTCCGTCCTCCGCCGCCACCACCCTCCCAACGGCAGCTCGCCCTGCTGCCACCAACATGTGTGTGCCTGGCATCCTGTCGCTCCAGCTCTGGTGCAGATGAAGTTTCTCCAGGACGAAGCTCTACTCAGGCTCCCCTGAAATTCTCAATTTGGCCTCCACTTTTGAGCTTCAGTGTTCCCCTCTTCATTGTCCAATTTTAGCAAGAAGAATTTCTTCTTAGTAAGTTCTGTCCACTGCCCTCCATCCTGCTCTTTCCCTATAAATTCCCACTTGCCCATGCTGTACTTGGAGCTAAGTCCACTCTCCCCTACGTCAAGACTCCACTGCAGTGGTCCCTACATCCATGGAGATGGCCCTCCTTGAATAAGGTCTTCCTTGCCATTGTGCCAAGTGTCACTGAATTTTTTTTTTTTTTTTTTGGTACTGGCCATCTTGTTGGCTGCTCAGCCCTCGCCACCACCAACCACCACTGCGTGAGACCAGCCCAGAGGGGCTAGAATTCTCTACATTAATCTCTAGCCCTGAATTCTCTCTTGCCTTCAGACATTAGGTCTCAATGAAATGGGATTTAAAGGAAAATTCAGTGCTTTCTTCATTATGCCTCAGTGATTCCCAAACTCAGAAATTTGCAGCTAAATGTGGCACATCAGAAAGTGCTCATTACACAGTCTTTTTGAATGAAACAGGCAGAGGTCTGATCGTTCTGATCTGCCTTTGGCCATCCTGCAAGTTCTTTTGGGTAGGGAGTGACTTCCATGTATTCATGTGTTATATGATGGTGGATGAATGTCTATTGTTTTGGATTAAGCATGTAGAAGATGGTCAAGGTCTGATAATCAACCACTTGCTGGTTACTTGGGCAAGTCTACCCTTTGCCTCTGGGGAAATAACTAAACCAGGATCTCTAGGGGGGCAGTGAGGAGCTCACCTCTACTCCCTGCCTGTTTGTATCTTCTTCCTTCCCCACCCCCTGTTGATTGGAAGGAATGCTTTTGGGGGCAGGTTGGCACAGTGCCTTTCCCAGTAAATAGGAACCATTTTAGGTATTGGATTTATCTATTTTGATATATATAGAGTAATCTGTAAAGTTACATTGTTATATATTTTTAACTTTTATAAAATCCTTATTTGCTTTCTAATTCTGCTGTCCTTAAATTCTTTGGTTCAGGCTTTACTTACGTCCTAGCTGGCTCACTACAGCCATCTCTTGGCAGACCTCATCCATCCATCCATCCATCCATCCATCCATCCATCCATCCAACCATCCATCCATTATTCTGTGAGTTTTCAATGTATCAGAAATTCAGTATCCAGTAAGAAATAGCGTAAGGTAATGTCCCCGGCTGTCCCATGTGCTCTGGCCTCCCCTGTTGTTCTACCATTAAAAGAATAAATTGCCCACGTACCCCACAGTACACGAGGCAGTCTGGAGGCGTTTCTGGGATAGCTCCGTATAAATTTGGCTCCAGCAGGGAGTGAAACCAAAGTTAACAGCATTTCGTTTTGGTTGCTTTTGGCTTCTTAGAGGAAAAGCTACATAGTCAAACCAGTCCCAGGAAATAAGCATAATTTCCGTTCCAGCCTCCACACAAATACCCTGTCAGGGTACTTTTTATTGTTCTCAAGGGTACCCTATGCAGATCACAAATTACTAATCAAGTTAATAACGACAACGTTACAATATTAACTACCAGTATTCCTTAGTCGACTACGATGTGTCCAACGGTGTGCTGGGTGTTGCAAACTTTCTTTCAGTTAATCCTCACAACTGTTTACTATCACCATTTTCCAGCTGTGGAAACTGAGTGCTGCTGTTAGCGCATGGGATTCACATTCAAGACTATGGCCCCCCAAAGTCATTGCTATGCTGCGTTTCCTTCCGGCATCACCAGGGCCCCCTCTGCATCTCTGGCAATGGGACACCAGCTTCCGGCTGTCAGTTTCTAAGGCACTACTTAAGTGGTCCCTCCATTGAGAAGCCCGTCTTCATGTCAGCACACCGGTGTTCTCCCCTGTCTCAACCTGGCTCCTGGTGCTGCTGACCTTCTCATGTTGTTGGATGGGTCTCTAAGTCGCCTGTCAGCTCTCCAAAGGAGGAAGGAAGGGAGGAGATTGGACCCTCACCTCTGTTATGCTTTCCAAGTTCTGTAGCCGTCCCTGTTCTTTGCTTTCAGTTGACTGAAGAAATTGGTCTCCTGATCCTAACTGGCAGGCACCCTCTGGTTCCTTCTCAGTTCTGAGGTGGTTTTCAGAGGAAGAGGCAGTCTATTACTAGCATTTAGGAGGTCTTTGATTTTTTTACGGGGTCCTCAGGGCTTTCTTAGCTGCCCCTGTTCAGAGGTAAGCACTCCCGGACTTAGTGCCTAAGGGTGATCTGTCTTTTTAATGAGCCTGTTTACTGAAATAGGAGGCAATTTTCTTAAAGTTGCTCAAAGTTCTGCTCTGTCAAAAATAAGTGTTTCCCAACTGAGCCTCTTTGTTTGCATTTTGCCCAAGGCCTTTTCCCTCTGCCTTCATTGTTAGTCCACAGAAAGCCAGAGAGGATGTTATAGATTCACTTCACTAATTCATAGCCAATTAGGAAGCTTTGTTTTGAACCCGACTAGGTCTCCTGGGCAGTAGATTCGGAGCCTTGCCCCTCGGCACCCTGGGGAATTTATTGGTTAGCAGACAGAATTTTGAAAGTAATGGCTGTAGCGGTTCCTAGTCTGGGCGTAGCTGGTTAGAATGGTACACACAGTGTTTTATTATCAGAACGATATTTGCTTTCTATTATGTAGCTTTGGACTAACCCCCATTATCTTTAAAAGTTTTCACCTCTAACACCTCTCTGTTTTAACCTGCACACGGAAGCTGATGTAGGGTGTACAAATGGGAAGGGACATTATTTTCTTCTTTCTTTGGTGATGGTGCAGTGGCTTTTTTTCCAAGTTTGGATTTTGGTCTAATGGTTAGTTTTCTTTCCTCAGGACGCTGTTTCGTTTCATCCTGAATTGGTTATTAGGAGGCCATTCTGATAGTTAACTATGACTGGAAGGTTTCTTAGGTAGAAACCCTCCAGGTTGTTGCAGTTTGCTAAAAAAGTGCTTCTGACTTCTAGCAGAATGCAAATTAGCTTGGCTGTGGGGAACATTAAAAAATAACAACAAAAACAATCTCTTAAGGCACAGCAAAAGTTGTGTTCTGAGGGTGAAATTAAAACTCCCAGATTGTGAAGCATGAGGTGTGTTTGTTCTCTGCTTTTTGATGGAGGAAAACTTTAACCTGCGTGGTTTAGGACCCTACCTTTCTAATAAGGTGATCCATTAGCTTCCAAACTGTTATTTATTTAACAAGTGGGATTTTAATTTGATTTTTGTGGCCTCAAAGTTGAACCGTTTGCTAAACAAACAAACAAAACCAAAAAAAACTCTCACCATTTTCTGGGTTGGATTTTTTACCTGGTTCAATGTCAAGAGAGTAGCTGTCTATCTCCAGGTCAAGTCGTTGGGCTGCAGCAGAACGAAAATCCTCCAAGACCCCTTGCACAGCCTTGGTGAGGTTATAGGGCACCGACTTAGCAAACCTCATTTTGCTATTCACGATCACACTCCCATTTCTGAAGTTAAGTATTTCAAGTTGCTTAAATCCCGTAAGATTGGAGCGCAGATAGGGAACCAGCTGCAAAATAAAAGATGGTTCACCCTTAACTGTGTTCTAAGTGCTCAGCTGCTGCTAATTCCATTTATACTCACTTCTCATTATCTGAGGCATAAATTTCAGTTTCTTTTTGATTGTCTTTATTTTTGTGTTTGGATTTAATGTGAAAGCAGAACACGACTATTTAATGATCTATTTGCACTGATTATGTCCCATATTTCCACCTTTCTATTTGTCTATTGAGATGGATGGCAGTGATTTTCTTCATGATGAATTGTGAGAACAGAGGATTTTTTAAAAATCTAGGCCAATGTTATCAGCAAAGCAGGAATGACAGGTTCAGTTATTTAAAAAAAAAAAAAAATTCAAACAAATAAAAACATGTTCCAAACTGAGCCCAGGAGCAGACTGACCTCCGCCTGTATAAATGGGACATCTATTTGGAAGCAACCAATTGAAATGACCTATTGAAGTGACCTATTGATGTGAAGCTTACACATCAGCTTGTCTGTCTATGCAGGACATGTTTCACGGTCAACACATAGGCTGTGCAATGGAAACAGCAGGGAACTGACAGTCAGGGGACTTGGGTATCAGTTCTGGAACTGTCCCCAGCTAGCTGTGTGACCTTCATCAAACCATTTATCCATTGTATTGTACCTCAGTGCCCTTATCTGAATTGTAAGGAAGAAGAAAAAGTGGTTCCCTAAGGACCTTTTCCAAATTGTAATTTAATAATCTCAAAAGTCTGCCCACGGGCATTGTGCTTCAGAGTCCTACAGCTGCGTATTGTGAGCCACCACCTCCCCTGAGATCCCTTTTCAGAAATGTCTGAAACTCAGCAGTGTCTGCCTTGTTCTTGGCGCTGAAAGTTAACCCCTTCTTTAATAAACTGAAACCTACGAACACAGAGAGTACACAGATGCAAGCTACAATCTCCCAGGCTTAGCCCAGGTCTACTTTTTCTTGTCCCTGTCCCCACCGCACCAGAATTTTGACTCTAATCTTGCCCACATGCCAGTAGCTTCCCCCCTCCCACAGGTTATTGTAAAAATAAAATGAAATTTTATACAAAGTGTGGAACTTCTCAGTCTACTCTCAGTACTCTCCTACTTACATTGACTGGGCTCATTTTTTGCATCTTAGCATTGCATTGGCCTCTGGTGCGAATTCCCTGTCTTTAGTATGCAGCTGATTAGCTGCTCCCTTCTCCCAAATCCATTTTCTTCTTCACAGGAAAGAGGCTGCCTCGCTAGAAACCACATTTCTCAGCCTCCCTTGCAGCAAGATATGACCATGTGCTAGTTCCCATCAACATAATATGAGTGGAAGAGATGTGGGCAACTTTGGTATCACTCACTTTCTTATGAAACTGCTTGCCCTGGGCGTCCTCTCTTGCCCCTTCTCACAAATGGAAACAGGGATTTACCCGTGACTCAGCTTTGTGTGAATGAGCAGACACCATTGGGGTTGTCAGAGTTATAAGACAGAGGAAATGTGAGTCTCTGGATGACACTATAGAGCAGAACTGCCCTACCCATCAAGTTGAAGAGAAATAAACTTGTATCTTATTTAAGTTACTATATATATATATTTTTGAAGTATAGTTGACATACAATGTTGTATCAGTTTCAGGTGTACAACATGGTGATTCAACAAGTCTATCTGTTATGCTACACTCACCAAAGTGTAGCTACCATCTGTCACCATATTTAAGTTACTATATTTTTGATCTCTTCAGTATGGAAGCTCAGCATGTACCCTAATTAATACACCTGAGCTAGGTGCACTGGGACTCTGTTCCCTGAGATTGTCCCGGTATCTACTCACCTCACCTTACTGGGGTGGGGGGACATTGCACAAAGTCTTCCTTTAAAGTTCACTTGAAGACCTTGGTTTTTATGTGGTTTTAATGTGCATAATGATTTAATTTATATGAAGCTTACAAATATTTTTTGTTATTTTCAGAAATTCTAGGATTTTTGTATTGTGTACTTGACTTTAATTGGCTGTGACTGCATACAGGTATCACATGGTTGAGCATTTCTTATTATATGTGTGTTTCTTATTGTACATGTAGAAACAAAATAAACATGTGAGTTTTGGGGGTATTGTATAATTAAAGATATATGCCATCATGATCTTCATCTCATTTTCTTTGTTAGGGATGAGGGATGATATGTCATTTAGCTATTTTTTAGTTTTACAAGAACTTAAGGGGAACTAAGAAAGGAGTCCTTACACTTGAACTCTCAGCCTCATCTGTTCTGGACCCTTCGAGTTTTGAATCCTTCTATCTGATGGCTAGAAAACAGCCTGTGGCATTATAACTTACGGAAAGGTTGCTCAGGCTGCTTTTAAATTCCACATTCAGTACTTGGGTGGCTATGTATTATTCCTGGGAAAACTACATTAGGAATAACTATAATGAAAAGATCTTAAGGATAAGATCTCATGGGGCTGGGTGGCAGGGTCTGCCTGGAGCGTCCACCGCAGAACTCACTTGCTTATTGGATCTGAATCCATCCCCACACTTTAGCTGAATACCTTCAGCAACAGCTATGTCAGAGGCTTGTCTCTTCCAACGTTCATTGCTCAAGACAGCCAGTGATGATATTATAAAGTAACAAGAAAAAAAGAAAGGACATGCAGGGAATTGGAAGCAGTGCTTACTCACCAGCTGTATGAATTGTTGCTCCAGAGCTTGGTACTCCAGAGAGCTCTTGTTGAACAGGTTGTTGGAGAAGGGCATGTTAGCGACTCGCAGACTGAAGAAGACTACCAGTTCTTGGCCCTTGGCGGCAACGGTCATAGAGTTAGTGGTGATGTACTGTAAAGCTGGATTGGGAGTGGTAGTCTCCAAGAAATGACCTGGGGTAGAAACATCCACACTGAGTCTTGGTACCTCAGAGGAGGCAGGAGTGTTAGTTAGAGCCATTATGTCTAAGTCTCTCACAATATCTTGGCTGCCTGAAGATGCAGTTGAATGTGAAATTTCCAGAGTTGACTGGCTGATGGCAGAATAGCCATCCGTGGGGTGGTTAGTTCTGGGATTAGTACTGTCTGGTCAATGGGCATTATGTCTGTGGCACTTTGATCAGTCAGAGAGAAGATGATGGATGCAGTAAAGAAAGGTAGAGTGCCTGATAGCGAAGCAGAGGCCTTAGCAGGTGAAGACCAAGAACTGTCTGTGGAAAAAGCTTCTGAGGCCAGTTAATTTTGTCCAGGTATTTTCCCCAAAGAAGAGAAAGCAAAAAAGGAAATCCAAAGTTAGACTTAAAACAATGCATTTGCATTGATTGTTTTAATGTCATATTTTTAAAGAAGAAATTGGTATAGAAAGGATAGGCAGTCCTGTGTCCAAACCTGTACTCACTTTATTCAGGCCCAAGTATTTCCAGACAGATGAGACTAAAAGACCACCAGTAACCTAAAATTTCTGCTTAGCCAGAAACAACACACCTAGGGACCAGATGGTAAAAACTGACTAGGTCACCAGGGGGTGCCAAAACACAGATGGCATTAGAATAGATTTGTATCCCACATTGCCATCTGGAACTCCCAGCCAATTAGCTATGCAGATTGGGCCCAGAAGTTTTATTCACCTTCCAATCATGCAAGCCTGCATTTTATGCATTTGGATTTTTTGGATCCGAGTTACCACATTTTGGTAGTTTTACCACTTAAAATTTAAATTATGCTTTTCCAAAATTGGATAATCTGACTGAATAACTTGCCAATTTGCAAAATGATTTTGAGAAAGTAAAGGTGTGGGTGACACATATAATTTGAACTTTATATTGGCCATACAACTTGTTAAATATTTGATAGTATTTAAGTGTTTTTTTACTTTTACATGAGAATAACTTGATAATTTCTACTGCCACTTTGCATTTCTTCCTTGGGTAAGAACACATCAAACTTCTAAAGTCTATTCTCTTTTTGGTACAAAATTAAAATCAGTAAGTATTTATGAACTAAGAAAGTAGTTATATGAGACTTTCAGATAAAGAGATTGGTGGGTTATTAAAATATTCCAATAAACCTAAATCCAGAGCCACTGACAATTTTTAAGGCATTAGGTAGATCAAAACAAGGAGCTTTCTGTGATTACTTCAGTGGCATTTTGGCAAATATGTGGGAAAGCTGGGTTGAAATCCGAATGCTAAGCATGATGAATGGACTGTCTGGATGCAGATATAATCTTTGGACTCTCAGCTAATTTACTAGAGTGCAATCACCCAAACTGAAACTCCAAGTGATAAACAGCTCTGAAAGGTGGAATCATATTACTTTTATTAGTTTCTGAAAGTAAAACCTGCTTGTTGGTGAACGTACCCAGCTTTCAGAGAAGTACCCTCCTTTCTCTCACCTGAGGAGAATGTCTGGGCATGTTCACCCATAGTTATTCAACTGTCAGAAATGATGTTTTCTAACATCCACGATCTCTCTGGATATACACCCATAGTTTTATTCAGGTCTTCATTGCCATGGGCTGAGTGTTTTCTATCTTCCCCAAATGCATACTTTGAAGCCCTAATCTCCAATGTGACAGTATTTGGAGGTGGGTCTTTGGGAGGTAATTAGGCCATGAAGGTGATCCAGCATGAATGCGATTAGTGCTCCTATAAGAGGAGACACAGAGATGATCTCTCCTTCTGCTATGTGAGGATACAGCAAGAAGGCATCCTTCTGCAAACCATAAAGAAGTGCCTCACCAGGGACCAGATCAGCTGGCAGCTTGATCTTGGGCTTCCCAGACTCCAGAACTGTGAAAAATAAATTCCTGTTGTTTAAGGCCCCCCACTCAATGGTATTTTGTTACAGGAGCCTGAGCTGACTAAGACATCCATAGAAGGATCTGGGATGAATAAATGAAAAGGTTGCAAGTACTATCAGTGATTTGATTTGACTTCTTTGTGTCATGGGGTAATGCCTATGAACCTATGTTCCTATGATGTGGTCTTTCTGCTCCTCCAGATGATAAGGGTCTGGGAAGAAGCACAATGACAGATATCTTCATTCTGCTCCTGGGCCAGCATCTTATTACTCACACTTTTGTTACTAGATAGACTTTAGCCAGATTAAAATAGTCTGCTGCCTTAATGTCACCAACCAAAAAAAGTGAATTTCTAACTCCTTCCCTTTGTGGCATTTTAAAATTAATCTTTTACATTCAAAATAAACCTAACAAAGTTCTTTCACTGATAGAACAGTTGGCTATTTAAATGTAGGGTTGCTAGGGATGTCTGGGTAGCTCAGTCGGTTAAGCATCTGCCTTTGGCTCAGGTCATGATCCCAGGGTTCTGGGATTGAGCCCTGCATTGGGCTCCCTGCTCCGAGGGAAGCCTGTTTCTCCCTCTGCCTGCCACTCCCCCTGCTTGTTCTCTTGCTCTCCCTCTGGCAAATAAATAAATGAAATCTTTTAAAAAAATAAATGTAGAGTTGCTAGATAAAGTGCAGGATTCTCAATGGAAAATACACTAAAAAATTGTTAGTTGTTTATCTGAAATTCAAATTTAGCTGGGCACCTGGTATTTTTCTTTGTTGAATCTAGCAGTCAGTCCTATTTAAGTGTGGTTTTAAAAGACTCTATTCTCTCTCGGTTTGAGATTGAAACTATTAAGGCTACGGCTAATTCTTTTGAAATAAAAATATTGTCAAACCTCATCACTACTTATAAATGTATTTTAAACAATTATGTTTTCATTTGATGTTTACGTAAAAATTAGACATGTCATCGACACAGGCCATTTCAACGTTAAGTTTTTTACACTGCAACAGAGAAGTCAAGCACTAAAAGCCAAGGCCATTTATTTTATCATGTGATATACAAAATGAGCAGATTCAAAATAACTTGACTTTTAGCTGTTATGTTACAGTGTGTGGGGGGTTCCTGTGAAGGTGTGGGGTGTGCTTCTATGTCAGTGTGCATGGTGGGGTGCTGGTTAGAATTCCAGCTGCTGGGTGTAGAAGAAATGGCTAGTTTGGCCACTTTCTGGGCAGGAGACCTATCCAAAAGCAAAGGCCACAGATAAAATGGTCTGAACCAAAGTATATGAATTCAGGTTTAGCTGAAACCCACGGTGAAGATGCTGGTAATGGGTGAAGATGGGCACAGTTGGGGCAGCCAGAGCCCTACTAGTAGCTAAAGGAAGGCAAAGCAGAAGATAAGCAAGGTGTGAGGGACAAGTACAGATGAAAGAATATTTTAAATGCTTCTAGAAAAAGATACACACACTTGTCATAAAAATCAAGTGGTTCTATTTTATGTTTAAAAATCTAAAAAGAGATTCCACAATCTCTTTTAAATATTCAAGTGGCATGACCAACAAATTGCTTAATTCTATATCAATCAAATCCATTCTTATTTATCATAACAAGAAAATTATTACTTTCCTTTTTGGCATAGTATAGAGATACGAAATAAGTGTTTATTATACATTCATTCAACAAATAAATATTGATAGCCTACTATGTGCCAAGCACTGTTTCAGGTGCTGGAATATATCAGTGAACAAAACAGATGAAAGTTCTGACCCCAAGGAATTTACTGTCTAGTGGAGGAAGACAGAAAGTAAACAAATAAACAATGGGAAATATATAGTATACCAAGTTGTGATAAGTGCTGTAGAAATAAAGTAAAGTGGGAAATGGGGTGAGAATGTTGGGTTGGCAACTTATGTAGAGTGATCACTGAGAATATAATATTTGAGCAAGACCTGAAGGAGGCAAGAGTTTAGCCATGCAGCAAATGCAAATGAGAAAGCCAAAGGAAGAAGGGTGTCTTTCATGTTTCAGTAACAGATGGCTGGGAGGGCAGCATGGCTAGAATGGAGTTCTATACTATCAATCAAATGTGAGGGTGACAAAAGATATTTTTAAACACCCAAAGTCTCAAAAATTTCCTCTGAGGCATCCCTTTCTAGGATGTTTTCACCTAAAATGATGGTAAACCAAGAAATAGGAAGAAATGGGATACTGAAAAAAACTTAGGGAAATCCCCTGAGGTGGTCAAGAGGTCTTTCAGAGAGATAGGTACTGCAGAGACAAGTATATAGAATACTTGTATCATCAAAACCTCTGCCACTGTGGTAAATTGTTTAACTTGACGGAACTACTGGAGGATGTTCTCTACAAGACAAGAGAGTAAATCCAGAGAGAGAAAGCCTGAGATCTAGGGATCAGGGAATCCAACTCAGTAGAAAGGCCAAGGAAATTCTAAGGATGATAGCAGAGGAGAGTCCCAGGTTACAGCTGTCCAAAAGGCTTAGAGAGTAGCAATCTAGAGAGAAAGAAAAGAAAGTCTCTGAAAATTGGAAGTGATAAGTTACCTGATGTGGAAAAGTATGTTGGAAAAGTCAATGGAAAGTTTGGGAATAGTTATTAAATACAAAGAAACGAAGCAAATAAAAAAAATCAAAGAAAACATTAACTCTAGGAAAACAGAAAGGAAACATAGAGCAAATAGATCAGCTGTGAATATATAATATAAATCCTAAATATTGATTTAATAATAGTCATCACCATTCTGGAAAGATGGTGGAAGCAGAAGAATGGTATTGTAGAAACATAGACCTTTATTTACAATAACAGAAAGACAATAAATGATATATAAAACTGATGACTCAAAAAATACATATTATTTAAAATTACAGGAAGAGTAAATGCCAGAAGAAATAGGTAACTGAGTTAAGAGACTAGTTTTGGTAAATGGGATTGCACAGTGGGGAGGTGTGAGATAGCAAAATGCTGTATTTGTCAAAACACTTTAATGTGACTTGACTTAAAGAAACTGATAAACATAAGTAAGTATTTCCCTGAGTTCTGTGAGCCATTATAGCAAATTATGAAATTGAGAAGGGGCTTGTGGGAACCCCTTATTTTTTATTTTTCTAAATTTTATTTCTTTTAGTAAAAATTGTATATATTTAAGGTATAGAACATGATTTGACATACATATACATAGTGAAATGATTGCAACAGTCATGTTAATTAACATATTTCCTCACATAGTTACCGTCTTTTTCTTTGTGACAAGAACACTTGAAATTTCCTGGAGTATTCAATACAGTATTATTAACTGCAGTCATCATGCTATACATTAATCTCTAGACGTATTCATCCTATATAACTGCAACTTTATATCCTTTGATAAATATCTTCCCATTTCCCCCAGGTCCTTGCCCCTGGTAACCACCAATATGCTCTCTGCTTCTAGGTATTTGAATTTTTAAGATTCCACATATAAGTATGATCATGCCGTTTTTTCTTTGTGGCTTATTTCACTCAGCATAATGTCCTCCAGGTTCATCCATGTTGTTGTAAATGGCAGAATCTCCTTTTTTAAAGCTGAATAATATTCCACTGCGCATACACACACACACACACACATCACAATTTCTTTAACCATTCATCCATTGACAGACACTTACAGCTGGTTGATCAGAAGTACAAGTGATAAGTGATAGCTTGGGACTTGCGACTGGCACCTAAAGTGGGGGGCAAGTCTTGTGGAGCTGAGAGCTTAACTTTGGGGTCTGCACCAACTCTGGCTAGTTAGTGTTATATTGAATTTTTCGATATCCAGATGATGTCTGGAGAGTTGGAGAACTGGTTGACATTGAAAACCCCTCCATACATTTGATGTTAGAAGTATTGTGAATAGAGAAATAGTTTTCCTTTTAGTAGCTAAGCCCTCAGGAACTTTGGCACCCATGAGCCCTTCTGAAAATAATTCTCTCATGATATATTCCAGCCAACTCAAAGATAAAATAGAGAACTCAGGAATGTAGAAGCTGTGGTAGAAGGTTTGAGAGTGAGACTTAAATCCACTTAAATATGGAAATCTGCCCAAGAAGCCATAAAAGTTGTGACTACAGAACCAATTTTAAACTTACGAAATGTGACAATTGTAAAATACTCACCAAACTACCAAAACTGGGATGTGGGGGAGTGAAGATGGCTGGATTATGAGTGTTTTTTTTTTTTTTAAAGATTTTTTATTTATTTATTTGAGAGAGAGAGAATGAGAGACAGAGAGCATGAGCAGGAAGAGGGTCAGAGGGAGAAGCAGACCCCCCGCTGAGCAGGGAGCCCAATGTGGGACTCGATCCCGGGACTCCAGGATCATGACCTGAGCTGAAGGCAGTCGCTTAACCAACTGAGCCACCCAGGCGCCTGGGATTATGAGTGTTTTGATAAATTTATCTTTCATAGAAGTACATCAAAAATGCCTAGTGTTGATACATATAGTATAAATGATAATAACTCCAAATTAATGTTTTAGGTAATTTTTCTTTAGGGATTTCTTAAGAATGAATATGTCATTAGGTAAGGAAATATTTATCTGAAATCCAGCAATTTCTTGCATGTCATTTCAGTTTCTTTTTCTTCTATTAAAGTCAAGTAAAATTAAATGCAGTCCATTTTATTAGGATGACATTGCAGAAAAATTCCACTTTTATAAAAGTACTTCTATCTATCCTTTTATCTTTTTAATTATATTGAGAGATATTTGAAATGATAGGTATCATTTAGTTATTTCTGAGTGGCAAAATTTTAGCATTGTTATTCACTTTCTTTCTTTCTTTTTTTTTTTTTGGTAGTTTTTTCCATCCTTTAACATTTTATTTTATTTTATTTTTTGAGAGAGAGAGAGTGCACGCATGTGGGGGGCGGTGGGGCAGAGGGAGAGAGAATTTTTTTAAAACTTTTATTTTTATTTTTATTTATTTTTAATTTTTATTTAAATTCAATTTCGTTAACATATAGTGTATTATTAGTTTCAGGGGTAGAATTTAGTGATTCATCAGTTGCATATAACACCCAGTGCTCATTGTATCAAGTGCTCTCCTTAATGCTCATCACCCAGTTATCCCACATCCCCCCACCCACCAGAGAGAGAGAATCTTAAGCAGGCTCCATGCTCAGCATGGAGCCCAACGCAGGGATCGAACTCATGACCCTGAGATCATGACCTGAGCCAAAATCAAGAGTCTGATGCTTAACTGACTGAGCCACCCAAGTGTCCCTGGTAATTACTATTTTTAAAAAGCCTACCGTTTAGTCATTCAATATAAATATACACTTACTGTTTTTCTCATTGATACAGATATTTTGTAAACCTCAGATAAAAAAATACAGCTTCATGGTTATCTGGAGTAAATGTGAAATTTCAAATGTATCTGTATTTTAAGTAAAAGTCTTGAGCAGAGCCACCAAAGAAGCAAAATACTTTACTATCAATTCTTTATTGTTATTAATAATGTTAAATAACATCTGGATTAAAATTGAAGCTGGTAAGAATCTTAAATTGTAAACCCTGGGGAACTTTGTTGTGTTTTCTTACTGTTTTAGTTAGATGTTTCTATGAGGTTATGCCTCAAAGTCTAGTCTTAGAATCTTGGGAGGCAGGATTGAGGATGGGATAGGAGGAAACTAATATTTATTTGGCACCTGTTATGTTTTAGGTACTATACATGGATATTTTAAAAAAATTCTCCATTTACTTTAAGCCGTTTTATATTTTCCCAACTGATGATACACTCTGCATTTGCTTCTTGATGTGAATTATTGGAGTCTTGAAGTATCTGACTAATTATGGCTTCTCAAATGATTTAACGGGGTAATTAAGAGAGGTAGCCCAAGGCTATAAGGATGAGTGTCCCCTCAACCAGTGGTCATCATTAGAATGAAATATCCATGTCTATGTATTCTAGCATGAGGCATTCTTCTTCCCAAAGTATCAACAAAGGCACTTTTTTTGCAGTTTGGTTTATTACACTTTTCCCTCACTTAAAAAAATGCTGAATGTGAGAGTTCTTATTAGACTTAAACTCTGCTTTATATAATATAAAAACTACAGATCTCAGAGCTGCAACACACCTGATTACTTTCTTTCTTCACTGTGAGTAACATATCTCTAGTAACTTTCAATTTAAAATCAGACCCCTACAAGGAAATTTTGAGGAGGCATTTGGAAAAATAGCCCATCTAATTCTTTCCCTCATTTGTTGGTGGCCTTAATAAAATTTTTGATTGTCTGCTCTGAAGAAATAAACATTTTGGGACAAATGAAGTAATTGTTACATGGACATGACATGCAGTGATGCTGTAGCTTTTAATAGCATGCTCATAATTCAATTCTGAATGGCTTCTGAATTATTTATTCCAAGATTATTGAAGAAGTTGTTTTTCTAGCTCTGGCTTGCAAAGTGAAATAATCAATATTTTTCTCTCTATTAATAACTTCATATGTATCTAAGGAAATAATAAAGATTAAGATAAAATAAGATGTGAATTTGGGAATGTGGAAAGCACACAAAATATTACATGGTCATTGATGACCCTCACTTTCTGTTATTCATATCCCTGTATGGTCCCTCTTACATGCATAGAAGTGACCTCTACAGAATGCTATGGAGGTAATGATTAAAAGGCTCTGGTACCCAATTTCAATGAGAAGGGAGTTTCTCCACACCACCAACCACACCACCAACCACACCCCCAGCTGGGTATAACGCAATTCACCTCAATTCTGACACCATCTATAACTACCTGGAGATAGCACCAGATTCCACATGTTAAGGGCTCAGCCCCACATGACTGTCCTCCATTTCAGATGCTATCTGTAAGCCCAGATTGTTACCTGTGCTGCCAACCCACTCGCTACATATTAGAGGCTCCCACAAACCCCTCCCCGGGTTTAATTTCCTACAGTGGCTCACAGAACTCAGGAAACCCATTTACTCACTAAATTATCAATTTATTACAAAGGATATTAAAGGATACAAATCAAGAGCCACATGAAGAGATATACACGACCAGGTCCTAAACAAAGGAGCTTCTGTCCTTGTGGAGTTTGGAGCCCAGCATGGTGGCATGTGGAAGCTTTCTGGCTCCCCAACCTGGAAGCTCTCCAAACCCCCTCCTTTGGGGTTTTTAAGGAGGCTTCACTACATAGACATGATCGATTAAATCATTGGCCACTGGTGATTGATTCAATGCCCAGTCCCTCTTTCCTCCCCAGAAATCAGGGGGTGGACTGAAATTTTCACCCCTTTATTCATGATTAGTTCCCCTGGCAACCAGCCCTCATCCTTAAGTGCCAAAAATCAACTCATCAACATAAACCTAGTTGTGGTGAATAGGGCTTGATATGAACAAGATCCTCATTTCACCTTTATGTCTCCGAAGTGATTTCAAGAACTGAGGACAAGAAGCCAAATATTATAAGAAGAGATGCTCCCATTGCCCTTATCGCTCAAAATATTCCAAGGGTTTTGGGAGCTGCAAGCCAGGGACTGTGGATGAAGACTAAATACATATGAGAAATGTTTTGGTTATCCAAATAACCAAATATATATTTCCTGTAAATCACAATATTGCAATGATGTATGATTATGAGGCTAGGTCATAAAAGATGTTACTTCTTCTGCCTTTCTCTCCTGAGTCAATTGTCCTGGAGGGAATCAGCTGCCATGTTGTGAGGACACTCAAGCAGCCATGTGGAGAGGCCCATATGAAGAAGAACTGAAGCCTTCCTGTACCTAATTTGCCAGCTGTGTAAGTCACCTTGGAAGTAGCTCCATCAGCCCCTGTCAAGTCTCTAGAGGACTGTAGTTTTAGTCTCAGGAATGACCCTAAGCCTGAACTACCCAGCTACATCATTCCTTGATTTCTGACCTACAGAAACTGGGAGAGATAATAAATGCTTGTTGCTTTAAGCCACTAAGTTGTGGAGTAATTTTCTTTGCAGCAATAGGTAATCAATACACACAGAAACCCTTAAAGACCTGAAATTGCAGGATTGTAGTTCTACCAATCTCTGACTCTGGCTTTTATCAGAATACCACAAAGAATGTTGCTTTTGGTTTAGAACAATTATTTTTAAACATGCCTTTCTTATTTTATAGGAATGCATCATAATTTACATAAGATAGGCTGAAAGATTATATCAGTATTCTGATCTGCTTTGGAGACACTAGGTTCCAACCTATTGATAGGGAAGCTTTTAGAACGGGGTATGGGTTTGTATTTATGATATGAAGAGGGGAAGAATGAGTAGAAAAGACAGAGAAAAGACAGATTATACATTCAGGAACATGGTTTCTAAGATTGGTTTTGTCACTCTGAATTGCATTTACCTAATCTAGGTTGCAAAAGGCAGCCTCCATGCCAATCAATCAACTCAGTACCCCCTTTTTCTAACAAATACTTTGTAATGCCACCTGTATGACCCTGAAGTGACCTTAATCAAGAATTTAACCTAGCTAATATGCACTTCCAAAAAAGTCAATGCATTGTTCAAACTGTGACAAAGGAGAAATAAAAGGAAAATAATTTATAATAATGCAATATGTATTTCAAAAGGCATTACAACACCATAAGACACAATAAAGCAGTTAGAAGCTTGTACTTACATGTAAATATCTATAAATACCACTGGGTTCCACAGCTACAAAGACAGATTGATTCAGCTGTTATACTGGCAACATAAATACCATGATCACCACTGTCATAAGAGAAGTGATTTTCTAAAATGATGGTTAACACTTAGTAAAGTTCAAACAAAACAAAAATACAATATCCCCTTAATTTATGTATTAGTTGCATTCCTAGAAAAGTCAGGTTAAATTAAAATTTTGCAACATATACTTTGCAAATCATACTTATGTGAAAAAAGAAGTGTCAGGAAAGGAATGTGAACCACTTAAGTGTCTTATTTTTTTTTTTAAAGATTTTATTTATTTATTTGACAGAGAGAGACAGTGAGAGAGGGAACACAAGCAGGCAGAGTAGGAGAGGGAGAAGCAGGCTCCCCGCTGAGCAGAGAGCCCGATGCGGGGCTCGATCCCAGGACCCCTGGGATCATGACCTGAGCTGAAGGCAGACGCTTAATGACTGAGCCACCCAGGCGCCCCCACTTAAGTGTCTTATTTAGTGTAACTGCCACATTATCTGATTTATATATAGGGGCCTGTGCCTTTTATTGCTTTGTAATCTGTTAGTTGCAGGATACCTATAGTAATGCAAATTATTGTTGTCTATAAAAAGGCAAAGGATTTTCATCAGGTGGAACAGAATTGCTTATTTCCCTGTGGATAGTAACCAATTTTGCATACACTGGTAAATTTATTTCCTCATTTTTTTTTTTTTTTTGGAAAGGGCACCCAGATTTGAACCATCCTCATTTTTAATTGCTGATCATGTGTTTGAATTCTCTTTCAAACTGGTCATAGCATCTTGTTTCCCCATTAGTTAATTTGCTAGGCACCATCTTTGACACATGTTCATTTTATAAATGTGTAAGAGTCATGATTTTACTTTTTAATAAAATTTTACTTTAACAGGAGATAAGGTCTAGGCTTAGAAATTAATAGGGTTTTTTCACATACATGAACGTCTAGCAAGATAAACAAAAGTCTTGTTGGAAGCAGATGAATTCTTTGTGGTTTAGTATTGTCCTCAAATTCTAGAATTTCTCTTCCCACTAAATATTAGCGATGCCCTTCCATTATTGCAGCACTAAAAGTTGCCCTTCCTCCCCAAATTTACAAAACATATCCTACAGGGCTGTACCGTGACTCATTGAGAATTACTGCTGACAATGTTGAACTTTAACTCGAGCTTTACCAGAAAATGGCTATGGTTAAGGACCCCTCATCCCAACCCTTTTGCTTTCTGAAATCTCCCCACCGTCTTTTGCTCTGGGAAAGGACTAACTGCAAAGAATCGCCTTTCCTTATAGGACTTAGGTAAGACTTGTTGTCTACTCTTTCCCATGACTCCCATAAGCCTCACAGATGACTCCCTGGTTTACCTGCCTCTTTAAAACTCCACCCCCTCTGAGACAATATGGATGGACCTAGAAGGTATTACACTAAGTGAAATAATTTAGACTGAGAAAGACAAATAGGATATTATTTCACTCGTATGTGGAACCTAAAAAAACAAAATAAATGAATACACAAAGACAAAGCAGAACCAGACCTATAAATACAGAGAACAAACTGATGGTTACCAGAGGGGAGGGATGTGGGATGTTGGGCCAAATGGGTGAAGGAAAGAGGGAGATACAGGCTTCCAGCTATGGAATGAGTAAGTCATGGGAATGAATAAAAGGCACAGTATAAAGAATACAGTCAATGGTACTGTAATAAGGATGTAACAGGACAGATGGTAGCCATGCTTGTGGTGAACACAGCATAATGTATAAACTTGTCAAATCGCTAAGTTGTGCACATGAAACTAATGTAACATTGTGTGCCAACTACACTCAAATAAAAAAACAACAACAACTCCATCCACATTTTCCTTTGAGGTATTTCTCATTAATGAATGTTCTCCCTGTTTTAACAGTGTGAATAAAATTTTGTCCTTAATTATCTGGTACATTTTATTTTACACACTGCTCTAAGCTCTAACTTTACAAATCATATGTATGTATGCATTCTTCTTTGATCTCTAAACCAATCAATCACTCCTCAGTTATTGAACACTTACTGAATTCCAGTATAAAATGGTGATTTAAACCAATCGCTAGAGATGCCTTTATGGTTATTTTGAAGGTACATTGGCTTTAAGTCAAGGACTTAAGCAGCAAACCCAGAAAAGAAATTTTCAGTTAATCTGATGATCATTTTTATAGAGAATCAGTGGAATCATTGTTTGATATTTTACTGGAATCTTGTTTTCTAACATTAAGCTTTCTGTATATTCAAGAAAGCAGGGAAGAAGAGTACAAAGTCATTGGACCTGGAATATTTGAACATTTTTTTCAATTCTGCCTTTACTTCCCTCAATCATTCATTCATTTAACAAATATATATTGTATATTGATATGTGCCAGACATTTTGCTAGTTCATAATAACAGCTCTTATTTTTTTGTTACTTGGTACATTTCAGGCACAGTTCTAAGCATTGTATACATTAACTAAATCTTCACAAGAACCCCATAAAATAAGTACTATTATAACCATTGCGCAGATTAAAACTGAGGCACAGAGAGAAGCTAAATAACTTGCCTAAGGCTGCAAGTGGTTGAGCTGGGGGTTGGAGGCACATAGTGCAGACTCCAGGCCCATCTTCCTGTTCTGCTGATGCTGGGGTGATGAACACAACAGACCCAGCACTTGTCTTCAGGGAACATTCAGTCTTCAAGCATTAACTATCTAATCACAAGTATGTCAAGTGCTGTGAGAGAGGCCACTCAGCGTGCTTTGGGAGGCATAAAAGGGAGACCTGATTTTCATTAGCTGGTAGATCTGCGTTTGTGAAATGAAGCTGGTAAGAAGACCTGCTCTCTTGGCTTTAGGGATGTGGTGAGGAGCAAAGCCAAATATGATATAAGAAAGCAAAACTTAGCAAGTGCAATTCTTCAAACCACAAGCTGTGCTCATTTGCAGAAAACAAACTGGTGTACATTGGAGATGCCAGTCTGGCTTCAGAGAGAGTCTCTTCAGAGAAGGACCTTAAGTAATTTTGATTGTGAACTGCTGAGATCAAAGCAAGTGTTACTTTTTAAAAATAAGGCACACATTTCAGTGCAAATTTGGAAAACTGTTTACTTTGCAAAAAATTTTCATAAGAATATCATAAAAATACCGAAGGTATATTTAATGAGGATTTTCTTAATTGCAATAAATATTCAACAGTTTAAATGAAAATAAGGTTGATTTTAAAGTCAAGCATGCACTTTAAAGGATGTTCAGCGACTTGGTTTTTATGCAGAGTTGTTTTTCTACTAGTCAGTGGAAGAAATGTGGTATGGATAGGAATTTTAGAGGGATGCTGCATTTTCTTTTGGGAAGGTAGGAAGTTATAAAATCACAAGTGAGTCAGACCTAAAATGGAGTATCTCTACTGGCTTGGAAATGCCTGTGCCAGGAATGCGTGTTCCCTGAGAGCAGAGCCTGGGGCTTCCATTTGGGAGCATCTTGGATAGAGCACTTTGCACATGCCCAGTAATGACTCATGTTTGGTCTGTGACTGAGAAGCCAGTCAGAGGTCAGTGAGTTGTGGTCAGTTCCTGGTGTGTGCCAAGCTCCTGAGGCAGAGAAGATGTGGTATGAAACAGGGTCTGGCCATGCCTTAAGCATATCGGGATAAAATGAGTGCTGTTCAGAGTCTATCTCTGATGTCCTAAAAAAGTTAATGTCATTTAGTTTGTGCTGGGAAACATTGTGAAAGATTGTGAAATGAGTTTAAAAGATTATTAGGTGTCTTTTCGAGAAAATACTGACCATCACCTAGCAGACCTTTGGAGGTTATGTAATTTTAGAGGGTTCTGTGCTTTTCATGGTCTTTGAGCTATTTTATAACTCTATAAGCTGTAGAAAACTAATGGTAATGCAAATAATTCTAGTCCTTAGAGATGCAGGCAAATTTTGTTTGGATGGAGATGCCCTCCTATGGAAGAGATGACTCTAAACATTCTATTTTATTGCTGGGTGGATTTTGACAAGTTTTACATCAATTTGCAAATTTGTGTAAGCATTCCTGATTGCCTATATCATGGGTTGGCAAAGTTTTTCTGAAAAGAGCCAAATAGTCAATATTTTAGGCCATATAAGTCCTGTGATCTCTATTGCAACCATTGAACTATGCTGTTATAGATCTAAAGTAGCTGTAGTAAACCAATGGGCATGGCTGGATGTGTGTGGTGAAACTGAATTTCATATAATTTTCACATGTCATAAAATGTTATAATCCTTTGGATATTTCTAACCATTTGGAAATACAAAAACCATGCTTCTCTTGCAGGCTGTACACAGAAACGGGGAGTAGGCTGGATTTGCCCCACAGGGGTGTAGTGTGCTGAACTTGGCTTATAGTTCATCTGTTCTTTGGATTCTCCTTTGAACCAGTTGTAACATCTTATTGGTTCCCTCATTAACTAATGAGTTAAATAAAATCTTTGACAATGTGTTCGCTTTATATTTGAATGAGACTCTTGATTTTACCCCTTAAAAATTTTTTTTTTTAAAGATTTATTTATTCACTTGAGAAAGAGAGAGAGAGAGAGAGCAAGCAGGGGAGGAATAGAGGGAGAGGGAGACAGACTCCTGGCTGAGCATGGAGCCCAACATGTGGCTCCACCCCAGGATCCTGAGATCATGACCTAAGCTGAAATGAAGAGTCGGATGCTCAACTGACTGAGCCACCCAGTCCCCCCTAAAAATTTTTTTTCTCTAACATTTGCCAAAGGCAGTTAATGGAATTCAATGAGTTTCTTGGAGAACATGAATCAAAAGACTGAGATTCTCTGCCCTGAGTAAATATTAGAATTCTGGGAAGTTTTCAGCACTAAATCAGTATCTGGGCCCTTTTGTAATGGAATTAAATTAGACCTTTAAGAGAGGGCCCCTACATTGGTATGCTTCAAAAACTTTTCAGGGCATTCTCATGTGCCACAAAAACCAAGTAGTTTTATTGCTATTTGACATTTTATGCCTTGGAAATTTTTTTTTTTACATATTTTATCCAAAATGATCCTCAAAAGTTTTAGTAAATATTATAAAAGGTAATTACATTGCATACAAATTGTAATTTAGTTCCTATACCAAACCAAAACTTTTCCCATTATTTGATTCAACATCAGTTACTTAAATAACAAATACAGACTTTTCTTTGGCTTTTTGTCTTGGTTCTCCCTTCTCTCCTCCCTGTGTTGTCTGCCTCTGGCCCTTTCTCTCCTGACTGTGACATTCCCACGCAGTGCAGCTAGTCAGGTGTAACAAGGAGTCTTTGTATCCAAGATAATACATATTTGTTCTTTCTCCATCTTTCCTTTTAGTAAGTCCCAGTATACGCTTTCATTTCTGGCATATTTTGTTATTGCTTTCTTTTCTCTGGGCTCATTTTTTATATCATTTATGTCTGTTAACACTCCTTTGAGAAGTGGGGTTGTACTCTATTTACAGACAATGAATCTGAGGCTGAGAAAATTTAAAAGTCCTACTCAAAATTAACTTATGACACAGCACTAAAGTTCAATTTTCTTAACATGTCCATTTGATTTCCACACAAAATTCTAAAAGTTGTTGATGTTTTCCTCTTTGCCAGGGCTTTATTCATTCATGTATGCATACTTGCATTCACTCAACAAAAATCACTGAATATCTACCATCTGCCAGGTACTTCTAAGACACGGGGCAATTGCAATGAACAAGATAAATACATTCCCTGTCTCAGTGCTTACAGTAGTTTAAAAATATGGCAATAGCTCCAACTTATTGATGACCTTCTATGTATGTATTTTATTGTACCGAAAGATCACATCCAAGTTTTAAGGTGCTATCATTCCCACTAAACAGATAAAGAAACTAAGAGCATAGAAAGATGAATAAATTCTTAACATAGAATCAGTGATGAGTACTTAATAAGGTTGGTATTGGGGCAATATACCCATGGTCTGAAGGAAAAATGGGTAGTTTAGCCAGGTGCTAGATGTAATAATATATGTTGTGAAGAGTTGGATGGAAAAGGGGTGGGGGTGGGGACATCCAATGAAGCGGTGCTGCTGAACCTTCATGAATTATATGCTATTTACAGCACAGAACAATGACCTTGCCAACTGGGGGCACACAGATTTGCTAACACATGAAATAAAACAAGAGATCAGCTTTTCACTTTTCAATAATGAATCTCTAAACCACGTAAGCCACTATTTTCCGGTCGTATAACTGTCTCAAAGTGCTGGGAGAGGTAGTCTACTGACAGTGTCACCACCCCCTTTCCATTTTGTTTAGGAAGAATCTGGAAGCTGAGATTTGTGTAATTGCTAAGCAAGGAGTCCACAGAGACCTTTCTGTGATGGAAACACAGACTGTAGAAACTTCAACTTAAGGAAAATTATGTCAGGTACACTTTAACAATCGTGAGCCTGACAATGTAGCAAAATCCTTGTTTATATTCTTATAAAATTTCATAATAAAAGAGTAATTGATTTCATTAGCAATAAACTTTTTCTCAGAAGAGCAGCTTACCCTGTTAAACCCCAGGCCCTAATGAGGCTAGTGCCGAAATTAATGAGCCAAATGGAAAAATTCAAAGACTGAAGAATCAAAGTACTTATGATAAGAAAAAAACATACTGAAGCGAGGATGAGAAATGGGAATTTGAGTCCACACTGTATTGGGGGATTAGCTCTTCGGGTTTCTACTGAAAAGTAAGTCTCACCAGGTTTCAAGCAAGACAGTTTCTGACACAGTTACACTCTTATGGAATGGTGAATTTTTAAGAAGACATACCACAAAATGAGCAAATTTGAAGGAGAAATTGGGTTCATGAATACTAAAAAGAGGATAAAATAGGTATGTATAAAAGACTAACTTATCCTGATTTAGTATTATGTATCAAATCTTATAAAATCTTTTTTTCCAGAAAAATTTAAACATAGTATCAAGGTATACCAGGAAGAGAAAACAATATACCCAAAGACACAGAAGTGGAAGAGAGCAGGGGTACCTACCCCTAAGATAGTGACTGAAATCAGTAGGGCTTGGGCAAGGGCTGGGTGTGGGTGGAGAGAGAGGAGAGTCTTGGGTGCTTCTAGGTTTCTAGTTTGGGCATTTTCCTTGGTGGTGTTTGTATTCAGTGAGGTAGAGAAGAGAGGAGGAAAAGCCTCAGCGTTTTTCATTTATAACCCATAAAATGGAGAGAATTAGTTATCCTGTGCATCTTATGGGATGGTTTAAAAATGAATTTTTTAAAAAGGCGTGAAGGGGCGCCTGGGTGGCTCAGTTGGTTGTGTCTGACTCTTGATTTTTGGCTCAGGTCATGATCTCAAGGGTTGTGAGATGGAGCCCCACGCCACGCCCTGTGCTTGGTGTGGAGCCTGCTTAAGATTCTCTCTCTCCCTCTCCCTCTGCCCCGTCCCGCTCTCTCTCATGCGCGCTCACAAAACAAAACAAAACAAAACAAAACAAAACAAAACAAAACAAAACA